>NC_044035.1:224671765-224981961 GCF_901765095.1 Microcaecilia unicolor
TAATTAATAGGTCCTGACAGAGCATGCAATCTAACTTTATACCTGAGGCAATGGCGGGTGAAAGGACATTCCCAGTGCCACAAATATCATCTGGGGGGAAAAAGCACAATGTAATCTCTGGTGTCTGTGGGGGCTTTAGCCACTGGGTCACTCCTTCATCCCAGTCAACAAAACAAGAAGATTCCATCTGGAAAACTCACTGAGGGTGGGGAAGGGTTCAATTAATTATTTGGTGTTTTTTTTCATTGTATATATAGAGATATAGTTCTGCTTTTCTTAAGGAAATCAGTACTGCATCACCACAGATGCAACGAGGCAAAACAATATCAGCCTATTTCTTTGACATAAACCTATAAGATTAGCTAGCCATGAGGTGTTTTTTTTTTTTGTTACATTTGTACCCCACACTTTCCCCACTCATGGCAGGCTCAATGCGGCATTCATATTGTATACAGGTACTTATTTGTTCCTGGGGCAATGGAGGGTTAAGTGACTTGCCCAGAGTCACAAGGAGCTACCTATGCGTGAAGTGGGAATTAAACTCAGTTCCTCAATACCAAAGTCCACCACCCTAACCACTAGACCACTCCTCCACTCCCAAACCTGGTCCTGGAAGCACCCCAGCCACTCAGGTTTTCAGGGCATCTACAATGAATATTCATGACACAGATTTGCATGCCCTGCCTCCACTGCATGCAAGTCTCTCTCATGAATATTCATTGTGGATATCCTGAAAACCTGACTGGCTGGGGTGCCTCCAGGGCCAGGTTTGGGAACCACTGAACTAGCCCTAATATTTAAGTGGTTAATTTTCATAAGCACTCATCTGGACAACAGCACCTGTTATCCAGATAAGTGCTGCTCACCAGGATATTCAGAGGCACTATTTTATCTATTTATTGGAATTTATTAACTGCCTTTCTAAAGAAATTCACCCAAGGCAGTGTACAGTAGGTACAGCTTGAGGTAAAACTTAAAAATTTTGTTTACAGCGTAAGAATAGTAAATTGGCCAAATATAAGCATAAATACAATCAATGATATAAATGTGGAAATGGCAAATTGAACCCTAGTAATATGACTAAAATGATACGGTATCAGATATATAAACATTTAACAGCACTATAAAACAATCATATAACAGAAAAATGATGAATGCCAGCAGAATAGGAATGGTACCATAATGGGCAACATCAAACAACATTCATACAACACTTACATGATACTCAGAATGTCAGCACAATACAAATGAAACATCTTAATACGCATTTGTTAGAATATTCAGATAACATAGATCAGTGATGGTGAACCTATGGCACGCGTGCCAGAGAGCGCACGCAGAGCCCTCTCTGTTGGCATGCATGCCCAGCCACTTTCCCTTCATCCTTCGTGGCCGCTATAAAAAGAAAAAAAAACAAGCAATCGTGGCACCGCAGCCCAGGCAGCCATTGCATTGGCTGTTCGGCTCTGCAGCCAGTAGGGGGGTGTCGCCGGTGCACACCTTCCACTTAGCCACGTTCGCTGCGTCGTCTCCTCTCACTGTAAGGCTCCTCTCTCCCGAGTCCCGCCCAAGGAAGTTTGCTCCGTCTCCAGTCCAGCCCATCTGGACTAAACCTCACGGCTTCGCATCTTCCCCTACACCAGCACATCAGTGCGCCCGCCCACTGGTCTTCAGTGCTGCCACCGCTCCGCGACTCCCGCCTTCTGCTTCAGCTGCAGTGCTGCACTCCACCCCCGCCGAGCCACCGGTATCGTCGGCACTCGGCAGAAGAGAAAGTGAATGATACATACCTGTAGCAGGTGTTCTCCGAGGACAGCAGGCTGATTGTTCTCACGACTGGGTGACGTCCGCGGCAGCCCCCACCAACCGGAAAGAAGCTTCGCGGGACGGTCGGCACGCAGGGCACGCCCACCGCGCATGCGCGGCCGTCTTCCCGCCCGTGCGCGACCGCTCCCACCAGTTGAATGACTAGCAAAAGATGAAACACACAACTCCAAAGGGGAGGAGGGAGGGTAGGTGAGAACAATCAGCCTGCTGTCCTCGGAGAACACCTGCTACAGGTATGTATCATTCACTTTCTCCGAGGACAAGCAGGCTGCTTGTTCTCACGACTGGGGTATCCCTAGCTCTCAGGCTCACTCAAAACAAGAACCCAGGTCAATTGAACCTCGCAACGGCGAGGGTACAACAGAAATTGACCTACGAAGAACAACTAACTGAGAGTGCAGCCTGACCAGAATAAATTCGGGTCCTGGAGGGTGGAGTTGGATTTACACCCCAAACAGATTCTGCAGCACCGACTGCCCGAACCGACTGTCGCGTCGGGTATCCTGCTGGAGGCAGTAATGAGATGTGAATGTGTGGACAGATGACCACGTCGCAGCCTTGCAGATCTCTTCAATAGTGGCTGACTTCAAGTGGGCCACCGACGCTGCCATGGCTCTGACACTATGAGCCGTGACATGACCCTCAAGAGTCAGCCCAGCCTGGGCGTAAGTGAAGGAAATGCAATCTGCTAGCCAATTGGAGATGGTGCGTTTCCCGACAGCGACCCCTAGCCTGTTAGGGTCGAAAGAAATAAACAATTGGGCGGACTGTCTGTTGGGCTGTGTCCGCTCCAAGTAGAAGGCCAATGCTCTCTTGCAGTCCAATGTGTGCAACTGACGTTCAGCAGGGCGGGTATGCGGCCTGGGGAAGAATGTTGGCAAGACAATTGACTGGTTAAGATGGAACTCCGACACCACCTTCGGCAGGAACTTTGGGTGGGTGCGGAGCACCACTCTGTTGTGATGAAATTTGGTATATGGAGCATGAGCTACTAGGGCTTGAAGCTCACTGACCCTACGAGCGGAAGTAACTGCCACCAAGAAAATGACCTTCCAGGTCAAGTACTTCAGATGGCAGGTATTCAATGGCTCAAAAGGAGGTTTCATCAGCTGGGTGAGGACGACGTTGAGATCCCATGACACAGTAGGAGGCTTGATAGGGGGCTTTGACAAAAGCAAGCCTTTCATGAATCGAACGACTAAAGGCTCTCCAGAGATGGCTTTACCTTCCACACGATAATGGTAAGCACTAATCGCACTAAGGTGATTCCTTACTGAGTTGGTCTTGAGGCCAGACTCTGATAAGTGCAGAAGGTATTCAAGCAGGTTCTGTGCAGGGCAAGAACGAGGTTCTAGGGCCTTGCTCTCACACCACACGACAAACCTCCTCCACTTGAAAAAGTAACTCTTTTTAGTGGAATCCTTCCTAGAGGCAAGCAAGACCCGGGAGACACCCTCAGACAGACCCAACGCAGTGAAGTCTACGCCCTCAACATCCAGGCCGTGAGAGCCAGGGACTGAAGGTTGGGGTGCAGCAACGCTCCGTCGTTCTGCGAGATGAGAGTCGGAAAACACTCCAATCTCCACGGTTCCTCGGAGGACAACTCCAGAAGAAGAGGGAACCAGATCTGACGGGGCCAAAAGGGCGCAATCAGAATCATGGTGCCGCGGTCCTTGCTTGAGCTTCAGTAAGGTCTTCCCCACCAAAGGTATGGGAGGATAAGCATACAGGAGGCCGGTCCCCCAATGGAGGAGAAAAGCATCCGACGCTAGCCTGCCGTGTGCCTGAAGTCTGGAACAGAACAGAGGCAGCTTGTGGTTGGTCTGAGAGGCGAAAAGGTCCACCGAGGGGGTGCCCCACGCTCGGAAGATCTTGCGTACCACTCTGGCATGGAGCGACCACTCGTGCGGTTGCATGACTCTGCTCAGTCTGTCGGCCAGACTGTTGTTTACGCCTGCCAGGTACGTGGCTTGGAGGAGCATGCCGAACCGACACGCCCAACGCCACATCCCGACGGCCTCCTGACACAGGGGGCGAGATCCGGTGCCCCCCTGCTTGTTGACGTAATACATTGCAACCTGATTGTCTGTCCGAATTTGGATAATTTGGCAGGACAACCGATCTCTGAAAGCCTTCAGTGCGTTCCAGATCGCTCGGAGCTCCAGGAGGTTGATCTGCAGATCCTTTTCCTGGAGGGACCACAGACCCTGGGTGTGAAGCCCATCGACATGAGCTCCCCACCCCAGGCGAGAGGCATCCGTCGTCAACACTTTCGTGGGCTGTGGAATTTGAAATGGATGTCCCAGTGTCAAATTGGTCCGAATGGTCCACCAGAGCAGTGAAGTGCGGCAACTGGTGGAGAGGCGGATGACATCTTCTAGATTCCCGGTGGCTTGGAACCACTGGGAAGCTAGGGTCCATTGAGCAGATCTCATGTGAAGACGAGCCATGGGAGTCACATGAACTGTGGAGGCCATATGACCCAGAAGTCTCAACATCTGCCGAGCTGTGATCTGCTGAGACGCTCTGGTCTGCGAAGCCAGGGCCAGGAGATTGGTGGCCCTCGCTTCGGGAAGGTAGGCCTGAGCCGTCTGGGTATTCAGCAGCGCTCCTACGAATTCCAGAGACTGGGTTGGCTGGAGATGGGACTTTGGGTAATTTATCACAAACCCCAGCAGCTCCAGAAGTTGAATAGTGCACTGCATGGACCGGAGGGCTCCTGCCTCCGAGGTGTTCTTGACCAGCCAATCGTCGAGATATGGGAACACGTGCACTCCCAGCTTGCGTAGGTAGGCCGCTACCACCACGAGGCACTTGGTAAACACTCGTGGGGCAGAGGCGAGCCCAAAGGGCAGCACACAATACTGAAAGTGCCGTGCGCCCAGGCGGAATCTGAGATACTGTCTGTGAGCTGGCAGTATCGGTATGTGAGTATATGCGTCCTTTAAATCCAGGGAACATAGCCAATCGTTTTTCTGAATCATTGGCAGAAGGGTGCCCAAGGAAAGCATCCTGAACTTTTCTTTGACCAGGAATTTGTTCAGGCCTCTCAGGTCTAGGATGGGACGCATCCCCCCTGTTTTCTTTTCCACGAGGAAGTACCTGGAATAGAATCCCTGCCCTTCCTGCCCGGGTGGTACGGGCTCGACCGCATTGGCGCTGAGAAGGGCGGAGAGTTCCTCTGCAAGTACCTGCTTGTGATGGGAGCTGAAAGACTGAGCTCCCGGAGGACAATTTGGAGGCAGGGAGGCCAAATTCAGGGCGTATCCGCACCGCACTATTTGGAGAACCCACTGGTCGGAGGTTATGAGAGGCCACCTTTGGTGAAAAAATTTTAACCTCCCTCCGACCGGCAGATCGTCCGGTACGGACACTTGTAGGGCGGCTATGTTCCCGTGGATCCAGTCAAAAGCCCGTCCCCGGCTTTTGCTGTGGAGGCGCAGGGGGCTGCTTAGGCGCACGCTGTTGACGAGAACGAGCGCGCTGGGGCTGTCCCTGTGCCTGACGAGGCCTTCGGGCCGGCTGGTTGTACCTACGCTTCGCAAAAGAATAGGGTGCAGCCTGCCGGGCCCGGGAAAAACGTCCACCTGTGGAGGTGGATGCTGAAGGCGCCCGGTGGGAGAGCTTGTCGAGAGCGGTTTCCCGCTGATGTAGTTGGTCCACCATCTGCTCGACCTTCTCACCAAAATGTTATCCCCCCGGCAAGGGACGTCGGCCAGTCTCTGCTGGGTGTGGTTGTCCAGGTCAGAGGCACGCAGCCATGAGAGCCTGCGCATCACTATACCTTGGGCCGCAGCACGAGATGCCACGTCACAGGTGTCATAGATACCCCTGGACAGGAACTTTCTGCACGCCTTCAGCTGCCTGACCACCTCCTGATAAGGCCTGGACTGCTCCGGCGGGAGCTTCTCGACCAGGTCCGCCAGTTGTTGCACATAGGTCCGCATGTGAATGCTCATATAGAGCAGGTATGATTGGATGCGGGTCACGAGCATGGAGGATTGGTAGGCCTTCCTCCCAAACGAGTCCAGAGTGTGAGACTCCCGCCCCGGGGGCGCCGAGGCGGTATCCCTCGAACTCCGTGCCCTCTTGAGAGCAGAATCCACGACCGCTGAGTCATGGGGCAGTTGTGGCCGCATTAGCTCTGGGTCGGAGTGGATCCTGTACTGGGACTCTGCTTTCTTGGGAATGGTGGGGTTAGTTAATGGTCGCACCCAGTTCCGAAGCAGCGTCTCCTTAAGGACATTGTGCAGCGGCACCGTGGAGGACTCTCTAGGTGGTGATGGATAGTCGAGGACCTCGAGCATCTCGGCCCTCGGCTCTTCCACAGAGACCACGGGGAAGGGAATGCTAATAGACATATCCCGCACAAAGGAGGCAAAGGAGAGACTCTCGGGAGGTGAGAGTTTCCTCTCCGGTGAAGGCGTGGGGTCCGAGGGAAGGCCCGTAGACTCCTCTGAGGAGAAATATCTAGGGTCCTCCTCTTCCCCCCACGAGTCCTCATCCTCGGTGTCGGACATAAGCTCATGTAGCTGAGTCCTGAACCGGGCCCGGCTCGACGTCGAGGCACCAAGGTCTCGGTGTCGTCGAGCGGTGGACTCCCGCGCCGGCGGGGACGGAGCTCCCTCCATCGACGTCGACGGGGACTCCACCTGCGTGGCGGTCGAGACCGGCACCGCAAGCGGCGGCGGTGTCGACGGCCCCGGCGCCGGGCTAGAGCTCGCCGGCGCCACAGTCATCGGCGCCGAGGGCGCAAGCACCCCCGGCGCCGGCACAGCCTGGCGCATCAGCCCTTCCAGGATCCCCGGAAGGATGGCTCTGAGGCACTCGTCCAGGCCCGCTGCCCGGAAAGGCGGTGGGGCCGGTAGGGGTGTCGGCGCCAGAAGCTGCTGGGGGCCAGGAGACGGCACCGAGGTGCCGGAACCCCGACGCGTCGGTACCTCCACAACCGACGGAGACCTCTCCTCTCGACGATGACGCTTCGGCGTCGCCTCCTCTCCGATATCCGGATGCACCGAGGGCGACCGGTGACGACGCTTCTTATCTTTCTTACGATGCCCGTCACCGGCGCCGGAGGGCATGGAGGAGGAGGAGGTCGATCCCCCTCGGTCTCGAGGTACCGGGTCAGACAGGGTTCGGTCCCGTGGCCCACGAGCTGAGGGAGTGACCGGGGCCGACTGCCCACGCGGCCTCTCACCCCCACTCTCACCGGAGGACCGGCGGGCCGACGGGACCTGTTCTCCTGGGGTCGCTGCCATCGGTGCCGATGTCTCGGGCATCGATACCGGTACCGAAGGGCCGGGCGTCGATACCGATGCCTTCGAGGTCGACGTCGAGGGGCCGGCGCAAGTTCCAAAAAGACGGTCCCGCAGAACTTGCCTCGCAACCTGAGTCCGTTTCCGGAGACCGAGACACAGAGAACACGACTTGATATTGTGCTCCGGCCCGAGGCACTGGAGGCACCAAGCGTGGGTGTCGGTCTGCGAGATCGGCCGGCCGCAGCGACCACACTTTTTAAATCCACTCGGGACCTTCGAGGACATCGACGGAAAAATCGCGTCGGCGAAGTCAAAGTCGTCAATGGTGGCTGAAATCACACCACGAAAAGGAAAACGACCGTGCGGCCACTAGGCTGCAATGCGGTGTCCCCGCTGGAAGCGAGGGAAAAAGGGAGCGCGTGCTCCACACGCGCAGGGTTTCTTTTTTTTTTTTTTTTCAAAAAGAAACCGGACGGTAACTAACCTAAATAAACAAAGAAAAGCACGATCGGCGTAAACGCGATCGAAAATCCGGCGGCTGAATCAGAGAGAGCGGCGAGGCACGACTCTCTCCAGACGCGGAAAAAAAGGAACTGGCGGGAGCGGTCGCGCACGGGCGGGAAGACGGCCGCGCATGCGCGGTGGGCGTGCCCTGCGTGCCGACCGTCCCGCGAAGCTTCTTTCCGGTTGGTGGGGGCTGCCGCGGACGTCACCCAGTCATGAGAACAAGCAGCCTGCTTGTCCTCGGAGAAGAATCTTGACTTGCAGTTGGAGGAGCAGAGCAGACAGAGCCCAAGTAATATCCCCAAACTTTGGAGTTTTTGTCACCGTGAAATTCTTTATAGATTAGTTAGAAGTTTAATTGGCAGTGGAAGTTGAGGGTGGGGGTGGGTAGCCTTATTTATTGTCTCTCTTCCACCCTCCCTTAATACTTTCTCACAGATATATACACATTCTCTCCTTTGTTACCCCTGGAACTGGGAGGGCGGGAAGAGGGAGGAGGGGACCCTGGAACTCGGTGGGGGGGGAGGGAGGGCCGACTCTGGAACTGGGAGGGAGGGAGGGGGCCTGGAACTCGAAGGGAGGTGGAGGGGGGAAGGGGAGGGGGACGGGAGGGAGGGGGGAATAGCACTTTGCGATAAATAATTAGATTTTGGGTTGCTGTTTGGGCACTCAGTCTCTGAAAGGTTCGCCATCACTGACATAGATGATATATTAACACCCTGTGCTAAGGGCGACTCTAGCATTTAGCATGCACTAAAAATGCTAGAGCACCTTAGTAAACAAGGCCCCTACTCTAATATTTAAAGGAAGTTAATTCCAAATAGCAATAGCCTGGAAAGAAAACAGAATAGAGTTGAAGCCTGTAATGTAGACCTTTAAGAACTAGAAATTTTAGTAAAAGGCTGTTAAGAACCCTAGCGGAAAAAAAAAATGAATGTGAAAAAAACTGAATTAATAATTCTGAAAAGCTATCATAAAATACATGAAAAACCAAACAAATAGGTTAAAAAATATGTGCTTTTAAAGGAAGCCAAAGTCCCTGAAAATATTCAGAAACATTGTCATATTGTTTGAGGCAAAAAACCAGTCGCACTGCCGTGTTTTGTATCAATTGCAATTTATGTAACAGTTTAGCACTCAACCTAATCTATAAAGAATTGCTGTAGTTCAAATGCACTAATGACAACATTTGGACCAAAAGGGCAAAATGAGATCATGAAAAAAGGGTCTAACTAAACGTAACTGTCTCATACGACGGAAAGTTCTTCTCTATAGATTATTAATCTGAGATTCAAAAGTGAGAGAGCAATCTAAGGGGGTCTTTTATTTATTTTATTTATTTATTGCATTTGTATCCCACATTTTCCCATCATATGGCAGGTTCAATGTGGCTTACATATTGCTGAAAAGGCAGTTACAAAATTTATGAAGGTAGACCTTGGAAAAGCCACTGGTCATACCAATCTTGCTACTTTTGGGATCCTGACTGGTACAGGTGACCTGGACTGGCCACTGTTTGAAACAGAATACTGAGCTTGATGGACCTTTTATCTAACCTGTGTTACGATTCTTATGTACTCAACAGACAGAAAGCTAAAGGGCAGAATGAGATACTGGTAGTTGTGGTTACCTAATCTAAGGCGTGCTCACGATTTTAGCGCATGCTAAATGTTAGAGACGCTAATGCATTTATTTGGGCATCTCTAATGCTTAGTGTGCTCACATTTTTAGCGCGTGCTAAAATCGTGAGCGCGCCTTAGTAAATGATGCCCTAAAATAACTCCCAAAACCCTGGAATTGTTGTCAACCTGTAGGGTTTTACCACTAGGCAGCAGTATTGTTGAAGGAACTAACACTGATGGATTCCGAAACCAGAGAACTTTTGTTTTGTTTGGATTTAACTTAAGCATATTATCAGTAGCCCAACACTGAATTTTATTCATACAGTGAGATATCCTGGCAAAGGTATCATCCAGGGTGGCATATACCGGGACTAACATCAAAATATCAGCTGCATAGGAATACAAACATTCACCGTCTATCAGTGAGATGGCACCCAAAGAACTCATAAACTGATTGAATATCCTGGGCGATAATATAGAGCCCTGAACACCTCCACACTCTGAGTGCCAGCTCTGAGGGAACTTGCTGCCCTTCCAAAGACAATAAGAGGGGCATAATCGAACTGGGCGCCCAAGTTTTCATGAGGACGTCCTTGCAGGACTTCCCGGCAAAGGGGCGGGGAAACCCGTATTATTGAAACAAGATGGGCAGCCATCTTTCGTTTCAATAATACGGTCAGGGATGCCCAAATTGTGAAATTTAGGTCGACCTTGGAGATGGTCGTCCCTGGTTTTCGGTGCTAATGGAAACTGAGGACTCCCATCTCAGAAACGACCAAATGCAAGCCCTTTGGTCATGGGAGGAGCCAGCATTCGTAGTGCACTGGTCCCCCTGACAAGCCAGGACACCAACTGGGCACCCTAGAAGGCACTGCAGTGGACTTCAGAAATTGCTCCCAGGTGCTTAGCTCCCTTACCTTGTGTGCTGAGCCCCCCAAAATCCACTACCCACAACTGTACAATACTACCATAGCCCTAAGGGGTGAAGGGGGACACCTAGATGTGAGTACAGTGGGTTTCTGGTGGGTTTTGAAGGGCTCACATTTAGCTCCACAAGTGTAACAGGTAGGGGGGATGGGCCTGGGTCCGCCTGCCTGAAGTGCACTGCAGTACCCACTAAAACTGCTCCAGGGACCTGCATACTGTTGTCGTGGAGCTGGGTATGACATTTCAGGCTGGCATAGAGGCTGGCAAAAAATATTTTAAAAGTTTTTTTTAGGGTGGGAGGGGGTTAGTGACCACTGGGGGAGTCAGGGGAGGTCATCCCCGATTCCCTCCGGTGGTCATCTGGTCAGTTCGGGCAACTTTTTGAAGCTTGGTCACAAGAAAAAATGGACCAAGTAAAGTCGGCCAAGTGTTTGTCTGGGACGCCCTTCTTTTTTCCATTATGGGCCAAGGATGCCCATATGTTAAGCACGCCCCAGTCCCGCCTTCGCTATGCTTACGACATGCCCCCGGGAACTTTGGTCGTCCCCGCAACGGAAAACAGTTGAGGGCACCCAAAATCGGCTTTCGATTATGCCGATTTGGGCAACCCTGGGAGAAGGACGCCCATCTCCCAATTTGTGTCAAAAGATGGGCGCCCTTCTCTTTCAAAAATGAGCCCATAAGTCCTATTAAGTAACAATTCCTTAAACCAATTCAAGGCTGGGCCAACCATCCCAATCTCACTCAATTTGCACAATTACAGATCGTGGTTCACTGAGTTGAATGCAGCTGATATATCATACTGGAGAAAAAGTATCTGTTTATCCCTACACAAGTAACCTTTGACTTCAGTGGTCAAGGTCGGTAGTAAAGATCCTGTATTATGTTGGTCACCATATGTATTAAATGCTTGGAAGAAGAGCCAGGATTTTGTCTGCTTTCTGAAGTAGAGGTAGTCTTGAGTTTGGTGTAGCCCCATTAGGAGTCCGTCTCAGAGTATAGAGGTTACTCCTAAGAAGACTCGCTAGTGGGTATCACAATGTGCAATTTATTTTGAGGAGTGTACAGGTGATACTCCTTGAGAGGAACTTAGAACCCTCAAAGGTGTGTAGAGGGCTAACATTCTTTAGGTACTGTGGCCCATTTTGTCTGAGAACCTTGAAAATCAAAGATAAGAGTTTTATATTCCTCCCTGTAAGATACCGGTAGCCAGTGTAGTTTCTACAGAGAGGCTGTGATGTGATCAAACCACTTGCAGCCCTGTATCAGTTGTTCTGCAGCATTCTGAATTAGGTGGAGCTGGTGCAAACTCTTTTTGGTTTGACCAATGTTAGCATGGCATGGACCACTGTGGTCAGACTTGTCAATATATGGAGAGAGATTTTGTAGTTGCCACAGGTAACATAGTAGATGACGTCAGAAAAAGACCTGCACGGTCCATCCAGTCTGCCCAACTACTACTACTACTACTTAACATTTCTAGAGTGCTACTAGGGTTACGCAGCGCTGTACAGTTTAACAAAGAAGGACAGTCCAACAAGATAAACTCATATGTGCTACTTTTTGTGTACACCCTACCTTGATTTGTACCTGTCCTCTTCAGAGCACAGACCGTATAAGTCTGCCCAGCATTATCCCTGCCTCCCAACCACCAGCCCCGCCTCCCACCACCGGCTCTGGCACAGACCGTATAAGTCTGCCCAGCACTATCCCCGCCTCCCAACCACCAGTCCCGCCTCCCACCACTGGCTCTGGCACAGACCGTATAAGTCTGCCCAGCACTATCCCCGCCTCCCAACCACCAGCCCCGCCTCCCACCACCAGCTCTGGCACAGACCGTATAAGTCTGCCCAGCACTATCCCCGCCTCCAAAGCACCAGTCCCGCCTCCCACCACCGGCTCTGGCACAGACCATATAAGTCTGCCCAGCACTATCCCCGCCTCCCAACCACCAGGCCCGCCTCCCACCACCGGCTCTGCCACCCAATCTCGGCTTGTATCAGGTGATACAAACAGTTTTTAAAGGTTGTTTGAATTTGCAGGCTCAAAGTAAGTGATTAGTCTAGCAATATCCAAAGATTCTTGACGTGCGATTTTAGGAGGAGTTCACACGCCCAAATGGTATTTTGAAGTCAGACACCTGTCCACTTGTGTTAGGAACCCATATCCTATATAATAATTCTCACCTCCAACGTTCTGAGGCTGCCTGGAACCGTGGATCTCTCAAAGGTGGTCTGGTAGATGGAGTAGATCATCCCACTGATTGGCTGCGTCTCGGATGACGTCACCAGCCCAACGCACAGCAACAAACCACGACCCAGGCAGGGGGAGGAGTAGCCTCCCCTGCCAACCGCCCTCAAAAAACCGCCACCGAACTCCCTCTCCTCTCCCGAACCGCTGCCGCCTCTTGGAGCCTGAGTTGTTGGCTGCCGCCCTCCCTCTCCTCCAAGTTCCAGCCCCACCCTTGGACCCGCAGCACGCTCTCTCCCTCTCCCCGGGCCCCCTCCTGTCCCAACTCGCCGGCGCCGCTGGACATCACCCCGCCCTGAGCCCTCCCTCACTCACCCTCCTCCCCGATGTTCGCAGTTGCTCGCGCTCGCCATCCCGCCAGTGTTGCCAGGTGGAAAATTTTTTTCCCACCCAATCCAGCCCAAAACCAGCCCAAAACCCGCCCAAACTCAAACCCCGCCCCTGACACCCCCGCGTCATCACCCCGCCCCCGCCGTCATCAACCCCGCCCCCGCCGGCCCCGCCTCCCCGTCACCGGCCCCGCCTCCCCCGTCATCGGCCCCGCCTCCCACGTCATCGGCCCCGCCTCCCACGTCATCGGCCCCGCCCAAAAACATCACTAACCCCGCCCAAAAATGTCACTAACCCCGCCCCCCCACGGCCGAAAAAACCGCCGTGAAGCCGAAAAACAGCCCAAAAAACCGCAACCCGCCGCGGGCAAAAATTTCCCGCGGCGGGTCGCAGAAAACCGCCCAATTGGGCGGTAAAACCGCCCACCTGGCAACACTGCATCCCGCCGCGCCAGCAGCAGAACGACAGCGTGGATGCAGCACCTCACACGTTTCCTTAAATATGAGTGTATGGGAATGACGGCTGCATGGCACAGGGGAAACAGAGATTACCCTAATTGCCTTCCTTCCTTACACTGGACTACATAGGCTTACTTCCACTCCTGTCTACTACAAGATGGGAGGGAGGACGGTGAACAACAACGTGGATACAGCACCTCACAGGTTTGCTTTGAATTGAGTGTATGGCAATGACGGCTGCACGGCACAGGGGAAACAGAGATTACTCTGATTGCCTCCCTGGCTTACAGTGGACTACAAAGGTTTACTTTGAGTGTATGGCAATGACGGCTGCACGTTGCAGGGGAAACAGAGATTACCCTAATTGCCTTCCTTGCTTACATAGGCTTACTTCCACTCCTCGGAGGGGACCGAGGGAGGGAGGGAGGGAGGGATAATCTTGCTAGCGCCTGTTTCATTTCAGCCAGAAACGGGCCTTTTTTTACTAGTAATCTCTGTTTTGCTTGTGTTCATGCAGGGCCGTGCCTAGGGTCTCTGGCGCCCCCCTGCAGACTATCAATTGGCGCCCCCCCCCCCCGTGAAAATGATCACGCCCCCCCCCCCCATGAAATGATCGCTCACCACTTGCCACACTGAAAGGAATTGTCAGCAATATTCTTAGAAACAAATTGGTATACATTGCAAAATAAGATAGCAGATGTAAATTCTCAAAGTGGACATATTCCAAATGCTAAAATGAAAATAAAATGATTTTTTTTTCTACCTTTGTTGTCTGGTGACTTTCTTTTTTCAATCATGCTGGTCCAGTATCTGATTCTGCTGCTATCTGTCCTCTTAACTCCATTTCCAGGGCTTCCTTTCCATTTATTTCTTTACTTTTCTCCTTTCTTCTTCATTTCTTGCTCTATATCCATTTCCAGCAATTTCTCCTCTCTCCCTGGGTCCTGCCCTCCCATCCATGTCCATTCTTGTCCCTCTCTGCCCTTCCCTCCTCCATCCATAGCCAGCAATCCTCCTCTCTCCCCTCCCCTCCATTTCCAGCAATTTGTCCTCTCCCTGGGCCCCCATGTCCATCCTTGTCCCTCTCTGCCCTTCCCTCCTCCATCCATAGCCAGCAATCCTCTCTCCCCTCCCCTTCCAGCAATTTGTCCTCTCCCTGGGCCCTGCCCTCCCATCGATGCCTCTCTGCCCTCCCATCCATGCCTCTCTGCCCTTCCCTCCGCGCCCTGGGGCCTTTAAATCTTTTACTTCTGGTCGCAGCAGCGTCAGTGAAAGCGGAGCGCTGCCGACATCTCCCTTCCCTTTGCGCTCTTGGTTCCCTCAGTGTCCGCCTTCTTCTGACGTCAGAAGAAGGCGGGACACTGAGGGAACCAACAAGTGCAAGGGAAGGGAGACGTCGGCAGCAGTGGCGTAGCTAGGGTAGTTGACACCCGGGGCCGGACATTTTTTTAACACCCCCCCCCCCCCCAAATCCAGTACTAGGCATACCGAGAATACAAAACAAGACCTATATAGCAATTTTACCATACCATAAGCAGTCGTTTCTATGAGTCACACAAGGCAAAGGAAAGCATCTTAAGCACTACAGTGAGCACTAGAACATCAATTCACCTATTGTAAAACGAAACCAGACAGAATAGTACAGATCGTCGATCCTGCACAGTCAATGCCAACTGAAAGCCATGTCTTTTTCACAAACACAGATACACCCTAATCCACTATAGAATAAGTAATCATAAACTTTCTATTTAGACAAAAATTAAACTGAACCCCCAATGCCAGACTCTGCATACAATGCAACACCACAGAAACAGAAAATGTCTCCTAGTACTGTGCAAAATATAAAGACAGCAGATGTAAATTTGAAAAAACTAACAAATACCAATCACCACTTTACAAATTAACAAATAGAAATAAAACAAATACAGAAAATAAAATAATACCATTTTATTGGACTAATACATTTAACTTCCAGAGGCCAAAATCTCCTTCCTCAGGTCAATACAGTATAGTGCTGTTACAGTATCCTATCCTGATCTGAGGAAGGGGGTTTTGTTCTCTGAAAGTTAAGTCAAAATGTATTAAAATTAGTCCAATAAAAAGATTACCTTATTTACATGTTCTATTTATAAACATTTATTAACACAGCTAAAATACTATATCCTAAAGCATCTGTCTCCCACCCAGTCCCTTCTGCCCATCCAAGTCCCCCTCACCCCATCTGTCTCCCACCCAGTCCCTTCTGCTATCCAAGTGCCCCCACCCTCACCCCATCTGTCTCCCACCCAGTCCCTTCTGCCCATCCGAGTCCCCCTCACCCCATCTGTCTCCCACCCAGTCCCTTCTGCCCATCTGAGTCCCCCTCACCCATCTGTCTCCCACCCAGTCCCTTCTGCTATCCAAGTGCCCCACCCTCACCCCATTTGTCTCCCACCCAGTCCCTTCTGCTATCCATGTGCCCCCCCACCCTCACCCCCACCCCATCTGTCTCCCACCCAGTCCCTTCTGCCCATCCGAGTCCCCCTCACCCCATCTGGCTCCCACCCAGTCCCTTCTGCTATCCAAGTGCCCCCCACCCTCACCCTGTCTCCCATCCAGTCCCTTCTGCCCATCCGAGTCCCCCTCACCTCATCTGTCTCCCACCCAGTCCCTTCTGCTATCCAAGTGCCCCTCACTCTCACCCCATCTGTCTCCCACCCAGTCCCTTCTGCTATCCATGTGCCCCCCCACCCTCACCCCCACCCCCACCCTCACCCCATCTGTCTCCCACCCAGTCCCTTCTGCCCATCCGAGTCCCCCTCACCCCATCTGGCTCCCACCCAGTCCCTTCTGCTATCCAAATGCCCCCCACCCTCACCCCATCTGTCTCCCACCCAGTCCCTTCTGCCCATCCGAGTCCCCCTCACCCCATCTGGCTCCCACCCAGTCCCTTCTGCTATCCAAGTGCCCCTCACTCTCACCCCATCTGTCTCCCACCCAGTCCCTTCTGCCCATCCGAGTCCCCCTCACCCCATCTGTGTCCCACCCAGTCCCTTCTGCTATCCAAGTGCCCCCCACCCTCACCCTATCATCTGTCTCCCACCCAGTCCCTTCTGCCCATCCGAGTCCCCCTCACCCCATCTGGCTCCCACCCAGTCCCTTCTGCCCATCCGAGTCCCCCTCACCCCATCTTTCTCCCACCCAGTCCCTTCTGCTATCCAAGTGCCCCCCACCCTCACCCCATCTGTCTCCCACCCAGTCCCTTCTGCCCATCCGAGTCCCCCTCACCCCATCTGGCTCCCACCCAGTCCCTTCTGCCCATCCGAGTCCCCCTCACCCCATCTGGCTCCCACCCAGTCCCTTCTGCTATCCAAGTGCCCCCCACCCTCACCCCATCTGTCTCCCACCCAGTCCCTTCTGCCCATCCGAGTCCCCCTCACCCCATCTGTCTCCCACACCCAGTCCCTTCTGCTATCCGAGTCCCCCCCACCTTCACCCCATCTGTCCCCCACCCTCACCCTGCCTCGTCTTCTCCCTGCCACCCGGTCTTTAAAAATAAATTGCCGACGCGATAGGGAGCGCAGCACCTCTTGTGCAAGTAAAAGAAGCGGATCCGATCATCTCATTGGGCCTTCCTTCACTGTCCCGCCCTAGAGGAAATAGGAAGTTGCGTCAGAGGAGGGCGGGACAGTGAGGGAAGGCCCAATGAGATGATCGGATCCGCTTCTTTTACTTGTACACGAGGTGCTGCGCTCACTATTCGCGTCGGCAATTTATTTTTAAAGGGCTGGTGCGGGGGAGGGGCTGCCAGGAAGAAGAGCAGCGGGAGCGGCGGCACCCCCCTTTTTTTATGACACTCGGGGCGGACCGCCCCCACCGCCCCGCCCTTGCTGGTCGGCAGCGCTTTCACTGACGCTGCTGCGACCCAGGTGAAATATTTAAAGGCCTTTGCGGCGCGGGGCGAGGGTAAGCACCGCGGCGGCGCCCTCCAGAGGTGGGCGCCCCCCTGCGGCGCTTACCTCGCTTACCGCATCGGCACGGCCCTGTGTTCATGATTTTTGTTAATACCTGAGTTGTTGTTAGACTGGCAGTTGGTCAAAGCTGTGGGTAAGTCTGGTTCAGTGCGTCCGAGTGGTTGCAGATCATCGGCATAGATCAGAGAGTTGCACGGGGACAGAAATCTTACCCGTCCCCCTCTAGAATCTTACCCATCCCCACCTGTCCCCACAAGAATTTAACCCATCCCCACCCATCCCCGCAAGAATTTAATGGTACATAAAAAAAAATTCCAGTCGGCTCTCTGTCTCTCTCCAGGTTTGAGCCGCAGTACTGCAGGCAAGGAAGGAACAGAAGTTGGAACTTGGAACACTCTGGTGCACACATGTAAGGTGGCCCAGATGGCTGTACATGGTTCAGAACAAGGTATCTTTCAAAGATATCACCAAAACAGGGAAGATAGGGCATCCCAATAGTGAGGTTGCTATAACCAGCAGGCTCATTTTTGAAAGAGATGGACGTCCATCTTCCAACATAAATCGGAACATAGACGTCCATCTCCCAGGGATGTCCAAATCGGTATAATCGAAACCCGATTTTGGACGTCTCTAACTGAAGTCCGTCACAAGGACATCCAAATTTCAAGGGGCATGTCGATGGTGGGACTTGGGCGTGCCTAACACTTGGACGTCTTTGAGTCATAATTGAAAAAAGCAGGGACGTAACTTGGACGTTTTCACCTGGACATGTATTTATTACGAATAAGGCACAAAAAGGTGCCCGAAATGACTAGATGACCACCAGAGGGAATCGGGGATGACCTCCCGTTACTCCCCCAGTGGTCACTAACCCCCTCCCACCCTCAAAAAAGTCTTTAAAAAAATTTTGTGCTAGCCTCTATGCCAGCCTCAGATGTCATACTCAGGTCCATGACAGCGCATGCAGATCCCTGGAGCAGTTTTAGTCGTTGCAGTGCACTTCAGACAGGCGGACCCAGGCCCATACCCCCCTACCTGTTACGTTTGTGGAGGAAACAGTGAGCCCTCCAAAACCCACCACAAACCCACTGTACCCACATCTAGGTGCCCCCCTTCAACTGTAAGGGCTATGGTAGTGGTGTACAGTTGGGGGTAGTGGGTTTTGGGGGGGCTCAGCACACAAGTTAAGGGAGCTGTGTACCTGGGAGCAATTTATGAAGTCCACTGCAGTGTCCCCTAGGGTGCCCGGTTGGTGTCCTGGCTTGTCAGGGGGACCAGTGCATTACAAATACTGGCTCCTCCCACATCCAAATGGATTGCATGTTCTGAGGAGAGACTTGCGGACCTGAACATGTATACCCTGGAGGAAAGGAGGAACAGGGGTGATATGATACAGATGTTCAAATATTTGAAAGGTATTAATCCGCAAACGAACCTTTTCCAGAGATGGGAAGGCGGTAGAATGAGAGGGCATGAAATGAGATTGAAGGGGGGCAGACTCAAGAAGAATGTCAGGAAGTATTTTTTCACGGAGAGGGTGGTGGATGCTTGGAGAACTCTTTTATTTATAGAGACGGAAATCAATAGACAACTGTACATTAAAAATACATAAATACAAATCAGCCCACTATATACATATTCACAAGTCCCCCCCCCTACCCGGGAACCCTAATAAAACCAATACCCACCTGAAACCAAAAAAAATCATGACAGTTTTAACTTAACATGCTTCCACCAAATAAAAAATTTACCAATCCCTACCTCCGCCCTTTCCCACCGTGCTACCTCCTGGACCGCCCTTACTATATCCCAACTGACCCCCTCAACAGACCTGTACTCCTGACGCAGGGAAACCCCGCAGCGCGCCATCCAAAGACAGAACCTGACAATGACAGAGATCAGAAACCCCGTTACCGGCTCCAGCTGCCCTTTCCCCTGCTGTCTCCCATAAACCCAATCCGCGTAGGTGTAAGATCGAAAACTGGGAATTTGTAACAGAGAAGCCACTCTGTCACACACCTGAATGGAAAAAGGGCATTCCTTTAAAAAATGGTTCATGGTTTCTTCCTTTCCAACACATTCCCCCCTCGGACAGTCACGGTCCTTCATGTTCCTGTCCTTCAGATTTCCCCTTACATATAGCTTTCCATGCAAGGACAGCCAAGCAATGTCCCTGTACTTGTGTGGGATCCTTTCTGATGACACCATCCGCAAACCCCGCTCCAATACCGGCCCAGGAGCATCCCTAAGTACCAGTGGAGAGGAAAATCTCTGAGTGCGCACCCTTTCCAACCAAACCTCCCTCCTCCCTTCCTTTATTTCCTCTACCATAACACCCCACAACCGTACTAACTTGACCAGGGTCCGATAATACCCTACCCCCTCCGGAAAGCCTTTCCTCAAAACCCTCACCCTCCCCCCTCCCAGCCAGGGGACCCAATATTCCTTCCACCACTGAATAACACTCTCTGCCCACCCCGGGGGTTCTTGATCTACTGCCCGACCCAAATTAAATTGAAGAAACAAAGAACTGAAAACTAACACTGGGTTAACCATACCTACCCCTCCCTCATTCCTTGGCAAGTATGTGATGTTTCTTTTGACTGGGTTCATCCGGTTACCCCATAGCATTTGAAAAAACACACTGTAAAGTGCCGTGTAACAACGCTCTGGTAACAGACAGATGTAACTTAAAAATAAAAACATTGGCACTACATGGGATTTGATCAAACGAACCCGATCTGCCATCGACATCCTCCAGCCCTTCCACCTCTCTACCTTTGCCCTTGCCTCTTCAATCTTCTGATTCCAATTAATCAATCCATAGTCCCCTGCCTCAAACTGTATCCCCAGAACCCTTATCCTCTCTGTAGCCTGTGGGAACCCACCCTCCAATTCAAACCTTGCCCCTGCCGGTCCCACCCATAAGCTTTTACATTTCTGATAATTCACCCGCGATCCTGACGCTTGCGAATACCTTGAAATCATCCCTTGCAATTTCCTGCCTTCTGTCTTATCTGCTACCCAGACCGTAATATCGTCCGCCTAGGCCACCACCCGTAGTTGCTTCCCCTTGCTCACCTCCACCCCTTGCAATCCCTCTTCACCACTCAACTCCAAACGCCGCACAAATGAGTCAATGGCAAAGGTATACAGCAAAGAGCTCAAGGGGCACCCTTGTCGCATTCCTGCCGTAATCCCAAAATCCTTCCCCTTCCAGCCATTCACCAATGGAAAACACCGCACATTGGTATACAACAACCGAAGCTGTTCTACCCATCCCCTTGGAAACCCATAATGAATTAACACCTCCCATAAAAAATCCCACTGTACCCTATCGAAGGCTTTGTCCTGGTCCAGGGCTACCAGTAACCGCCCTTTCTGATCCTCCCGACTGCGCTCCAGACTCTCCCGTACCCATGCCACTGCCTCCAACACCCCCCTGCCCTGTACCCCACAACCTTGTGAGATCGCCAGCACCCCCCTAGATACCTGTCTCATCCGTGCTAAGAGCATATGCGCAAAAACCTTCCGGTTGCTATTTAACAATGCTATAGGCCGCCAATTAGCCATAAGCCGAGAATCTTTGCCTTTACTAAGGAGAACCAGTGCTGACTCTGAAAAAGACTTTGGCAAGGAACCTGTCCTCCGTGCCACCTCCCAGACCTCCAACAAAATCGGAGCCAGCTGGTGTTTGAACGCCTGATAAAACTCCGCTGGGAGCCCATCAGGTTCCGGCGAGGTCCTGCTCCGCAAGGCCCCAATGGCCTCCTCCACTTCCTGCAACGTCCAGGGCTGTTCCAGAACCTGGAGATGAGGCCCCCAGTTTCCCACCCCCGGGGTCCCTTCTACATACTTCTTCATGACCTCCTTGTCCAAATTCTGATCAGAAAAAAACTGCTCAAAATGATCCCCCACCACCCCCAGGATCCCTTCCCTTGAATCTCTGATGACCCCCCTTTCATCCCTTAACCCCTCTATTATCCTACGTTCCCTTCTCTCCTTGCAGCATACGAAAGGATCCGGGCTCAACAGTTTCCCAAAATCCCTTTCGTACACCAAAGAGGCGTACCTGTTATATTGCACCTTCTCCATTTCTGACTGCACCACCTCTATATCCTCCCTCCTCCCCCTCTAGAAATTAAATTATCTCTCCTCTTCTTTAATGCCATCCCTAGCCGGGTTACCTCCCGTCCCTCCCGTCTCGCCTGACGTATGAAAAAGACCTTCGTGCGCCGTTTCACTTCCTCCCACCAATCCCCTGGAGATGAAAAAATACCCTGTAAAGACGATTGATCTATCAGAAACTCCAAAAATTCCCTCTGTACCAGCCCCTCCCTTAGCCATTTTAAATTTAGTCTCCACATACCCCTTCCTGACCTGTGGATTCCCGCACCCCCTAACTTAATTAACACCAACCTGTGATCTGAAAAATCCACCTCCACCAGTCTAGGCCCCTGCCCACATGCCCCTCCCCGAACCAAAAACCTATCTATCCTACTTCTACAACTACCCCTGGAAAACGTAAAACCCTCCCTTCCTGCAAAATGTTCCAAAAACACGTCCACCAACCCTGCTCCCTTCATGATCCCTGCCAACTTCACCCCATCATAACGCACCTGTGCTGACCTACCCCCACTATCTTCTTTCCTCAGGATCGTATTAAAATCCCCTCCCCACACCAACTGACGGGACGTATACAGATATGGCCTGATTTTCCCGAACAACAGTGACCTCCCCCTCTTACTCTGGGGCCCATAGATATTAATAATTCTTAAAGCCACCCCGTGCAATAACACATCCACCACCAAACACCTCCCTACCCCTAACTCCACCACCCGTTGAATTACCACCTTATGTGTCTTGAACAAAATACCTACCCCCCCATACCTTTCCCCTGCCAGCCCCCAAACTGAAGGACCCCATCTCCATGCCTGTTTCGCCCGCCTGACAGCATCCAATGTCTGCAATCTCGTCTCCTGAATCAAGAAACAATCTGCCTGTATAGCAGAGAGGCCATCGAAGGCCACACATCTCGCCCTCTGGGAGGAGACACTGGCCACATTAAGCGTGGCAAAGAATAACAGCACTCCCGCCATCACCTCTATCTAGAGAAACGCCTCCCCTGCACAGACTTCTCCTTCCTCCCTTCCTTCTGCTCTAACCCGCCACCTAAATCCTGTACCTTACCATCCCCCACATCTTCCTCCTCCGCCCAGTCCCTCACTCCAAATTCAGAAATCCTCTCTTTCCTTCCCCCCTCCCCCCTTTTCTTCCTCCCCTTCTTCTTCTTCTCCTCACCTACAACCCCTCCTCCCCCTAAGGCACAACCATCTCCCCGCTCCCCCTCCTCCCCACCCTCCCCCCCCTCTCTCTCGTCCTCCGACCCTTCCCCCCCCTTATCTACTGCTTGAAAAACACCATTTCTTCCAGATTTCCTCTTCCCCCCTTCTCCCCTTCCTATACCCCCTTCCCCCCTCCCCACTCTCAACTTCCATATCCCCCCCCTCTTCCAAGCAACCCTCCTCCATCCTAACCTTTCCCCCCTTCTTCCTACCCCTCACCTTTCCCCCTCCCTCCCTCACTGCCTCCTGCCTGCTTCCTTCCCCCTCCTGCAATCCTCTATTATCCCCTCTTCCCTCCTCTACTATCTCCTCCTCCCTTCCTTCTACTTCCAAACCCCTAAATTTATTCCCAACCTCTATCCCTTGCTCTAACCCCCTCCCAGCAGCTACCCGCATCCCCATCCCCCTTCCCTCCCTTTTGTTTCTTTGAGACCCATAACCATCCTTCGTCCTTACCCTCCTGCCTCTGAGCTCCCCCCCGTTTCTCCCCCCCCTGACTTGTCAACTCTTCCTCCACACCATCCGTACCCTGGACCCCTGTCCCCTGTCCCTCCTCTCCCCTCCCCCCTCCTGCATTTGACTATCCCTTCCCGTGCCATCCTCTCCCCCATTATGAGAAGCCTGCGGACAATCTCTAAATGCGTGCCCCAGACCCCCACAAAGATTGCATCTAATGGAGGTACAATCCTCCGTGGAATGCTCCTTGGCATTACTGGGCAGGACATGCTAAAGTGCCGAAAGGACCCACACTTAAAACACTGCTTCGGCTGTCCTTTATAGAAGCACAAAATTCTGTCCCTCCCTATGAACGCCGCTGAGGGAATGTGCTGTATCACCTGGCCCACTTGATTTAATTTAACCAAAGCCCCCCATCCACCCGCCCATACCCTACTGGGGTCCGGGAGTTTAGTCAATGGAGTTCTCAACTCTGCATACCTCTGTAACCAGAAAGCCAGGTCTGCCCCTGAAATGGACTCGTTCCGCACCAACAGAGTCACCTGCACCAGGTCAGGTCTGCTGATCGGAACCACTTTATAATTTTTCCACTCCCCTCTCCCCCTTACCCCTTCATACCTCTCCCAGAAGACCTCCATTCCTCTCTGTGTCAAGAAACTGACATCGTACTCCGGGATGTTCACCGGATGTATGCATGCATAAAGGTCCTCTGGGATAAACCCTAGCCCCAAAACCAACCTCAATACTGTGTCCCTGGAAGGCATCCCCCCTCCCCCACCCATCTAACTTGTACCACATTCCGCCTCCTGGGTACTTGCCCACGACCTCTCCCCTCTTCCCCAAAACCTGCCCCAGCCCTACCACCCCATGGAAACCCTCCCCCCTCTCTTCTCCCCCCACTACCCACTACAGCAGCAAAGGACTTAGCCCCCTGCCCCAACCGCCCTCTCCCACCTTTCCCTGAACTCAGTGCATCCTGCCCATCTCGTACCGTCCCCCCCCCTCCGATTGCCCCCCTGCTATCCCTTCACTTGCCTCACCCTCCCCCCCCTGCAGTGCCGTGCCCCCTCCCCCTTGATCCCCACCTCCCTTTTCCCCAACAGACAAATGTATCAATTCAGAAAATTCCCCTTCACCCCCCTCCCCCCTCTTATCAATACACATATTTATCACATCAGATATGCCCCCCTCCTTCAAACATTCTCTATCCATAGCAACCCTCCCCCCCAAGTCCAAACTCAATCCCTCTACAGAGCTGTCCTTATCCTGCAGCAATACCCCACAGTTCAAAACCCCACAGGCCTGGGCTGAAGATCTGGTGTTTAGTTCTGTCTGCAGAGCATCTTCTGACCCCTGCTGGCTGTCTGTATGCTGTCCTCTCCACACAGGCAGGTCTTGCAGGAGACTGGTAGTTGATTTCACCTCAGGCTTTCCCCCTTCTCCTTCCTGATTGGATGGGAACTCCTGTCCATCCAACCCTCTGGGGCGTAGCTCCTCAGAACCTGGCTGCACAGCAATCTGAACTCCTGAATGAGAAAAATCGGTTGCTGCAATCAGAGAGTCAACTGGCTGCACCTGAGCCAGCCTTCCAGAGTACTGCAGTCCTTCTGCCATCTCTGTACAAGCTGTATCCACTCCTTTAACATGCAAACTGCTTTCCTCCTTCCTGGATGTTTCTACTAACACCTGCTTGGAAAGCAGACTGCCTCCCAAGTCTCCTTTCTCAGTTTCTACAATGTGCAACAGTTTAGGAATCTTTCTTGTTTCAGATTCTTGTCCCTTAGGTGGTATCACAGGTTCTGAAAAGACACCAGAACCAAGTCCAACCACCTCCTGTCTGGAGTCTTTTTCCACAGTGAGTACATCTGGCTGGCTTGCCAAAGCCTTCATAAAAGTTAAAGTAGCTTGATTATCAGACCCTGATAAGTCCTCTGTTACAGGCTGACGTTTAAACATACAAGCTGAGCCAGACTCTGCCTTTTCTCCTGCTTTCATAGACACCGTAGCCTCTTTCTGGCACACTTCTCTCTCTGGACACAAATGTTCAGAAGCAGAGGCCATTCTTTCCTGATTCAAATAAAGCTCCCTCAAGGGATTATCACTGCCCTTTTTTTAAGGAGCCCAACAGCTTCTCTTTCTGCTGGAGCTGTTTTATCAGTCGGATTTCCTCCTTCTTGTAAGCCTTCCTGTGTTCAGCTGGGGCTAACTTGCTCAAAGCCTTAGCCATTTTTTGCTTCTTCCCCAGCTCTGCACACTCCTTTTCCAGGGCCTTGATTTTCCTGACCCTCTCTTCCACGCCTTTAGCCGTGTCTTCTGGATCACAGCTTTCTAACTGGACCTCCTCCTCTTCCTCCTCCTCAGACCAGCCATCCTCGCTCTCTACCTGATCAGGAACAGGCAGAGGCTCCTGGCTCACCTCCATTCCCTCCTCTCCAACCATCCCCTTAGAGAGTTCTTCAGGGGTCTTTACCAACTTCCTCCCCTCTCCACATTCTTCACGCTCACCTTCCATGAGCAGCTGAGTCGTGGAGGGGGTAACGATCCGGCTTCCACCCCTGGACGTCTGCACTCTGCGGTCCACAGGACTCCTCTCCCTCCTCTCTGGGGCCAATCCAGAAAGAGAGCTACTCCTCCGGGCCTTCTGGTCCCTGGCCCCAGTAGGCCCCATGGCCTGGGACCTTCCTGAGGACTTCTCCCCAGGGACCCTCCTCATTGCTGGGGAAGGAGCTAGGCCCCGCTCCCCTCCCTCCTGGTACTGGCAGAGCCTCCGGCAGCACTTCCTCCTCTGTCAAGGACTAGCCAACAACTGAGCTGGAAAGCCCTCCCGCGGGAGGTGGTGGAGATGAAAACGGTAACGGAATTCAAACATGCATGGGATAAACATAAAGGAATCCTGTGCAGAAGAAAGGGATCCTCAGGAGCTTAGCCTAGAATGGGTGGCAGAGCTGGTGGTTGGGAGGCGGGGCTAGTGTGGGCAGGCATATACGGTCTGTGCTGGGGCTGGTGGTTGGTAGGCGGGACTAGTGCTGGGCAGACTTATACGGTCTGTGCCGGGGCTGGTGGTTGGGCGGCGGGGATAGTGCTGGGCAGACATACGGTCTGTGCCAGAGCCGGTGGTGGGTGGCAGGGATAGTGCTGGGCAGACTTATACGGTCTGTGCCAGAGCTGGTGGTTGGGAGGCGGGGTTGGTGGATGGGAGGCGGGGATAGGGCTGGCCAGACTTATACGGTCTGTGCACTGAAGAGGACAGTACAAATAAAAAAAGTAGCACATATGAATTTATCTTCTTGGGCAGACTGGATGGACCGTGCAGGTCTTTTTCTGCCGTCATCTACTATGTTACTATGGAAGGGTAGGACAGAGTGTTCTGTTCATTAGCTGGTGGGAGGTTTGATGAAACTGTTGGTCCTGATGGAGACCTTTACTTTTGTTGACAAATTATTTGGCAAGATCATTGCTGGTTAGCTGTGACTGGTGAGGCTAGTTCTGTTGTGGGGTTTGCAGTAGATGCTTACTGTTTTGAATAGCTGCTTGATTGAATTTGCAGTCTGTTCAACATGTTGAGAGAACTATTGTTAAGGCCTGGCAGTATCTTAACATGAGTTTTCATACAGTTAAGCCTGTCTTCATCTAGGTGAGATTTCCACCATTTTCTTTCAGGGTTGACCTTGACGGTTAAGGAACCATAGTTCTGGGGACAATGAAGAGGAGCATTTGTGCAAAGAGCATAGGACCTTCTTTAGTGGAGACATTTTTTTTCTAAGGCCATTGCTAAAGGGGAAAGGGAAATGGGACTTGATATACCGCCTTTCTGAAGTTTTTGCAAGTACATTCAAAGTGGTTTACATATATTCAGGTACTTATTTTGTACCAGGGGCAATGGAGTGTTAGGTGACTTGCCCAGAGTCACAAGGAGCTGCAGTGGGAATTGAACTCAGTTCCCCAGGATCAAAGTCCACTGACCTAACCACTAGGCTACTCCTCCACTGCACCAGTGGCGTACCTAGGGTAGTTGACACCCGGGGCTGGTCATTTTTTAACACCCCCCTCCAAAATCCAGTACTAGGCATACAGAGAATACAAAACACTCAGGACCTATAGAGCAATTCTACCATACCATAAGCAGTCATTTCCACGAGTCACACAAGGAAAAAGAAAGCATCTTAAACACTACAGTGAGCACTAGAACATCAATACACCTATTGTAAAACGAAACCAGACAGAATAGTACAGATCGTCAAGCCTGCACAGTCAATGCCAACTGAAAGTCATGTCTTTTTCACAAACACAGATACACCCTAATCCACTATAGAACAAGTAATCATAAACTTTCTATTTAGACAAAAATTAAACTGAACCCCCAAGATGCCAGACTCTGCATACAATGCAACGCCACAGAAACAGAAAATGTCCCCTAGTACTGTGCAAAATATAAAGACAGCAGATATAAATCTGAAAAAAAACTAACAAATACCAATCACTACTTTACAAATTAACAAATAGAAATAAAACAAATATATAAAATAAAATACCATTTTATTGGACTAATACATTTAGCTGTCAGAGGCCAAAACCTTCTTCCTCAGGTCAATACAGTATAGTGTGTTACAGTGTCCTATCCTGACCTGAGGAAGGGGGTTTTGTTCTCCGAAAGTTAGTCAAAATTTATTAAAATTAGTCCAATAAAAAGATTACCTTATTTACATGTTCTATTATAAACATTTATTAACACAGCTACAATACTACTTTATCCTAAAGCAAAAAAAAATAAAAATATATATTTTATTTACAGTTTGTTGTCTCTGGTTTCTGCTTTCCTCATCTTCTTTTCACTGTCTTCCTTCCATCCAGCATCTGTCTTCGTTCTTTCTCTCTGCCATCCAGTGTCTGCCCTCTCTCGCTGCCCCTTCCATTCACTGTCTGCCCTCTCTCTCTCCCCCTTCCATTTTATTTTTGTTACATTTGTACCCCGCGATTTCCCACTCATGGCAGGCTCAATGCGGCTTACATATTGTATACAGGTACTTATTTGTACCTGGGACAATGGAGGGTTAAGTGACTTGCCCAGAGTCACAAGGAGCTGCCTTTGCCTGAAGTGGGAATTGAACTCAGTTCCTCAGGACCAAAGTCCACCACCCTAACCACTAGGCCACTCCTCACTGCCTGCCCTCCCTTCCCCCCCCATCCATCCAGGGTCTGCCCTCCTTCTCCCCCCCCTCCATCAAGGGTCTGCCCTCCCCTCTCCCCCATCCATCCAGGGTCTGCCCTCCCCTCTCCCCCCCATCCATCCATCCATCCATCCATCGTCTGTCTCCGCTCTCTCTCTGCCCCTTTTTTAAGCCCCCAGTTCCAGCCCTCTTATCCCACCTGCCCCTAGTTCTAGCCCCAGCCCACATCTCCCACTTGCCCCCCCTTTTCAGCCCCACTATCCCATCACTCCACAGTTTCAGCCCCAGCCCTTTTCTCTCACCAGTCCCGAGCTTCAGCCCCAGCCACTTCTCCCTGTCCCCTTTTCAGCCCCCAGTCCCCCCAGTTTCAGCCCCTGCCCTTTTCCAGCCCCCAGTTCCAGTACTACCCCCTTATCCCACCTACCCTCCTTTTCAGCCCCCAGTTCCAGCCCCCTTCAGCCACATGCCTTGCATTAGGGACCCCTTTTCAGCCCCAGACCCATTTTCTCACCAACCCCAGGCATGGCTCCCATTTTCTTGCATGGCCCCTTCCCCACCCCACCCCCTTCTCCCCACCCATCCCCTTCTCCCCTTTTCTCCCATCTGAGATACCCCTCCCCACCCCAGTCCCCTTCTCCCATCTGAGACCCCCTACCTCCCTTCTCCCCACCCCAGTCCCCTTCTCCTCCCATCTGAGACCCCCCTCCCCACATCCCCTTCTCCCATCTGAGACCCCCCACCCCCTTATCCCATCTGAGATCCCCCTCCCCACCCCAGTCCCCTTCTCCCCTCTTCTCCCATCTGAGACCCCCTCCCCATACCAGTCCCCTTCTCCCATCTGAGGCCCCCCTCCCCAGTCCCCTTCTCCCATCTGAAACCCCCTCCCCAGTCCCCCTCTCCCATCTAAGCCCCCCCGACCCACCTACCACCTTCATCGAGAGACGACAGCCCTCGTCTCCTGCCTCCACCCTGCCTTTAAAGAAAAATCTGAAAAGCGGTGTGGCAGGCAGCGCTTCGCGTCTGCCCTGCTTGTGAAAGAAAGCAGCAAATCTCCTCGTCGACGTCACATCGGTTCTTCCCTCACTGGGTCCTGCCCTCCTCTGAGGTAACTTCCTATTTCTGCGAGGGCAGGACCCAGTGAGGAAAGACCTGACGTCGATGAGGAGATTTGCTGCTTTCTTTTACAAGCAGGGCAGACGCGAAGCGCTGCCCTTTTCAGATTTTTCTTTAAAGGCACACGATGGAGGCAGGAGACGAGGGCTGACTGCAGCGCCAACGGAGCACCCCCCCACCCACTGACACCCGGGGAGGACTGCCCCCACTGCCCCCCCCCCCACCTTGGTACGCCACTGCACTGCACTAAAGGTGCTTTCTAGATGGGTCAACCTGTTCCAACAATGTGAGCATCTTTTCATCCACATGGGGGTAGTACAAGACCTTTAGAAAACTCTCAGCAGTCAGTTTTCTCCTATCTCAAGTTTCCTTCCAAACTTTGGTTGGGCCAACTGTTTTAGGAAGGCCTTCATAGAAATTTTTAGTAGAAAATAATCTGCTGATAATTGTGGTGTTATCTCAACACCGCCAGCCTTGTTTTTAAAGATGTTGACTCCTTTGCAGAACACCAAGTCTAGCATATGGCCAGATAGTGCCTCTGACTATCCTCACAGACTGCCTCTGCACCATCCGGATAGTGCTTCTGTATATCCTTACAGACCACTTTTATACTATGCAGATACTGCTGAGGCAGAACATGGATGGAACCAGTGCAGTACCAGAACTTATTCACATGGTGGCAGTATTCAGTCTGCTACCCCAGTATTTCCATCATCCACAATGTCTTGTAAGCCACACTGAGCCCGCAAATAGGTGGGAAAATGTGGGATACAAATGCAATAATAAATAAATAAAACTTAGGGCAGATAGAATGCTGTCCTCAAACTGAATATTGCCACTATACAGCACTGACCACCTTATCTGAAAAATCATCATCAGTCACTATCCAGATAGTGGTACAAAATACCCTTGATATTTTTTAACCATGGCAGCTGGCATTTAAAAAAATGTGGACTACAGGGGCTCAATATTGTTCTGTAAGTGGATTGGGACAGTAAATGGTTTTTAAGGATGAGCACAGATACAAGAATGGGCACTAAAGAGAAAGGCCTTTGCCTTTGGATACTGACTGGGAATAAATGTAGTGAATGAATTCTGAAAATTTGACTTCCTACTTTTTGGCACTCACACCTTTAAGTTAGGTGGCTGAAAAACTTTCCCTTTATAACCTGTGTATCCCATTGAGATATGAGTAACTATTTTGGTGCCACTCTATAGCTCTTTGATATCTAGAAGGCGGTTATAGCCCCTCGGGCTCACTCCAACTGTAAAGGACACTAAAGATTCCATGAGAAAATAAGCATAAAGTAGTCTGGGCATTCACAAGTATGATAGAGCATATGTTGGGCTCCTGTATTTAGTATTTATAAACTATGGGGTCAATTATTCAACATTATTTAACGGGATAGGAAGCCTACTCAGTTAAATCATGCTGACCAGTACCACTCATCATTTTCAGCAACACTTAGCGGCACTATCTGGTTGAACATCATGTGTGACTCCCGTGGAACTATCCAGATAGTGCTAGGGCGGTCCGTGAGCTTTGCTGAGGCTGAGCCAGAAATTATCTGAGCACTGCCAATATGTAGTGGTTATGTCCAGAAAATTATCTGGGCAAATAGGACTACATATATAACAGTCCTAACTTCTCTGGATAGCTATCCAGATACTGGCACTGACACAACGCAACAATGATTTTGCTACTGAGAGATATACTATCAACTAACACATTTGCTTATTTCCGATCTGACGAAGAAGGGCAACCTTCGAAAGCTAATCAAGAAATGTATTAAGTTATGTCCAATAAAAAAATGTATCATCTTATTTTCTTTTCCATGTTTTATTTTGTTTGATTTCTACTGATAACCTTTAAGAGTGGACTATCACGGCTACCACACCTCTCTGCTGAGAGAAAAACACGTGATTTATACTAAATTGAACCCGCCAATTCCAAATATGAACTCTGAATTTGCCTGACACGTCTAGATTTTAAGTTATACATGCAAAGCCTATTCACTTATAATATTAATGCTTGGGATGCATTTGTGCTAGAAGTGCAGAACTTCCTTGGGAACAGACGAGCTGAAAACTATGCTGAACTAGTAGACAGCATGCTTAAAGCATATGAACAACTTGGCTGCCGAATGTCATTGAAAATGCATTTTTATTACATTCCCATCTTGACTTTTTCCCACCCAATTTGGGACACGTAAGTGACAAACATGGAGAGAGGTTCCATAAAGACATTTCTACAATGGAGAACAGATATCAAGGCCGCTGGAATCCCAACATGACAGGGGACTACTGTTGGTTTTTGCAAAGTGAAAATATGACTGGTCACAAACGCAAAAGTAGATGCCTGAAGCACCTTTAACAGTACTGGGCCTTGCTGAAGTAAGACTTTAAAACTGGAATATGAGACTTTTTTGAAATTTTGTTATTCCATTACATTTTCATATACTGTTTACTACGAAAACTTTGATGTAGATCAGGTAATTGTTGGAGTAAAACTTGTTCTGTAAAACATTATTCAATGCTTTCCAAGTGCTTAATTCATTTGGGCAAACTTATGCATAACAAAATTTCCTGACATGTTACAACAATTCTGACTTCGGATTTGGGAATATGCATACTGAATTTAGTATAGGACAAATGGTTATTGTCCAGTAGCACATGAAAATTTTTTTGTTGTGCTGTGATATCAGCAGCACCAGAATAACTTCTAGGAGCCAATGATGACCTGGATATTGAGTTCCAGTACCTGGATATGGGCTGCCACTGAATACTGGCAATCACCAGATAACTTCTGGGAGGCATGGATGAGCCAGATAGTCAGTGCCAGTACCTGGATATGGGCTGGCACTGACAATCTGGTCTAATTCAGTGTCGTATATTAAACAAATGCCCAATATAAATTTAGATGTTTATTTTCCAGTTAATTAGGGGTTCTTAGAAGGTATAAAAAATCTATATTTCTCAGTGTATTTGTGCCACAGGTACTGTTGCTAGGTACCTTTTCTAGCAGCATCAAATATGTACATTTGTGCCACCTTGGAGAAGCAATGTAAAAAAGGCACAAAAACTGAATGGAGGGCACAAACCATGTAAAGGGTAAAGAATATTAGGGGAAGTGGCGTTTTCCAAAACCACTTATTTTAATTTTTCTACATCAGGAGTGTGTCAGTGTTTTATTGGTTAAAACCTAAAATCAGAATCTCTAAGTATATGGAATGCACATATGCACTTCCAAAAGAAATACACCAGAATCAAATTCAAGGATCTATTTTTCAAAGTATGGCAACTCACCGAACAGTAAGCCTTTACATGATGTGCTGTCTCTGTAATCTGAGGCAGGTGTGGATTAACCACCCCAAGTATAAGATCATTTGCTGATCTTTTTTTACTTGCAGCACCATCTTGCTGTTGCTCTTTTAGTAAATCTCTGCAGTAATTCTTGTCCTGGACATATAGATGGTTTTCCATTGCAAACTGGGTTTCAATCATGTGTGCAGTTATTTCTTCTTGTTTTCTTCTTAGATTTTCAATTTTTGTCTGTTATAAAACACAAAGAAAAGAATATACACAGAGAGAAATAGTATCACATAAATGTTACCTTTCTAGTTTAGGATTAATTATTGTAGTACTCATTTTTTGATTAATGTGGCTTCATGACTTCTTGTGAATAAATATGAGAGTAATTGTGAATCAGTTTGATGTCAGATTCATATTTAATGCTTTATTTAGATCTGACTTACAAATTCCCCCAATGCACTATTCATTTCTTCTGGAATAACTACCCCAAGAAAAATTAAATTCAAAGATTGCACCTGAACCACACTCTCCTCCTCTAGCACCCAAGACGTGACTCATGATTTGAATGCCAAGGCAGTTGGGTAGCAGGTGCAGTTTAAAGCATAATTCAGGGCTTGGATAGTAGTAGCAGAAGGAAGAGGAGGATATATGATCTGAAGCACAGCCACTCTCCTACTACTAGTTGATCAGCACAGGGAAAGTGGATGACAATTATAATAAAATAAAAACTGGTGATGGGAAAATTAACAGAGAACAGCAGCAGATCTTAATGATGTTCCATTGGACGTTATGACGAAACAGGTGGAACAGAGGGACCAGTAAATAACATGCTTGTCTATAGGGCTGGCGGGACTAGGTGTCAAAGTCATAGTGCCTCAAACTTTCCGCTTCCTTTTCCCCTTTAGATCTTACAGTGTACTCACAATTTCTCCAAGGTATCTGTTTTCGTATTAATTCTCACTCTTCGGTGCTCCTAAGTGGCTCCCAATCAGCCACGCTCTGCAGCGCTGCAGCACTGCAAGGCATTTTGGACTTTAAAGGGAGAGATTGCATCTTGATGACATCAGATGCCGTGCATCTCCGATGTCCTAAAGCCCGATTCCACTTGCAAACAAAATTGTTCTTATGGTACAAGAAACCTCCATCGAAACTGGTGCTACCACTCTCTTTGTAAGCCTGTTCTTACTTCTTTCTCAATTTCCCTCTAGGTGCTCGGGGCTTTATTGGGAGATGTCGCGCCTTGATGACATCAGACACTTCACCTCTTTTATGTCCCGAAGCTTCCATTCCACTTGCAGGCAAATAGCTCTTCCATCACAAGATGTCTCCATCCAAACTGGTACTGCCAAACCATCTGAGTAAGCCTGGTATTCCCCACACTCTCTTTTCTCTCTTGATACTCCTTTAATACCTTACTCCTTTCTTCAATTACCTGGTTGTGGTGAATCAGCTCAACCAGCCAAAGCACACCAGCACCATAATACAGTGTTTAGCCAGCTAAAGACAGAAAATGTCCTTGGGCTGTAATATTTATAGATTTATGCATCCCTCCCTTTTCTGCAGGGGCTTCTCCTACTATTACAAACCATCCCAAATCTGGTTTGTTTAGTGTTTTAGAAAATGTTAACTCCTATACCTGGAAGAGTCACCAGAGGTCTTTACAATGAACAGAAGGACAGGGTGCTATGAGAAAGTTTAGCAGCAGATGTACTCTAGTCCAGGCATGAGACTTGTGACATAAGCATTTGGCTCCCTCCTCCAGCTCACATGAAAACAAGATGCTTCTCTCATTCGTTCTCTCCCTGCTTCTGTTCCTCCAACATCTATTCCCCCCTCACTCTCTCTCCCTTCCCCCCTCCCATGAGTTTGGCATCTCTCCTCACTTCACTCCCAATCCTTTCCCCCTGCAGTCCTCCAGACCTGTGTGTCTTTGCCGGCAGTTGCAGAGATTGAGCCAGGCTGCGTCCTGCTGGCTCTAGGGCCTTCCTTTTGCTGTGTCCTGCCTCCTCTGATGTAATTTCTTGTTGCTGTGTGGGAGGAACATGGCAGAAGGAATGCCCCAGAGATGGCTGGAGGCAGCCTGAAATAAACACTGCTGCTACAAGCAAGAACACACATTTGGAGGGCCATGGGGGGGGGGGGGGGGTGAAAGAGAGGGAGAGAGATGGACCCATGGAGGGAGGAAGGGGAAGATGCCAGACCAATTTCCTAATCCCTTTTCAGATCTGTCTTTTTCATCTGTTCCTTTCCAGTGTCTCTCAACCCTTTTCCACCTTCTCCAGTTCCTTCCCCTTCCCCACCCTCTCCCATCTTCCCCGTTCATCCACACTTTTCCCTTCTTACCCCCTCCTCTGTTCTGATCCCTTCTTGAAACTTCCCTCCTTCTTTCTTTTCATTCTGACTCCTTCCCTCCATTCTGAGCTCCTTCTCACCCTTTGCCTTCTTCCCCTGCCCATCCCCTTCCTCCAGCCCCAGGCTCTTACCTACCTCTTTGTTAGCCCTCAGCTCCCTTCAGTACTAGAACCCTTCTCCTACACCTATCCCTTAACATCTGCCCTTTCTCCCACTCCAGGCTGCCTTCTCCCAGCCCTAGAATCAGATCTTTTCCCTAGCCATAGTATGAGCCCCTTCTATCTCCCCACCATCTGCCAACAACAGCTCTCTTCTCCCACCACCAGCTATGTGTCAGCCCCCTTCTCCCACCCCCACCCCCAGCCCCATGTAAGCCTGCAGCCCTCTTCTTCCACCCCTAGCCCCTACGATAGCCTCTGGCGACTCCTGGCTTAGTGATTCAGCATCTCTCCCTCTCTTTTTTAACTTTCTGTTTTTTTTAGTTGAAAAATGTGGTTTGACAATAGAATAATGCAATCAACACAAAAAAGCAATAATGCCAACATATTCTCCCCACCCCATCCCCCTTACAATACAAAGAAGACCCCACACAATAACAATAGGACTCCCACAGGGACTCTTCACTTGGAGCCCAACACAAGCGCAAGGGGGAATCCACCCCTCCTCCCTCCTCATGTTCCAAAGACAAACTTAAATGGTGGAAAGCAAAGCAGATAGGTGACACTATTCCTCTTGCTCTGGATTAAAGCGTCCAAGATAGTGATCAGTCAGTTACTCCATATCTCAAACCACCCTGACCCGAGTCAGCCATTCATGCAATGAGGGACCAACTGGTTGCTTCCAACAGGCCGTAATCTCACACTTTGCTGTAGTCAGTCAGACAGATGTGTTTAACTCTAGTCTGTCATTTATGACCCCTGGAATTGCCCAAGCCAAGAAAACAAAATTTAGGAGTGCAGGGAAAGTCAGTACTCAGGGTTTGAGTAAGCATTCGAGTCACCTGCAACCAAAAAAAGCTGCAGGAGTGCACAGGGTCACCAGATGTGAAACAAATACCCCACATTTCCCCACAGCACCAACAGACTTCTGAAGGCAACTGAGGGAACATCTGCTTAAGTCTCTCAGGTGTATAATACCAACGGCTCACAACTTTATAGGCATTTTCCTTAAGCTGCACGCAAATAGAAACCTTTTTAACTTCCAAAAAGGCTCTGCCAGGCGGGCATATCCAGTTCTTCCCCCAGGTCCCTCTCCCAATCTAACATAAATTTATATTTCTGAAACCCCCTACCTACTAAAAAACGATGCAGAATAGATATAGGTCCAATAACTTTTCCCAGTTCCACCCATAAGTTTTCAAGATGTTCTACACATCCTCAAGATCCTCCTGCAATCAGCCCTGGAAGGAGATAAAATGCTTAACCTGCAGATAGGGAAAAAGATCCCGAGGCTGTAGAGAATACTGCTCCTGAAGCTCTGGAAAGCAACAGAGCTCTCCCACATCTATAAGTTGTCAAAAGCGAGTGAACCCTGCACAAGCCCACCTAGAAAAAACAGAGTTGTCCCTCCCGGCTACAAAAAGGGGTTCACAGTGAATAGGAGCCAAAGAAGACACCTGAAGCTCACCCCTCTGGTGCCTACACACCCTAAACCAAACCCACAACAAGTGCTTCATAAAAGGATGAGCAATTTGAATCTTGGCTAGGTGATCTCCATTAGAGACCCAGAGCAAATGCTTAAGAGAAAAATCAGGAAAGTGTGCTTGTTCTAAAGAAATTCCTGCCTTAAAAGGGCTAGTCTGAAAACTGTCACAATAATACTGCAATAGCTCTGTCTCCTAATTCCACCCACTGCCATAAAAGATGCCCATTCAACCGAGGTTGCCAACCTCCCCAAATAAACTCAGAAACCTCCCTTTGTAAATGAGTCAGCTGCCCAGTTGGAACTGCTATAGGAAGAGTTTGAAAGCAAAATAATCATCTAGGTAAGATATTCATTTTAATCGCACAGTACAGCCCACCAAGACAACCAAACCCTTTCCATCCAGCCAGGTACCAAGGAATCTAGATCAAAAGATTCACATAATTATATTTATAAAGATGACGAAGATGTCTAGAAATCTGAACTCCCAAATAACGAATCCGCTCTTTAGCCCATTTAAAGGCAAAAGAATCCTGCAACAGTTCTTCCTCCTGTGGCACAGTGGTAACACCTAATAGCTCAGATTTATGAAAATTCAGCTTGAACCCAGAAACCAAACCAAAATCTGTTAATTAACATAAAATAATTGGCAAAGTAATCTGGAGATGCCACATAAAAAAGAATATCATCCGCAAAGAGCGCAATTTTATGGGAGCAACCCACCATTGAAAAACCTCTACTGTCTCCATTTGCCCTGACCTACTGAGCCAAAAGCTTTATAAAAAGAGCAATCAAGACACGTCCCCCATTGAATAGGAACAGCTTCTGTATAACCCCCATTAATTTTGCTACAAGCCAGGGGTGCTTCATAGAGTTTATGTATCCATGAACAAAACCGGTCACCTAATCCAACCTTTGTCAAGACCCTCCACAAAAAGGACCAGCTAACCCGGTCAAACGCCTTATCTGCATCCATTGCTAACAAATGCCCCGATGATCAATTCCCTGCGCTGTTCAGAAATAGCACCTTAAAAATAGTGCTGGAATAACGCAGGGAATTAACTCCCCAGTGATCAACGCTAATAACATGCAAATTTATGTACATTAGTAGCATTGATCATCCTGGGAAAGTGCAGGAGGATTGTGCCTAAGTGCATCCTCCTGCACTTGTTTGACAGGTCTGGGCTGTCAAAAGCCTGGACCTGTCAAACATGGGCTGGAGGTCCGTGGGACCCCTGGACACCCCTCCCAAAACAAGGACCTGGTGGCCTAGTGCCCCCCAAACACCCACACATCCCCTCTACCATGAGGACATGCAGGGCTGGAGGTCCAGCAGACATCCAGACCCCTGAATACCTCCACACCCAAAAAAATATACCTGGTGGCCCAGGTGGGCTGCAGATTCAACCCCCCCCCCCCACCCTCGTTGGTGGTCTAGTGGTAAAAACTCCCCCCCCCCCCATACCTCTTGTGGGAGGAGGGAGCTACACTCCTTCCTCTTCCAGCCAGCGCCACCTACAAAATAGTGGAGCCCTGCCCTACCTGGTGCATCCTGGGATGCACCGGGTAGGGCTTCCCTACTATATAAGGGTAGGGGGCAGTGCCACCCAAACGGCTTGCCACCTCCTGCATCACTAGACCTGCCAAGTCTCCCTCATTGAGTGGAGACTCCCGCTTTGGCGGGTTATCTCCCACACTCCCACCAAAGTGGGAACGTCTCCTGCTGACAGGAGCGGTCCTGTGAGGCACCAAGTCTGCCGCACTTCTCCGGCATCTTTCCCTTCCTGCCACAGCTGCTCCCCAGACCGGCATCTCCTCTTTTCTTTCTTCCCTCCTTCAACCCTCTTCCTCTGAGTGCTACCTTTAATTTGTTTCAAAACTTGCCAGGTGGTGGCAGCAATTCAGAGGCGCTGTCCTGCTGCCAGACCGACATTCTCTCTCTACTGCGGTGCCCCCGCCCCCCCAAAGTAACTTCCTGTTTCCGCTGGGGCAGGCCACATAGCAAAGAGAGAAGATGTCGGCTGGCTGCAGGGCAGCACCTGTGAATCGCTGCTGCCCGCAAGTTTTGAAACAGATTAAAGGTAGGCTCGGAGGAAGAAGGTTGAGGGAGGGAGAAATAACAATTGAATATCACTAAAACAGCTTAAAACATTATTTCAGCTGGTAGAGAAACAACAGTTATAAACTGTAGTTTCTGTTCATTTTTCTACACTGTTCTATACAATACAGATGGCCAAATTTCAGTGAGGATATCCTGTTTCTTGATTTGATCACCTTAACTGTTGTTGTAATCTGCCTTGGGAAGCCTGGTGTTATAAAGATGGAATATACTGAAATTAAATGGAAGTAAAATTAAACTCTCCTTTCATTGGGGCACATGGAATCCTATCTGCATCTGGGAGAGGTGGGGCAGAGGGAAGGAGCAGAAGATGGATGGGACTGGGAGGAGCGGTGAGCAGAGGGCAGGAGCAGAAGATGGATGGGACTGGGAGGAGTGGTGAGCAGAGGGAAGGAGTAGGAGATGGATGGGACTGGGAGGGGTGGTGAGCAGAGGGAAGGAGCAGGAGAAGGATGGGACTGGGGGGTGGGAGAGGGGAAGAAGCAGGATATGAAATGAGGGATATGAGAAGAAGGGCAAGAAAAGAGGATGATGTGGGGAAAGGTTGAGACTGTGAATGATATGGAAGACTGGAGAGAGGATAAGAGGCATTGTAAAGGGATTTGGGTACTGGTGAGGGGTATAAGAGAAGGGGGTTGAGTTAAGGTGGAAAAGGGCTAAAAAGATGGTGAAAGAGAAGCTATTGGGCATGGGGTATAGGGTAACAGACAGAAGAGTGGCCTTGGAGGCAAGGGAAGGAAGGAGAGACATGGATGGAGCTGGGACCGATAGGGTGATGAGATGCAGTGGAAGGTAGATGAGGGCAAAGAGGGTGAGTACAGAGTATGGGAATGGGGGGCTAATGAAGTGGGTGAAAGATGGGAGAGGAATTTAGGAAACTGGGTAAGGGAGAGGCAGAGGGGGGAACGGGAGTGCTGCAGAGAGAAAGAGAGGAAGATGGTCTAAGCCAGTAGGTAGATGGATACTGAGAATTAAAGAATGAGAGAAAAGTGTGTGTGTGTGTGTTGGGGGGGGGGGGGGACGTAAAATGAAAGATCAGTGCCAGATAGATGCAGAGAAAGACAGGAAGAAGACAAGAGAAGAGCAAAGAAATGGAAAAACCAACCTGGAAAAGAATTTAGGAGAAGATTGACACATGGAAAGTGGAAAAGAGACCGGGACCAGACCAACTAGAAAAATAGAATGCTTAGACAGCAAAGGTAGAAAAGAAAACAGTCCTTAAAAAGCATTAAATAAAAAGAATAAGATGTGCCTGCTTTGTGAAATGTACATTTTTTTCTATTGTTGTATTTTGCAGACTACCGGAGAAAATACATTTCTGTTTCTCTTTTACCAGTATTTGCACTGCTTACAGAGTCTGGCTTTCTTGAAGAAATCTATATTTCAGTTTTTGTGGGCATGTTTTTTGTGGTTCCCTATTTTGTATCACATAAGAGTCTGTCCATGTTCTGCATATGTGACTGAGGTGATGGATTCTGCTGGCATGTAGTGTTTATGTAGGAATGTAGGAATGAAAACAACAAGAAGCAGCATAAGGAGTGTCAAAGCAAATGCAAGGCGCAGATAAAGAAGGCCAAGAGGGATTACGAAGAAAAGATAGCATTAGAGGCAGAAAAGCATAGTAAAAAATTTTTTCGGTATATTAAAAGCAGGAAGCAAGCAAAAGAATCGGTTGGACCGCTGGATGACCGAGGGGTAAAAGGGGCGATCAAGGAAGACAAAGACGTAGCGGAGAGATTGAATGAATTCTTTGCTTCGGTCTTCACCGAGGAAGATTTGGGTGGGATACCGGTGTTGGAAATGATATTTCAAGCGGACGAGTCGGAGAAACTTACTGACTTCACGGTAAACCTGGAGGACGTAATGGGGCAGTTCAGCAAACTGAGGAGTAGCAAATCTCCTGGACTGGATGGTATTCATCCTAGAGTACTGATAGAACTGAAAAATGAGCTTGCGGAGCTACTGCTAGTGATATGCAATTTATCCTTAAAATCGAGCGTGGTACTGGAAGATTGGAGGGTGGCCAATGTAACGCCCATTTTTAAAAAAGGTTCCAGGGGAGATCCAGGAAATTATAGACCGGTGAGTCTGACGTCGGTGCCGGGGAAAATGGTAGAGGCTATTATTAAAAACAAAATTACAGAGTACATCCGAGGACATGGATTACTGAGACCGAGTCAGCATGGCTTTTGTGTGGGGAAATCTTGCCTGACCAATTTACTTCAATTCTTTGAAGGAGTAAACAAACATGTGGACAAAGGGGAGCCGGTTGATATTGTGTATCTGGATTTTCAAAATGGCGTTTGACAAGGTACCTCATGAAAGACTACAGAGGAAATTGGAGGGTCATGGAATAGGAGGAAAAGTCCTATTGTGGATTAAAAACTGGTTGAAGGATAGGAAACAGAGAGTGGGGTTAAATGGGCAGTATTCACAATGGAGAAGGGTAGTTAGTGGGGTTCCTCAGGGGTCTGTGCTAGGACCGCTGCTTTTTAATATATTTATAAATGATTTAGAGATGGGAGTAACTAGCGAGGTAATTAAATTTGCTGATGACACAAAGTTATTCAAAGTCGTTAACTCGCTACAGGATTGTGAAAAATTACAGAAGGACCTTTCGAGACTGGGAGACTGGACGGCTAAATGGCAGATGATGTTTAATGTGAGCAAGTGCAAGGTGATGCATGTGGGAAAAAAGAACCCAAATTATAGCTACGTCATGCAAGGTTCCACGTTAGGAGTTACGGACCAAGAAAGGGATCTGGGTGTTTTCGTCGATAATACGCTGAAACCTTCTGCTCAGTGTGCTGCTGCGGCTCGGAAAGTGAATAGAATGTTGGGTATTATTAGGAAAGGTATAGAAAACAGGTGTGAAGATGTTATAATGCCATTATATTGCTCCATGGTGCGACCGCACCTTGAGTATTGTGTTCAATTCTGGTCGCTGTATCTCAAGAAAGATATAGTGGAATTGGAAAAGGTGCAGCGAAGGGCGACTAAAATGATAGCTGGGATGGGACGACTTCCCTATGAAGAAAGACTAAGGAGGCTAGGGCTTTTCAGCTTGGAGAAGAGACGGCTGAGGGGAGACATGATAGAGGTATATAAAATAATGAGTGGAGTGGAACAGGTGGATGTGAAGCGTCTGTTCACGCTTTCCAAAAATACTAGAACTAGGGGGCATGTGATGAAACTACAGTGTAGTAAATTTAAAACAAATTGGAGGAAGTTTTCTTCACCCAATGCGTAATTAAACTCTGGAATTCATTGCCGGAGAACGTGGTGAAGGCGGTTAGCTTGGCAGAGTTTAAAAAAGGGTTAGACGGTTTCCTAAGGACAAGTCCATAAACCGCTACTAAATAGACTTGGGAAAAATCCACAATTCCGGGAAGCTTGCCAGGTGCCCTTGGCCTGGATTGACCACTGTCGTGGACAGGATGCTGGGCTCGATGGACCCTTGGTCTTTTCCCAGTGTGGCATTACTTATGTACTTATGTAATGTGTAACAGTCCAGCTTGCTACAGTTTTCCAGTAGCAGGTATATTGGTGCTCTAGGGTCCAGTGTAATATTTATATCACTTTTTCATAGGTGGGTTAGGGCTGTTGTGTGTTTTCTGTATAGATTTTGAGTGTCTTTTTGTAGGGTTTTGTGTTATTTCATAAAGTGGCCCTATTGTTGTTGATATTTTGGCTTCATATTCAGCATTTTAGTCTGGTGCATGTGTGTTTGTTGTTGTTGGTTTTTTAATAGCCATAATGAATATGTATGAGATGTATATATGCATATGTGCAAAGCCACACCCTTTGACCCCAAATGAAACAAACTACACCAATGGTAGGGAAGCCCCACCCAGTGCATCCCAGGATGCTGCCATTTTGTACGTGGCACAGGCTGGAAGAGGATGGAGTGTTGCTCCCTCCTCCAACAAAAGGTAAGGGGGGGGGGAAGATTCACCACTAGACCTACAGAGATGGGGGGTTGTGTCGGCAGCCCACTTGGGCCACCATGTATATTTTTTTGGGTGTGGGCTGGTTAGAGGGGCTGGAGATCCATTGGACCTCCAGTCCCACGTGCCCTCTTGGCAGGGGGGGATTGGGGGCTGGAGGTCCGCTGGACCTGCAGCCCCACATGTCCTCATGGTGGTGGGGTGGTGCTTGGGGGGGCACTAGGCTACCAGGTGCTGCTTGACTCTGATTGGGTGGGGGAGACAGCTTTAGCCCTAACACCAGCTCTGAGCTAGCATAGGGTTAAGTTGCTATTCCACCCCTACGATCAGAGCCCTGTTCTCTGAGCATAGGGGTGGAATACAAGCAGAGCTGATTTAAATCTAATTTGAATGAGCTCTGCGTTATGGCTTTCCTCTGGCGCTTTCAGTCCGAAGATCATGAGGGTGCATGTAAATGCGGACACTAGTCAGGCACTAGTGGCCTCTAGCACCCGCATTTACCTTTGATTATTGGGCCCAAAGTGAGGTTACATCGGGTTAGCTGGGCCCCCATACTACATTCAAGGTACAGCGGACGTTATCAGCAACCTGGCATCAGGGGAAAAACCCTGATTGATCATTATGAATCAACGCGGGAAAAACCAGTGCCAACCGCTGAGATAAAATCTTAGCCATTAACTTAACATCCAAATTCAACTGTGAAATGGGTCACTAAGACCTGCAGAGCACAGGGTCCCTACCTGGCTTGTGAAGACCAAGATCCCCACTTTAGTCATACCAGGAGGTAAAGGATTGTCCTCCAAAAGGCCATTACCATTGAGGGGACTCAGCTCTCCTGCATACAATTTGTAAAAGTTGGACGAAAAGCCATCGAGCCCCGGAGCTATCCCACTTTTTAATTGTTTAATAGCCCAAAAGACTTCTGTACGTGCTATAGGTGCATCCAACTGTTCCCGATCCTCAGAGGACGAGGGAAGCTCAACAATATGCAAATACCTATCCATCTCATTCCCCCCCATATAATCCCAGGTAAAAATCGTAAAACCTCTTCCCCAATGTTTTTATAAGAATAGTAGAGCACATCACATTTGCCCTTAATTTTTGTAATGGTCTGGGAAACCTTGGCCAGCAGTGTGCCCGATTTATTATTATAATCAAAAAATTGCTGCCGCAGCCTTCTGCACATATAATCAATCTTTTCCAACTGAAGCCTATTTAACTCAGGCGAAGCCTCCTCACGTCTTGCAATAACTGTGAAGTAGGTCGAGCTTTATGCTGACTCTCCAAAAAAACAAATACTTCTCGTAAGGCTAGCACATCTCTATCATAGCTCCACTTCTTGCACACCCCCACTTTATCAGATGGCCCCTCACCACTGCCTTGAGCATATCCCACAAAAAACTCATTCACAGAGCCATTATCATTATCCTGTAAAAAATGCTGAATGACCTGACAAATATCCTTGCAAACCACTTTGTCTTCCAAAATATTTTCATTAAGCCTCCAAAAGGTCTGGCATCGAACAGGTTCCCATGGGATCACCTCTACCCAAATAGGGGCATGATCAAAAATGTGAATAGATTTGATATGGGTGTCATAAATTTGTCCCCTCTCTCTTTCCTCCCGCACCCCCTCCTCCACCATGGACCTGCATTTATCCCTCTCTGTTCACTCCACTTGTCCAAAATCTCTTCTTTCCTTCCTTCTGCCGCCAGATCCAACACCACCTTTCCCTCTCATTTCCCTCCTTCCTGTTCAGCATCTCTCCCTCCTCTGCCCCAAGGTCCAGAATTTCTTCCTCCCACCACCCCCACCCCAGCCCCTCCTTCCAGCATCTCTCCTCCAATTCCATCTTTCCCTGCCCGCAGTCCAGCATCTCTTTTTCTCAACTATCAACACCCCTCCCCAACTGCTAAAGTTCATTGGCAGTGGTAGGGCTTCACAGTCATTGCCTGCCTCAAGATTATCCCTCTAATGCAACTTCCTAAGTAGTGTATCTCACCGGCATTTGTCAAACTAATTGATTTAGACAGGTGACATGTCCACTTCCAGGTTCTCAGCCAATCAGAAGCAAGAACACACCCATATACCTCTCGAGTAATGCCCACTCCCTGCCCAAATCACACCCCCTTTGATGACATCACTGGATGTGACATCATAGCCCTGCCTAAGCCCCACCCTTTGCCCCACTTTATTTGCATTGCCCCACCCTAAATCCTGTCCTTTTGCATAATCCCATCTCAAACTCTGCCCCTTTTGATGATGTCACAGGAAGTGACATCATAGCCACACCCTTTTCCAAAGATCACGGCTACTACTGGACACATCGCGGTCACTTCCTGTTTCCACTACTAGCTGCCATCTTGGATGGGGTTACGTGATGGGAAGTGATGTCAAACACCCCTGACACCGCCCCCTACAGCCGCGGAGGAATGTGTGCAGCTTAAATTTTTTTCTCACAGTAAAGAAAATAGATATTTGGGGGGGGGGGGGAGTTTCTTTTTCTTTCAAAAGGACACCTTGTCCTTATTTTAAGCTGGATTGAGTTAGGTTCATCTGTTTTTAAGAACAACAGGCTGACTGCTGAATGATAACTGTTTTAGTTTTTAAAACAAAAGGCTCGCCCCCAGACCCTCCTCCAGGGCTGGCAGAACATGGTAAGCAGGGTATGCACAGCAGAGGCATGCCAACATTTGGGGGTGCTAGAAACAGCGTGTGTTGGACCGGCATATCTTTTCCTTCTCTCTACCCCCATCCATAATCTCCCTTACCTGCCCGGTGTAACTTAAAAAGTTACTGTATCTCACCAGAGGGTTTCCGTTGCAGGAGCAATTCAAACATGCTGCCTTCAGCCTCTTCGGCACTCTTCTTCTGCCGCCACGGTCTGCCCAGGTGGAATCAGGAAGTTGCATCAGAGGTGGGGCAGACCATGGCAGAGGGAGAGTGCCAAGGAGGCTGAAGGCAGTGTGTTTGAATCACTCCTGCAACAGAAACCCTCTGTTTAGACAAAAAACTAATTGGTTTCAATGTGTTGACGTCATTTTGTCTCATGTTTTATCCAACCTCCTTGGTAGCCACCATCTTGGAAAAAGGGGCTTGGCTGACATCATTTCCCGTGATACCACCTTAAGAGGAGGGGTTTGGGGTGGGGTTATGCAAAAAGGGTGATGTCACTAAAGGGGTGAGGTGTGGCTTAGGTGGAGTGTGGGCATGGTTTTGGCATGTCCTCGCTTCTGATTGGCTGAGAACCTGGAAGTGGGCATGTTAACTGTCAAAATCAATTAATTTGAATAATGTTGGTGAGATACAGTACTTTCCTGTTTTCATGTGGGGGGAACACGTCAGTATTTCCTGATATTACTCTAAAGTCTTCCACTCTGCAACTTCAATTCATCTCCTCTGGCTCTATCACTTTTCCATCTCTAGTAGAGATTTCGGTGTATATTAATATCTCACCAAACCACGTGAAAAAGGTGGTTTGGGCTCCTGGATTCTGGCTGATATGCACTTGTTAGTTATGTGAAGCACTTATGTGACTGATTGAAAGAATCAGGAGATTTTTTTGGCCACCAGTATTGAAGTAGCCCTGGGAAGGGTGATCCATTTTAAATATAACTTACATGAGAAGGCTAATAAGGTGAGAGAAGTAATTAAGAGACATATATACATTCGCCAGTACAGGTTGCCCAGAGGAGCCTGTTTTAGTTATTATGATATAGCCAGTCATTGCCCCATTATTGTCAATATGTGGACATTCAGATATTCCTTTCAGTTTAGATTCTTTAACCTTTTGAACCTGGGAGGCCAAGGGTATTAAATACTTTTTCCATGTTCTCAATGCAGAAAGTTGAGTAAAGGCAATTATATATTCAATGCTGCTGGTGATCACATAATTGCCTTAACCATGTATTTTCAGAAAAAAAAAATACATAGACGATATTGGGCCATTTAAATTGCTAAATGGCCAGATATTATCTTTATATTTGTGGGCTGGGTTAGGGCAGGAATGAGGGTAGGCTGAAAAATTATCTGTTTACTGCTTATGCTCCACCTAAATATTTCTGCTGCACATACCTACTTTAGGGGGTCTTTTACTAAAGCTTAGCTCGAGTTATCTGCAGCAGGTCCATTTTATTCCAATGGACCCTGCTGCAGATAACTTGAGATAAGCTTTAGTAAAAGACCCCCTTAATGTCACAACTATGCATCTATTTGTGCCACATATACTTTGAAGCATGAGGTAATTTTTTAAAAGTCTTTCATGTGTTAGAAAACAGCATTTTAAATGCAAAAATGGTTGATAAAATTATCTCCTTAATGTCCAGTTTTACTGCTGCCTAACAAGCCTCAGAGCTGAAGCAAAGTGCATACAGAGCCAGCTTCATACTTCTATCAACTTTTAGTATATGAGGGTCTCGCTTACCTTAGCAGTTTTGTCAAGATTGTGAAAAATACCAAAATGTTTTGTGGAATATTTTAAAAATGTTTCTTCTACAATCCCTATTAAAAAGAGAAAAAGAACATTTAACAAGTTATATGTCAAAGAACACTTCCTTTTACCAGATTATTTTTGGGGATTTAGCTCTCACTGAATGCAAGTTAGATTCATATACAGTGCATATATATATATATATATATATATATATATATATATATATATATATATATATATATATATATTTTTTTTTTAGTTACCTTTAAACTATGTGTACCTGTTTATCAAATTTTCCTCCCTTGTACAAAGCTGTGTGGTAATGCCAACACAGCCCGTTCACTTTGAATGGGCTGTGTCGGCATTACCGTACCGGAAGCCGCTAGTGCAGCTTTGTAAAAGGGGGGGTTTATTTGGTTTTTACCTGACTATATGCATTTTTCATATTTATTAATAAACCATCACAATTTCTCTTTAAATTCTTACTGCCATAGGCGCCCCGTATAAGAGGCTTGGGGAGGCTAAGCCTCCCCAGCCCAATCGTGGACTTTCTTTGGCTGCTGCCTTCACAAACGCAGCGGCAGCACTTTCGCCAGATAGCTCTCCCTCCGCCTCCTTCCTTCCCACTCTTGCAAGTCGCCGGCTTCCCGATTGGCAGCCCGCCATCCTCCTCCCTTACACCCCCTCTGGGCGCGCGCTTTAACCTTTTACTTCCCAGCGACGTCAATCAAGAAAAAGGCACTACAGGCTCGCCTCCGGCTCCAGCTTCTCCCTTCACACAGTGTCTCGCCTTCTCCGATGATGCATTTCCTGTTTCAGCGAGGGTGGGACACTGTGTGAAGGGAGAAGCTGGAGGCGAGCCTGTAATGCCTTTTTCTTGATTGACGTTGCTGGTTTGTGGCTGTTGCCTTCACTACCTTCTCTTCTGCTGATACTGACAGTCTTCTGCTGGCTTCCACCTCAACCACACAGCTACAGAGCAACCCCCAAAGCTAGTTGTGCTCCCAGGGTTCTCTCTCTTGCTAGCCATCCTTCAAAAACATTGCAGCCATCAGAAGGACAGTAACTTTTTTCCCCTTTTTTTTAAAACCTCAGATTACACAGGGATGAAAAGAAAGAGGCAGAGGGCTATTAAGGGGTAAGAGAAGTTATTGATGGAGGTGTGAGAGGTTAGAAATGGGGAAGTAAAAGTGGGGTAGGAGTGTAGATAAGGGGTGTGATGTAAGTCAGGAACTGAAGGTGGAGAGAGGATGAGTGATGAGGAAGAAACTGGTTGGTGAAGGGATGAGAGGCAGATGAATGTAGATGAATCTAGGAAGAGGATGATCACAAAGAGTGGAAATGGGCAACTAAAAAGTAGCTGAAAGACAAGGGAATAGGAGGCTGACAAAGAATGAGAGACATGAAAATGGGAGGACTAGAGAGGTAAGTGGAGGGAGACTGAGGACTGGAGGAGAGATAAAAACATAGATGAGAAACAAAGATCAGTGTCAGAGACAGATATAGGAGAGGAGAGAAAGGAAAAGAAAGGAGTTGGGCGTCATGAAGAAACAAAATGGAAATAAGATCTTGAAAAAGGACATGGTGAGAGAAAAAATATCAAATGGAAAGAAGACACTGCATAAAACAGAAGACACTAATAGAAAAACTAAATGCTCAGACAGCAAAGGTAGAAAACATTTTTTTATTCAGAATTTATTAATTGGAATATGTCAGCTTTTGGAAATGTGCATCTGTGATATTTTGCATGTAAGTTTCAATTTTTCTAGTATTGCTGCATGCTGAGTCCGACTTCTTGAGGTAATTTTCCAGTTCAGTATTTTGCCTTCATATCTGTTGTGTCGTGTATTTCATGTGTGATCAAGGTGCAGTATTCTGCTAGCGAGTAGTATTTGCAGCTCTTTTTGTTTTTTTGTTTTTTGTTTCACTAGGTTGTTTCACTAGGAGGGGCATAATCGAACGCGAACGCCCATTTGTAAAAACGTCCATCTCCGAGAACGGGTCCGTGAAGGGGCGGGCCGAATCGTATTTTCGAAAAAGATGGATGTTTATCTTTGGTTTCGAAAATACGGTTTGTGCCGGGCAAATGCATAGGATTTGGGCGTTTTTTGAGCTAGGCGTTTTTGTTTTTCAGCAATAATCGAAACCAAAGCGCCCCAGCTCAAAAACAAACAAATCCAAGGCATTTGGTCGTGGGAGGGGCCAGCATTGGTAGTGCTCTGGTCCCCCTGAGTTGCCTCTATGCCAGCCTCAAATATCATCCCAAGCTCTATGACAGCAGTATGCAGGTCCCCCAAGCAAATTTAGTTTAGTTGGTGCTGCCCGGACCCATGCAGAGAGCAAAAATCGGAAGAAAAAAAAACATGCAAGTGCAGTTGGGGACGTCCAAATTAAAAAAAATAGTAAAAGGGAGATTTGAACCAGCCACCTTCTGATTCCTAGCCCAGTGCTCTAAGCACTGCACCACATGAATCAGCTGTTTAGATGGCCTTCCCTTTCCATTAAGTCCCTCCAAGTTTCTGTCAGCCAATCACAGCTCATTTGGGCACCCACAAGAGAAAGACGTCCATCTCCCGATTTAGGTCGGAATTTGGGCGTTTTTCTCTTTCGAAAATAAGCTGGTAGGTGTTTTAGAGCCCGGTGTAATTACAGTGCTGCCTTTCCACGCATAAGGTTGTAGCTCGTCCTGTCCTTGGAATTAGTGCTGTTATGGTTTGGTAAGGTTATGAGTGTGTTTTTGCACAAGTTTGTGTATAGTGTTTTGCGGTGGAGAGATTGTGTATTGGCCAAACATCAGAAAGGGTTTTAGAGCCTAAATCATGACACACTACCTCTTGAAGGATCTACATATGGTCGTTAATAAAAGGAGCTCATTGTGAACACTATCCACCCTAAAAGGATGTTCAATGATTCTACATGAGAATTGCGATATCATGATCCCTTGTTTCATATTGTTGACGGTCTGCATTTTCCGTATGGGTGGTGTATTGGGGTCTGCCCAGTGTAATATTTATGGTACAGTAAGGTTCTGAGTGTGTTTTTGCACAATGTTGTGCATAGTGTTTTGCAGTCGAGCAATTGTGGTTAGTATATGCTTTGAGCAACCACTTTATTCTTTGACATATGATACATATCTAATATCTAAATTTAATAAAAGGTATTAATTGTGACTATTATTTTTACTTATTTTTTTTTCTGTGTGTTGTCAGACAATTATGGAGGTAAGGTCTGCCCCCTGGCCCCACCCCTAACCCCGCCCCATTTAGCTTCTCCAAACAGTTGGGCCACCGACTGCCTATGCTTACTGCGATTTTTGGCAGTTTCTGCTATCAGGATCATCACATCTAGTGAGCATTTGTTCAAAATACAGAACCATTTGTTAAGAAAGTCTTGGTCATCCAGGAACATATTGGGAGCAGTAGTGTAGCTACAGGGGGCCTCGTGGGCCTAGGCCCCCACACTCCTGTCTCAGGCCCCCCAGCAACGGTGGCCAGCCAGGTGGTTGCATGTCCGTGCACTGCACCCCTGCCCCCGACTGTCCACGAATGCTCCCGATGTAAGCGTCTCCCCTTCATTCTCCCCATGGTCCTTCCACTTTGTTTCCGCAGCAGCGCCACAGCGATTGAAGCAAGACAGACAGCAGAGCTGCCTCTGAGCCTCGGCGATCCCTGGAGCACACCCTGCCCTCCTCTGTAACTTCGTTTCCGCCTGCCCTCGCGGAAACAGGAGATTAGGGCGGGGTATGTTCCAAAGTGATGCATGTGGGTAAAAGGAACCCGAATTACAGCTATGTCATGCAAGGTTCTGCGTTAGGAGTCACAGGCCAAGAAAGGGATCTGGGAGTCATCGTTGATAAGACGTTAAAAACTTCTGCTCAGTGTGCTGCGGCGGCTAAGAAAGCGCACAGAATGTTGAGTATTATTAGGAAAGGGATGGAAAACAAACACAAGGAGGTTATAATGCCGTTTTATTGCTCCATGGTGCGACCGCACCTAGAATAGTGTGTCCAATTCTGGTCACTGCATCTCAAAAAAGGTATAAAGGAATTAGAGAAGGTGCAGAGAAGGACGATGAAATTGATAAAGGGAATGGAACGACTTCCCTATGAGGAAAGGCTGAGAAGGTTAGGTCTCTTCAGCTTGGAGAAAAGGCGGCTGAGGGGTGATATGATAGAAGTCTACAAGATAATGAGCGGAATAGAGCGGACAGATGTGAAGCATTTGTTTACATTTTCAAACAACAACAAAACCAGGGGACACAAGATGAAGCTAGAATATGGTAGATTTAAAACAAATAAGATAAAGTTTTTCTTTACTCAGCGTGTAGTTAGACTCTGGAACTCATTGCCGGAAAATGTAGTGACAGCAGCTGGCCTTACGGAGTTTAAAGGGGGTTGGACAGATTCCTGAGGGCAAAGTCCATTGAACGTTATTAAGAATTTTGTTTTGGGCGGGGGTTTTGCCAGGTTCTTGAAGCCTGGATTGGCCACTGTCGGAGACAGGATGCTGGGCTTGATGGACCCTTGGTCTTTTCCCGGTATGGCGGTGCTAATGTACTTATGTACACTCTCTCTCTCTCTCTATCTCTCTCTCTCTAAACATACACACTACAAGGAAAACGCATGGGGGTCTGGAACTCCGAAGACAGGGGGGCATGGAATTTGCAGGGGAGGGGAGGGACATGGAAATTGGAGGGAAGGGGGGGCAAGAACTCGGAGGGAAGGGGGGGCCAAGAACTCGGAGGGGAGGAGAGGAGAGAGAGGGAGGGAGGAAGGGGGGCCTGCACCTCGGACAGAAGGGGGGCCTGGAACTCCGAAGGGAGGAGAGGGAGGGAGGGAAGGACGGAGGGGGTCATGGAACTCGGAGCCCCACACATACTCACTCTTTGTATGTCACATTCACTCTCTCTCTCTGTCACACACACACACATTCTCTCTCTCTCTCTCACACACACACACACACACACACACAGTCTCTCACACATACTCTCACACACACATACACTGTCTCTCACACACTCTCTCTGGCTCACACACACAGTCTCTCTCTCTGTCTCACACACACTCTCACTCTGTCTCTCACACACTCTCTCTCTCTCTCTCTGACAAACACACACACACTCTGTCTCTCTCTCTCTCACACACATACTCCATCTCTTACACACACTCCATCTCTCTCACATACTGTTATGATTGGGGATGTGAGCCCTTGTGCCCCGACTGAGCATGGCGTGAAGTCAAGAATCAGTCCGAAGGTCTCGGCAGGCAGCAACACAGCGTGAAGTCAGTAAACAATCCGAGGTCAGGAACACAGGAAACCACTGGAACAGATGAAGACCACAACCTCTATGCTAATAGAAGCCGAAGCAAGGAAGGACTGGAAACAGGGCTTTAAATAGTGCAGGGATTAGGCTCAACCATGTGCAGCTGTTCCAAGATGGTCGCCCCCATCAGAGGAGATGCTCTACGCCCAAATATGGGCTTCCTTCCTGAAGCTGCTCAACTCCAAGATTGCTGCCACAAGCTGAGATGCCAACTTCAAGATGGCCGTCCTATCCTAGAGATACCACATCCAAGATGGCCGCCACATCCTCGAATGCCCATACCCTGCGTGAGCAGGCTGCACCTCTGGAGGAGTGTAACAGAGCATAACACATACACACTCCGAGGAAAACCTTGCTAGCACCCATTTCATTTGTGTCAGAAACGGGCCTTTTTTTCACTAGTCATGAAATAAAAATTGAATATCAACAGCTTAAAATTATTGTGGCTGTTGGAAACAGCAGTGATAAACTCTGTATTTTGTGCACATTTTTCTACACTTCTCTATACAATACAGATGGCCAAATTTCAGTGAGGATATCCTGTTTCCTGATTAGGTTAATTTTATTTATTTATTTATTTAACACATTTGTACCCCACATTTCACCACCAATTTGCAGGCTCAATGTGGCTAACATCAAACTGTAAAGGCAGACACCAATCCGGTAACTATACAGATAACATAGTGTAGAGGATAGGGAGATCAAAAAACGGGGTATAAGGGCAAAAGGTGAAAGGGTAAAAATGGTCAATTTGGTCCATTAATCTGTTGATATAGGGACTTATGTTGGATCCTTGGGGTAGGCCTTTCCGAATAAGCTGGTCTTGAATGATTTTCTGAAATTAAGATGATTGTGGATTGTTTTCATAGCTTTTGGCAGTGCATTCCATAGTTGTGTACTTATAAAGGAGAAAGTGGATGCATAAATGGATTTATATTTGAGACCGTTGCAGTTAGGGCAGTGGAAGTTTAAGTAAGAACAGGATGATCTGGATATATTCCTGGGGGGTAGATTGATTAGGTTTGTCATGTATCCAGGAGCAGGGGTGGGGCATGGCTGGGCTGAAGAGGAAGAGAGCAGGAAGGAGGACTAGGGAAGGGGAATGGGAGGGGTTATGGACCACTGGGGAGTAAGGGGAGGTCATCCCTGATTCCCTCCAGTGGTCATCTGGTCATTTAGGGCAGTTTTTTTTAGGCTTATTGGTTAATTAAAACGGGTCTAGACCAAAATGTGCAACTTATAGCCCTGGATGTTTTTGATTTCTTCCATTATGGCTCAAAAACATCCAAGTGCTAGGAACGCCCAGATCCCGCCCTTAACACACTCCTGACATGCCCTCTTGTGATTTGAACGCACTTCTGATGGACTTCATAGAAAAATGTCTAAAAATTGGTTTTCAAAATACCAATTTGGAAGTTTTTATGAAAACACCCTATCCAAATGCAGATTTATACCAATTTTTGGAGATTTTTCATGTTTGAAAATGAGCCCCATTGTAACCTATGGAACTTTGTAAGTCTATGTGCTTTGAAAATGAGCCATTTATGTATGTGTATTTTATACCATATTCATATCATATGCTTTGAATGCTGTATATCTCAGTGGGGAAGGGGAAGACATCTTAAAGTGGAACTTTGCAAGTAAAATATTGTTAGTAATACAATTGGATTGTTGGATTGTTGGTTCAATCATGAATTGATAATGAATGTGACTATTGGGCAGACTGGATGGACCATGCAGGTCTTTTTCTGCCATCATTTACTATGTTACTATGATACATGCAGTTAACTTTAGAGTTAACTGCATAAATCATTTAAGTTGAACATTTGTTGCTGCTTCCATATCATTTTTGGCTTCACTTTCTAAATGTATAATTGTAAAAATGTGCATCTGGAAGAGAGCTGGGAGGCATTCCAGGGATCAGAACAAATTATTTGGATAGCACCAGTATTCAGTTCTATCCAAAATAACTATCAATTTAAATAGGAGTGATTAAGTAGCTGTCCTAACTAAAATGGATAAGTTATCTGTTTACATTTAGAACTGCGTAGTCAGCAGTCCTACTTAAAGGACTGAATGATTGAAAATCTGGCATAAGGAAATGTGGATATGTCATCTACTTATCTTCATTCAGTGACTGCTTCTTTCTGTTTTTAAATGTGTTTGCTATTTTGCCATGGCTCAGTCACATAGTAACATAGTAACATAGGAGATGACAGCAGAAAAAGACCTGCACGGTCCATCCAGTCTGCCCAACAAGATAAACTCATGTGTATACCTTACCTTGATTTGTATCTGCCTTTTTCAGGGCACAGACCGTATAAGTCTGGCCAGCACTATCCCCTTCTCCCAACCACTAGCCCTGCCTCCCACCACCAGCTCTGGCACAGACCTTATAAGTGTGCCCAGCACTATTCCCCGCCTCCCAACCACCAGTCCCGCCTCCCACCACCGGATCTGGCACAGACTGTATAAGTCACATGTTCAAAAAGCAGGTGCAAATTACACAGATGATGTTAGTATGTGTACTTTGCACATGCTCATTTTGAAAAACTGCATAAAACTTGTGGGATATTTGAAAATTATACACACCCTTGGTAGAAAGCTCATAAACAATTCAAAAGTTTAGACTCACCTATCAATATCCTTCCACTTTCCAGAGCTGGCACCCTTAATTCCTGGATGTGGTTTCTCACTATCATCTCAAAGGTCTGGTAATTGATATAGCCTGGCAGTTCTCTTCCACGGTACTTACTATCAAATTTCTTCAAATTGTCTTCTAAAGTTATGTCAACTGAAATATTAAAGTGAAAGCTGTACATCACACTTTATTTTCTAACAGAGATGTCCTACGTCCCAATCCAGGTCCTTCTCTGCCCCACTCCACCTCCTCTACTATACTTTTCTGCCAGCACTGTAACCCTGAATAGCTTTAAATCTCATAGCCCACACTTCCCTGTTAATCTCATGGCAAAAAGTGTCAGCAGTGAGATTTCAAGCTGCTCAAGGTCAGGTACAAGCAGAGAAAAATTGAGTGGTTAGCTCCTGATTCTCCATAAGAGTTTTCTGAATTTGGCCAGGAAAAGGCTCTCCAAAGTAGGATTCTCCCACTCCATGCAGGATATTTGGAAGGTCTCCTCTGATCCAGCATGGCATGGTGTACTCAAAGTTAAACACACCATTAAATCAACCACACTGGGACACCTTTTGAAGATAGACTTCTAGTCATGCTTTCATTCAAGCAGAACTCATGTACACAAGTAAGCATTATTAGAAGTCTGAAAGTCATCCTCTCACCATACCTGGCAACTCTAAAGTTTTGATCCAGAGTTCTCTGGGTTTATAGACTCATCTCCAGGAGGGAACCCAGGGTCTCAAGAGCCTGCTGCTACCTCTTTTTCTCCAGTATCAGGCAAGCACTAGAACTGTTATAGAGAGAGTGGCTGGGAGGAAGCTTCCCTCAGTATCAGGGCTGGCACTTCCATTAAGCAAACTAGGTGGTTGTCTAGAGTACCAAGATTCAGGGGGAGCAACTGGCATGTACTTTAAAGTTTTTCTTCTTCTCTCACCATTCCCCAATTGCAGGGGGAAAAGCAGTTAATAGCACATCAGTTTCTTCTGCTGCATGGAGCCAGTCTCGTGATTATGGTACGGGGCTTGCACCAAAAGACATACGAGAAGAGACTGGAAAACCTGAATATGTATACTGTAGAGGAAAGGAGGGATGGGGAGATATGATACAGACATTTAAATACTTGAAAGGTACTAATGTAGAAACAAATCTTTTCCAGATAAGGGGAAATGGTAAAACTAGAGAACATGAATTGAGATTGTGGGGTGGTAGACTTAGGAGTAATGTAAAGAAATTCTTTTCATTGAGAGAGAGTTCGATGCCTGGAATGCCCTCTTGAGGAAGGTGCTGGAGACAAAAAACAGTGACACAATTCAAAAAAGGCATAGGTTGAACACTGAGGATCCCTAATCAGAAATGGATTGTATAAAAAACAAAACTTAAATGACTTCATATGTCTTGACATGTCAAATGGTGCTTAGATGGCGACCCGAGCTGTAAAGAACTAAGGCCAGTGCCAGACAGACTTCTATGATCTGTGTCCCGTATATGGCAAGACAGTTTAGAACGAGCTGGAGGGGGCTTTGATGGCAATTCCAGTAGTTGGAAAGTAAATACAGTGTTGGGCAGATTCTACAGTTTGTGTCCCATAAATGGAAAAGAAAGAGCAGGATCAAGTATTTTATACCACATTCATTGTTAGTTTAATCATAAACTGATAATGAGTGTGACAGTTGAGCAGACTGGGTGAACCGTTCAGGTCTTTATCTGCCATCATCTACTATGTTAAGATTATGGGGAGGGCCTGGTAGACCACTGGAAACCTACGTGAGAAGAAAAACAAAACGTAACAGATAAACCAAAATAAATAAAAATTAATTAGATGGTTACTCCACCTGGACCCCTAGTCATTAAGATGCGATCTTGTGACACAATTTCAAACCAGGGTCTATTGATAATAGCACTGCAGTTAGCTATCAGATCCTATCTGCCTGATCATCAACACAGAGGATTAAACAGAAAATCCATGCAAACAGACTACCTGGCCTCAGTCACAAACACTGAACACAAATAGACCCTTGCCAGGTACAAAATAAGTAACCACAAACTTAAAATATGGATGTGTAAACTAAAGCCCAAGAAGCCACCCTCTGTAGGCAATGCAACACTAGAGAAAAAGAAATAGCATCTTGCATGCTTCAAACCAGGGGCGTAGCCAAACAACAGATTCTGGGTGGGCCTAGGCAAGAAGTGGGTGGGCACCAAGTGTTCTTCACCACCACCACCACCAAAAAAATATCTCAGCTGGCGAGAAAACGCTTCTTTCCACCTTGGCTTACCATGAAAGGGAGTCTTTAGCTGATAGACTTGGGATCTCCACCAGCTACCACTAAACGTATGCTACTGTTGGGTGGCCCTGAACCCTAAGTGGGTGGGCCCTGGCCCACCCAGGCCCACCGGTGGCTACGCCACTGCTTCAAACTATAAAAAAAAGCCTGTGTAAATTTACTGTGATACTGATATTTTCTATTCACTGAATTAAGAATAAAATTCTTCTACCTTTGTTGTTTGGTTGTTTTGGGGTTTTTTCCAATCATGTTTGTCTCAGTCTCCAGTTTTTTCTTTCCTTAACTTTCTTTACAAGATCTCCAGTCCATCTCCTACTTTTTCTCTCCCTTCCTGCCTTCTTCTCCTATATCCATCTCTAACTTTGATCTTTTCCCTTCAGCTTTCCTTCATTTATTTTTCTCTCTCTCAATCTGCTCAGACTTCATTTGTAGTATTCAATCTCCTTTTTTCAACCACATCTACCTACAGCTTTTTATGTCCCTCACCCCAATCATCCCAATCTTCATCCTTATTCCTGTTTTTTTTTGCTAACTCTCCTCTCTTCCAGCACCCTCTCTTTCTATTTCCTCCCTTCTATACAGCACCCTCTCTCTCTATTTTCATTCCTCTGACCAGTATATTCTCTTTCTCTCACCCTCTTCTGTCCAGCATATCCTCCTTCCCTTACTTCAATCCAACATCTCTCCGTCACCATACTCCCTCTCATATCCAGCACCCCCCATGTCAGTTTCTCCATTATATCATTATTCCTCCCATGCCCAGCATATTCCCTCTTTGTCCCCATCATAGGCGCCCGGTATAAGAGGCTTGGGGAGGTTAAGCCTCCCCAGCCGATCTCTCTCTCATCTCAGACTACGGACTTCCGGTCTCACGCCCTCAAGCCTTTGTGACTCTACATCCCAGCATGTAGTGCACAGGCTCCAGACTTCCGGTCTCGCGCTCTCTTAAGTCTTTTTGACTCTGCATCCCGGCATGCACTAGGGTGGAAGGTGTGCTGCTGTGCGAGTGAGTCAGTCCATTGGTTGCTATTATTTGAGGGAAGGTTGTGTTGTTGTGCCGCTTCCTCGCGTCTTGAAGCCGGTACCGGGTGAAGATGGCGGACAGCGGCAGCAGCAGTGCATCGAGCGGCGGCCCCTCAGCAGCCGGGGGTGGCGGTACAAACCCCGCTTCCCTGCCACCCGGGGACTCGCAGCTCATCGCACTGATCGTGGAGCAGCTCAAGAGCCGCGGCCTGTTAGACGGCTTCCGCCGGGACTGCCTACCAAGGTATGTCCAGGAGAGCAGTGCGCAATGTTCTGCCACCCTTCAGGGGTGGTTCCAGCACTCCTTCCCTTCTCATACACTACTTGGAGCCCAGCTTAAGTTCAGAGTGGCAGAGGAGGCAGAACCCATCTCCTCAAGAAGGGCTGAGCTGTCTCTGTTTCCACTCTTTGTGTTGCACCTTGACAGGGGAGGGGGAGGCTGAAGTGGATTCGTACTCGCCCCACATTATTTCTACTCACCAGAAGACATTTAAAAGGGGATAGAGTGAGGCAGGAGGGATGGAGCACAGCAAAGCAGTATATCAGACGAATGAGGGGCGGAAGTGGCAGCCCTACCAGGAGCACATCCACCTTGCTAAACCCCGCCCCTGGCCCCACCCCTAACCCCGCCCCCTTTAGCCTCCCCAAACAGTTGGGCCACCGACCGCCTATGGTCCCCATCCCCATCCAATGTCTAGCACCCCCCCATCATTTTCTTACCTCCCCATTTCCAGTATCTCCCCTGTCTTCTTACTCACCCTATGTCCAGCATCTTCCAATATTGCTGTACACTGCCTTGAGTGAATTCCTTCAAAAAGGTGGTAAATAAATCCTAATAAATAAATAAATATCCCTTTTTCCTCCCCAGGGCCGCCGAAAGACTGGGCCAGGCCCGGGACAAGGCCGCCCCCAGGGCCCCCCCACCCGAGGTCACCAGGTCCCCCTCCACCCGCCACCGGGCCCTCTCTCCACCCTCGAGCCCTCTGCACTGACCTTAAGTGCCTCACCTTCGAAAGCGCAGCAAGCAGCGGCAGACCACTCCTTCCTTCCGTGTCCCGCCCTCGCGGAAGTTACATCAGGCGAGGGCAGGACACGGAAGGAAGGAGTGGTCTGCCACTGCTTGCTGTGCTTTCGAAGGTGAGGCGCTTAAGTTCAATGCCAGGGAACGATGGAGAGCGGGCGGGCCAGACTGCGGCGGCGGCGCCGGGCCCTCTCCGGAGGTCCGGGCCCGGGGAATTTTGTCCCCCCTGCCCCCCCTCTCGGCGGCCCTGTTCCTCCCAGCATTGTCCCTCTGTGTCCTTATCCCCTCTCTGTCCAGCATTGTCCCTTTGTGTCCCTGTCTCTATGCTCCCTCAATGACAAGCATCTCTCTTCTCTGTCTCCCTGACACTCTCCTTTCTCTTCCCTTCCTCCTACATCCCCTACTGGGGCCAATATGTCTGGCTCTCAATTCCTACCATCCATTCACGGTCCAGTGTCTCTTCCCCTTTCCCCAAGTCCAGTCTCCCTTCTTCCCTCCTACCAGCTATTCCACATCTAAATCCCTTCTCTCCCCCAATCCAGCACCTCTTCCACTCTGTCCATCATCCCCCCCCCCAAATATCCAGCTCAGCAGGACCTGCACCTCTCTCCCTCCATCCTGTAGATCCTCCACCTGCCCTCCATTCACCCCCACCCACATGGTTCCATCACCTCTCTCCTCTCAAAGGTCCAGCAGAACAGTACCTCCATCTTTCTTCTTTTCTCACCCCCCCCCCCACCATTCCAGTGTCTCTCCCTTTTCCTTCCTCCTCACAGTCCGATTATCCCTCTCACTTGCGTTGATCGCTGCCGGTAGCGGCACTACAGCCAGCAATAACAGCAGTCTGCCTCAGACTTCCCTGCTACACGTCCCACCTCCTCTGGTACAACTTCCTGTTCCGCATAGGCGGGATGTGTGGCAGGGAAGGCCGAGGCTCTGAGACAGATTGTTGTAATCACTGCAGTGCCGCTACCAACAGCGATCAAGGGAGTGGGAGAGGTTAGATGCGAGATGTCAGCAGGGAGGGGGAAAGGGAAAACACTAGAAAGAAGCAGCCTCAGGTCTCAGCATCAGCCCGTTACCAAGAGTTTAGCGCCACACAGACTCTCGGCTGCGGCTGTCCGACCGAGGGAAGGCAGGAGGGAGGAGCTGGGTACAGGCTTAGAGTGTGCAGACATCGCCAGGGGATGGGTAATGCACAGCCCAGCCAGGGATCCTGTCCAGAGGCAGGCAGGGCACCTGACTGGGGGGCCTTAGTCGAGATTGAGGGGGCCTGGGCCCCGAGGCCCCCTGTAGCTATGCCCCTGGCACAACGCAGCATCCCATCTCTGAACTGCTTTCATCTATTTAACCACTCTTCCACCTCTGCAATAAGCTCCCTTTGTTCAGATTTCCATCTCCATCTACTGTTACAGCTCTTAGAACTTTGAAGCCTCTTGCCTTGGGGCATGAACCTCTGAACATCTACTGACTGAGTAAACTATCTACATTTATTCAATTAAGTACTGTTTAGTATAAAGCTGCCTGGTTTTGTAAATCAGTCAGCTTTGTATATATATAACTATTCCCTTATCTATGATCTATAGCTATAGCCTGTGTCTTTTTGGCTTTCTCAGGGCCAAGTTAACAGACAGGCTTGCTTGGCCTAAAATAATGGGCCATAAACTTTAAAGCCTCTGTTTGTTTCAAACAGACTCTGAACTAATACAGAGAAGCACTTTCAGTGAAGGAAATATACGTTTTAAGATATTCAGGGAGATTTGGGGTTGCAAAGGGCAAATAATGAATATTTGGGAAAAATACCAAAGAAATAGAATTATGTGAAGGTGACCTTAGAAGTCAGAGTTGAAGAATACCAGATAAGAGAGAAAATATAAGGCATTAAGTGATTGGACAAAATGGGGCTTCAGTAATCTGACAAGCACAATTTGTGGTAGTCTGGCACACACACACACACACAGATTTTATTTTCCTTATACTGAAATTTGGACTGATATAAATAAGAATTCAATTTTCTGTAACACTGGGATAAAATAATTTTTATTGTAACCATTTGCTCTAATAAATTTTAGCATTATTATAAAAGAGAAAAACTAATCTCAAGAGTGTTTCCTTTGCCAGAAGGGCTTTCTTTCAGTCTTCGATTTTGGTTAGCTTCCCTTTAGAGGCAAGAGGGTTGTTAATTGTATAAACAGTACATTTCAGAAAAAGAAAAGAGACTTCTGGGTGTGCTGATGTGCCATGGTTACACTTCTTGGATATTAAGGCCTTAAGGATATTACGCTTTAAGAGTCCAGTTTCTGACCTCATTTGCAACTCTCTTTAACTAGTCCCTTATTTTCGTACTCCTGTTACTCTATCTTATCTATCTCTATGTTCCATCTTTGCTTACACCTTATGCTGTCTATTAAAATGTTTTATTTTATATTGTGTTGACATTGTAATGTAGCATACTATGCCATAATTTGTATTGTTTGAATATTTTTACTGCTGTAATTGTCTTTTGCTTATGTTTGACTTATTCTTGCTGTACACCGTCTTGAGTGAATTCCTTCAAAAAGGCAGTAAATAAATCCTAATAAATAAAATAAATAAATAGTGTAAACATCCACATCTAGATGTTAGATAGAATATATGTAACTTGTAGTGTTATATAATTTTACGTATGTACATGTGCACTCCACTCAAACCGTGCTCAAGTGAATGCCCACCAGCAAAGCACATGCCATCAAATCATGGCGTTTACTGTGCTGCTAGTTGGTATTATATAAGAGATGATGTACACATGTAAGCGGCTACTTAACACATGTAAATGACTAAAATACCACCACTTACATACATTCCTACCACCTATCTGGTAGTGGAGGGCGTTTGTGTTGCTGTTGCGACACCAGAATTTGAATGGAATCTTTTTGTGTGCTGGATTGTAAAGTGAAATGTCCTACTTATGCTTTGTCCCTATTGTTGGGAGAGTTTTATTGGTTAGTCTGGGAATGTTTCATATATTTCAAAAAATATATGGATAACATTGGACCATTTAAATTGCTAAAGTGCCAGATATAATCCATATATTTGCGGGTAATATTAGGGGAGGAATGAGGGCAAGCCAGAAAATTATCTAGATAACAGCGATATTCGGACACTATCAGGGTAAGTGGTATGCTAGCTTAAGTTTGCCAAATAGCAGACCTAAACTAAACAGATTGTGCTGATGTGGTCACTGCACTATCCATTCATTCTGCACCACTACCTATACAGATAACAGCACTAAATATAAGGATTCAATTAAATAGCGGCACTGGCATTTAACTTTTGCCAGTTATTGTACTGGCTGAAAATTTACCCCTATTTGTGCAAGGTTTTCCATAAGATTGGTCCTAAAAATGGGAGGCACAAAAGTGAAAATTAGTTCATGGCATCATAACCCCTTGAGCCAGGACTGCGGATTATGTTTTTCTTTGTCGCGTTCTCGAGGGCCTTGGCAACTGTCAGGTCCTCAAGGCAGCACTGGGAATTGTGAGCCCTTGGGCCCCTGCCGTGGAGCGGCAGAGGCAGGCAAGACCATCTTGGAACTGGACGTCCGGAAGGACCGAACCGGAACTCTGGACTGGAAGTAGGCAACTGAACCGGCAGAACAGGAACCACTTCACCTGCACTTAGCCACCTTTCTGCTAGAGTTGAGCTCTAGCGTGCGGGCGGCCGACAGGACTTGTAGAGCAAGGCCGGAACTGAAGATCCAGAGGACCCACCTCGGGTCTAGGAAACACAGGGAAACAATACTAGACTGCACTAAGCGCTGCACGCAGCCGCTAAGCCAGGCACACCAGACAGACTAGACAGACAGAAGCTTATCAGGAGCAGGGACTAGGGCAGACATGCAAGCAAGGAAGAAGGGGAGACTGGGAATACCCCCAGGGCAAACCCACTAGCTAGGTCGAGGCAGGTAACAGGATAACTCCCCCAGAAGATACACGCTAGCTAGACAGATTCAGGAATCAGGATACATAAGCAGGGATCCGGATAAGCACACAGGATATACAAGCAAGGTACAAGGTAGACACACAGGACAGAAGGTAGCTAGGCAGAGCGGGAAACCGGATAACACTAGCTAGCCAAAACCAGGACTCAGGACGAACAAGCAGGGACCAGGATGTGCACACAGGATATACAAGGTTCAGGATGTGCACACAGGATATACAAGCAGGGAGTAGGGCAGGCTGCAAACAGACGGGGAAACCAGGGCTGAACAGCAGGCTCTAAACACAGACTAAAGGCAGAAGGATAGCAGCCAGGATGTGCACACAGGATATACAAGGTTCAGGATGTGCACACAGGATATACAAGCAAGGAGTAGGGCAGGCTGTAAACACAGACTAAAGGCAGAAGGCTAGCAGCCCACGCAGAAGGGCAAGCAGCCCACAGATACTGGGAACCGAAGGGCACTAGCCCACACAGAAGGGCAAGCAGCCCGCAGGTACTGGGAACCAAAGGGCACTAGCCTACACAGAAGGGCAAGCAGCCCACAGGTACTGGGAACCAAAGGGCACTAGCCCACACAGAAGGGCAAGCAGCCCACAGGTACTAGACAGAAGGGCAAGCCCACACAGAGGGGCAATAAGCCCACACAGAAGACAGGCTTAGAAGCAGCGCAGCAACACACTAACTAACCTGTCGGCCTCTGGGCATGACACCAGACCATGCAAAGGCCCTGACTGCAAGCACAGGCCTTCCTTATAAAGGAACTCACTGATGAGTCACCACCAGCAGGAAGTTCCTTGCCTCCAAACAGAGGCTTGACACACAGAGGAAGTGAGCCCACAGGAAGGACAAGCAGGAGCCATCTTGGATACTGGCATAGAGGAGGCGGCAGCCATCTTGGAAGAGGCATAGCCCACACAGGTGAGGTCCAGTAAGGCAATCAGCACACAGAGCCAGAGAGAAACTAAGACAGAGACAGACACAGAGACAAGCAGAAGCCAGCATAGCCACTGACTCCCAGAAACAGGGTAAGTATGAGGGTGGTCACGGCCACAGACGTGACATTCTTCACTGTGGGATGCTTTTCCGAGGACTGCTGAGCAGAGATGGTGTCCAGCTATCAAAGAAGGGAAGAAGTGTTTTCAGTAGCAGACTGGCTAACCTATTGAAAAGGGCTTTAAACTAGAATCATTGGGGTTGGATGATCAAAGCCCCCAGGTAAGTACAATCATTCAGGTAAGAAGCATTAAATGCCTCTACACAAACTGGAAGAAGAGGCAACATTTGGAAAGCAATACATACTAATGCCCATAGTATGGGAAATAAGGTTTTGGATCTAGAGGCTGTGATAGTAGAGGCTGATTTGGATTTAGTGGTGATTGATTTTGGGTCTTAGCAAGTTCTGTAACATATCCTCTTATATTGCCAGACTTCATTGGCTTCCGATCCATAAACATATTTCTTTTAAAACTGTTTGTTCTTTCAGATTTTATACGGATGTACTTCTGAATTATTGATCAGTATTGTATATGGCTCTTTGTTCAGCCAGTCATCTCATTTACAGAATCAATGTATATTATGTGCAATTACTATTGGTATTGTTTGCTTTCTTAAAATAGCTGGCACTCTCTTTTTAGCAATGGGACTGACACTATGGAATTCTCTTTTGCATGCTTAAATTTATAGAATACTGCCATCCATGCAGGTAAGTGCACTCTTACACACATACATGGTAGTAGCGTGGTTAAGCACTTAATGGCTAAGAATTATTAGGAAAGAAATGGCAAATAAGACCAAGAATATTATAATTCCTCTGTATCGCTCCTTGGTGCAACCTCACCTAGAGCATTGTGTTCAAGATATATCGGAATTAGAAAAGGTTCAAAGAAAAGCATCCAAAATGATAAAGGGGATGGAACTCCTCCCATATGAGGACGGCTAAAGAGATTAGGCCTCTTCAGCTTGGAAAAGAGACTGCTGAGTGGGGATATGATTGAGGTCAACAAAATCCTGAGTGCAGTAAATGAGTAAAAGTGAATCAAATTTTCACTCTTTCAAAAAGTACAAAGACCAGGGGACACTCAATGAAATTACATGGAAATACTTTTAAAACAAATAGGAAGAAATATTTTTTCACTCAAAGAATAGTTAAGCTCTGGAACTCGATGCCAGAGGATGTGGTAACAGCAGTTAGTGTATCTGGGTTTAAAAAAGGTTTGGACAAGTTCCTGGAGAAAAAGTCGATAGTTTGTTATTGAGATGGAGTTGGGGGAAGCCACTGCTTGCCCCAGGATTGGTAGTATGGAATGTTGCTACTAATTGGGATTCTGCCAGGTACTTGTGACCTGGATTGGCCACTGTTGGAAGCAGGATACTAGGCTACATGGACCATTGGTCTAACCCAGTATGGCTATTCTTATGTTCTTAAATAAACTGAGTGCCCTTGATATGGGCCCTAAAGTGACTGAGTGGGTTAGGAACTAGTTCAATGAAAGGTGAAAGAGGGTAGTGCTCACTCTGAGGAAAAGGATGTCACCAGTGGTATGCCTCAAGGTTCAGTTCTTGGGTCAGTTCTTTTTAAAATTTTTGTAAGCAATATTGCTGAAGGGCTGTCTGGTAAGTTTTGCCTCTTTGCAGATGATACCAAAAACTGCAATAGGGTAGATACCCATGATGATGTGGATAACATGAGGAAAGACCTAGCAAAGATTGAAGAATGGTCTGGAATTTGGAAGCTAAGATTTACTGCTAAAAAATGTACGGCTGCAAAAACCCGAGGGAACAGTACAGTATAGGAGATGAAGAACTTTTGTGTGCGATCATAAGATGGCCAAACAGGTAGAAAAGGCAACGACGAAAGCTAGAAAGATGTTTGGGTGCATAGAAAGAGGAATGGCCAGTATGAAAAAGGAGGTGATGGTGCCCCTGTATAAGACTCTGGAGAGATCTCATTACAATATTGTGTACAGTTCTGGAGACTGCACTTTCAAAAAGATATAAACAGAATAGAATTGGTCCAGAAGGCGGCTACTAAAATGGTTAGTGGTCTTATAAAGCGTATGGGGACAGACTTAATGATCTCAATATGTATACTTTGGAAAAAGGTGGGAGAGGGAAGATATGATAGAGACATTTAAATACCTACATAGCATAAATGCACAGGAGGAAGCTCTGGAATGAGAGTGCATAAGATGAAGGTGAAAAGAGATAGGAAATACTTCGTCACAGAAAGGGTGGTGAATTCATGGAATAGCCTCCCAATAGAGATGAAAACAGCAACTGAATTCAAGAAAGCTTGGGATAAATACATAGAATCTCTAAGGGAGTGAAAGGGAGAGTAGATGGCATGATTGAGCAGACTGGATAGGCCATATGGTTTTTATCAGCCTTCATTTTTCTCTGTTTCTATTTGCTACTTTAAATTACCTATTGCATGTAACTATATTCACAGCTGCACAAGCACAGACTGACTCACAGATTTGGTCTGATTATTTTGTGAATAAAGAACATGTTTTTCATGAGTCTGTCAGGCACTGTTAAACATCTAAGGTGGTTATAAACTCCATCAATGAGCCTGCTACTAACCTGAGGTGGCATTAACATCTGGAACCAGATTTTGTAGGGTTCTTTTTCACTGGTAACTTTAGAAGGCATCTATGAGATTCTTCCGTCTAAGCATAATAATTGGTGCTTACTTGACCCTTTCAGAATTCATACATTTTGGCGACGATTTATGAAACTGGAGAGTTCCTGCGATGTTTAGTCCAAACTTCCTTATCAGATGAACTTCTAATTCTCCAAGGACAAGCAGGCTATCAGTATTCTCACATCTGTGTGATGTCATCCAACGGAACCCGGTGTGGATGCTGCCAGTGTACATATCTTCCAGAAAACTCTAGCAGCATCCCACAGTACATGTATGAGTGCCTTCCTGCCCGATGTGCAAATGCAAGTTCCTTAGTCTGTTTTTTCAGTGGAGCTGAAAGGTCACATCTTTGTGAACTCTTCTCAGTACGTGTGAACAGATATATTTTCATGCCTTCCCATGTGAACTTTTTCTCCTATTCAGTACTTTTCCTCAGTTTCTGTTTTAAATACCTTCTCCATTATTATCTTAGTTTTTTTCGGTTCTTCAAGCTTCCTTTGTTTGTTCTGTGGGTTTTCAGGCCCTTTTAGCCCCGAGCACTGTCTTCAATTTCAGCTCTGCCTCTTTTTTATTGCTCAAAATTGAAGAGTTTAATTTGGCCATGATTCTTTTTTCGATATCTAAGATGACCCCCAGTGGCTCCAAATGGTGTGCCAAATGCAGTTGGATGATCTCTGCAATGAACCCACACTCGGTGCATTGGGTGCCTTGGGTCTAACCATGATTCTAACTTTTTTCTCTTTATTTAAAAATGCAGTTGAGAACACAGCACAGCAGGTCCAACAGGAGAAATGTTTTGGCACCTTCTGACCCCTCCCCACCTCAAGAGAGGCATAAATCTCCACCTGAGAGTCTCTCATGCACCAGTTTTGTCAAGGAGATGGCTTCGTCCATCCCATTTAAGTTGGATAGGGAGGAGGAGCCTACGGCAGAGATGTTGTCTGTCCTGGACTATGACTCTCCAAAGGAAGGGGTAAATGTTCCATTGCACCCTATCCTTAAAGATGCACTGACGAAGAATTTGGACCTTCACTCTCAGTGCATGTGGTACCAAAGAAGGTAGATACTCAGTATTGTATCCAGAAGGCTCCCGGATTTGAGAGGGCGCAATTGCCTCACCATTTTCTGATGGTCAAATCCACTCTCAAGTGAAACAGAAGTTCCAGGACTCATGCCTCGGCTCCCCCAGGTAGGGAGGCTTGGACCCTGGATTCATTTGGGAGAAGGGTTTACCAGACCTCAATGCTTATTAACCGCATCCAATCGTACCAGCTCTATATGAGCATCTGCTTGAAATCATTGGAGCGCAGTATACTCAGTCTTGCAGACTCGGTCCCTTCGGAGCAGGCTGCAGAGCTTCGCCAGTTGACCACCAAGCAGCTGGAGTGCAGGAAATATCTGGCCAGGGGCACTGATACCTTTGATATTGTGTCCAGGCTCTCTGCTATGGGTGTGGGAATGCACAGACTCTCATGGTTGCATCTTTCTGACCTAGAACCAGTGATTCAGGAGAGGTTAGCGGATGTACCATGCCAAGGAGATAATCTTTTTGGAGACAAGGTGGAGGAGGTCATGGACCTCATTAAGAAACATACTGACACCATTTAATCCCTTTCTCGGCAGTCTCCAGCTTCCTCCTTCTCCCAGGGTCTTGGCAGCGAACCTATTACTCTCAAAGGTGTAGGTTTCCACCACCTTCCCATTCTGCCCAGCAGCCCCAGACCCAGCCCTCCTGGCCCATCAGTCCCATCCCCAGAAGACCCAGTAGGCTCCACAGTCAAAGCAAGGAATGATCTTTTGACTGACTCCAAGAGAGTATAGCCACCATCCAAGTGACCATCCTAGATGGCCTACTGATTAGAGAGAAGCAGAATTTTTACCAACAAAGGTGACCCCTTACAACCACCAACCAGTGGGTTCTTCAAATAGTCTATCTTGGTTACTCTGTTCATTGGCATCAGAGACCACCAAATTTCCCAATGACAGCATCAGCCATCAGATCTCAGCCCAAGCACATACTTGTAGAGGAAATCTCCACGCTTCTATAGGCCAGTGCAGTCAAGCCCATGCCTCCCATGGAAGAAGGGAAGAGATTCTATTCCAGGTACTTCCTTGTGCCCAAGACAGCGGGGGATTTCATCCCATCCTAGACCTAAGGGCCCTGAACAAATTCCAGGTCAAAGAACATATCAGGAGGATTTCCCTGGGCACCCTCTTTCCCATGATTCATGAACAAGATTGGCTGTGCTCTCTTTTTGGAACTGAAGGATGCCTATACCTACATTTCGATACTTCCCAGTCACTGGAATTATTTCAGATTTTGAGTAGGGAAGTACCACTACCAGTATCGCATTCTGCTTTTTGGCCTTGCATCAGCTCCCAGGGTTTTCACAAAGTGTTTAGCAGTAGTCGCAGCATCACTATGCAGCCTGGGAGTTTATGTGTTTCTCTACCTGGACAATTGGCTGGTCAAGAGCACATCACAGGAAGGAGCACAGGAGTCATTGCAGAGAACTATTCAGGTGCTAGAGCTCATAGGGTTTATTATAAACTACCCCAAGTCCCACCTCCTCCCAACCCAGTGATCGGAATACATAGAAGCCCTGCTCGATACAGTGCAGGTTTGGGCTTTTCTGCCCCTAATGAGAGCAGAGATCTTGATTGTGCTCTCCTCGCAGGTCTGAAGCAGCAGGCAGGTCACAGCTTGGCAGATGTTGAGATTGTTAGGCCATGTGGTCTCCACGGTGAATGTCACTCCCGTGGCCTACCTCCATTTGAGAGGTGCCCAATAGAATCTGGCTTTCTAGTGGTCTCAGTCTTCTGTGAACTTAGCAGATGTCATCTCAGTTCTTCCAGAGCTCATTAATTCCCTCCTCTGGTGGATACATTTGGTCCAATTTAACTGTGGGTCTCCCATTCTAAATTCCATCTCCTCAAAAGGTGTTGAGAATGAATGCATCCAACTTGGGATGGGGGGCTTATGTAGATGGGCTTCACAACCAAGGAGTGTGGCTTGCTTAGGAGACAGATCTCCACATCAATCTCCTGGAGATATTTGGAATGTTCTAAACACTTTAAGAGATCAGTTACAGAACCAAATTGTTCTCATTCAAACCAACAACCAGGTTGCAGTGTACTGGTTGAACAAGCAGGGAGGTACGGGCTCATCCTTTATGTCAGAAGGCAGTATGGGTGTAGCAGTAGGCCCTCAAACAAAAGATGGTACTATGAGCAATGTACCTGGCCGGCATGAACAACAGCCTGGCAGATAGACTGAGCAAGATAATTCAATCTCACGAGTGGTCTCTCAATATGGGTTTGGCCAAAAGATCTGCTAAAAGTGGAACACTCATCACTGTCTCACCACTCACCTCAACAGCAATATATTAAAAAACATGTGTGTGTCCAGCAGAGTTCTATGGAAAAATTTAGCCACATGTATTTGGCCAAACAGCGCATAGTTTGACGTAGGCTGAGGATGTTTAAAAGGTAATACATTCAGGGGGAAATTCTATAACCTAGGTACTCAGTTACAAGTGTAAATGCTTAGAGTACTAGCATATACACACATCCATAGGATGCCACCTAAGCATTATTCTGCAAATACCCACTTACCTTACACAGCGTGTATCTGCAAGGCAGATGTATACAAATGTGGAGCATTGGGAGGACATAGCTGGGCTCCCATGTACGTGCGTAACTTGCAGAATACTATCAGCTACGCAAGTAGCAGCCTCATTTACTCGCTCACATTTACACTAGCTCTATGGCTGGTATAAATCACGCACTTAAATGTTAGATATGTCAAAACTGAATTATGCTAGTATTCTTTAACGGAATTTAGGTGCCTAGGCTCTTTTTTAGAATAGGCTTCTACCACACACCCTCAGCATAGGCGTCGGAACAGGGGGGAGTCACAGGTGCCACGGCATCCCCCAAAATTTCTTACAGTTGTCGAGCCATTGCTCTGCATCCTTCCCCTGGCTTCAGCAATCAGAAGACAGCCATATGGACTGCCTGCTCACTGAGCCTCAGATTTGAGCTGTACCACTGCTGCTGCCAGAGCCTTCCATGTTGGACTAATGCATATACAAGTTCCGCTGCAGCTCAAACCTGGGCAAACAGCCCATGCTGTGGCTCATGTAGGCACCCCATATAAGAGGCTTGGGAGGGGAGAGGGGCTAAGCTTCCCCAACCCCAATAGAGACCATCTGTTCTCTGTTGCTGCTGTTACTCTCTTCCCAGATTGATGGTATCAGCGCTAAAAACAGTGGAAAGACAAGTGGGACCATTTTCCAGCTTCTACCACCACTAGCCTCTGCCAATCACACTTCCTCTGAGATAATCTGGAAAATGGTCCCGCTTAGGTGGCATCCTATGGATGTGTGTATATGCTAGTACTCTAAACATTTACACTTGTAACTGAGTACCTAGGCTATAGAATTTCCCCCTGACTGTATTACTTTTTAAACAGCCTACATCAATGTAACTCATGCAAAAGCCACAACAAAAAATGTTCAACATGATGTGGGTATTGAAAAGAGTCAAACCATTCCTCCCCCAAAAAAACTTTCCGTAATCTGGTACAATCCACAATACTCACCCACGCCGACTATTGCAACAGTATCTTCATTGGCTGCAAAGCCCAAATCCTGAAAAAACTCCAAACCGCCCAAAACACAGCAGCCAGACTCATTTTTGGCAAATCACGCTTCGAAAGCGCAACACCACTCCATGAAAAACTCCACTGGCTCCCTATCAAAGAGCGTATAAATTTCAAAGTCCACACCATAATCCACAAGATCCTCCATGGAGAAGCTCCAGGTTACATGACCAGCCTGATTAACCTTCCAGCCAGGAACAGATCCAAATCTTCTCGTACATATCTCAACCTTTACCTTCCCAATTGCAAAGGTCTCAAATACAAAACCTACTACGCATCCAACTTCTCCGTTTAGGCAGCCAAATCTGGAACGCAATACCAAGACATATCCGAACAACCAACGAACACCTACCCTTCAGAAAACTGCTGAAAACTTACCTCTTCAAACAAGCCTATCCAAATGACCCAACATAACTCATGAGCCAACCCACACTACTAACACTACCTCTACCTCCCCTCACATCTCTTCCTCTTGTCCCATTCCATACAATTATGTCATCTTTGTGTTATTTTGTACCATACATTGTAAACCATTATCTTTGTGATACTTTGCACTGTACATTGTAAGCCGCACTGAACCTGCTATCGAGCGGGGAAGAGCGGAGTATAAATGCTACAAATAAATAAATAAAAAATCCTTCCACTGCTTTTAGCACTGATACAGCTTCCAGCCAGCTGACAATCAGGTAAAAGTGCAAAAGGATGAGCAAGAAGGAGGGAGCAAGAGAGGAAAATTGGTGATGCTGGCACTTAACTGGTTAAGATAACCACATAAATAGGACCGCATAAGATGCAGGTCTATCTTTATGCAGTTTACCGTAGCTGTTTAAGTGCTGAATATAGCACTTATTAAGCTGCGGGAAAAAAGATCCTACAGTAGCGGCGGGGGCCATTTTTCCTGCGTACCAGGGCCCTTTTTACTGCAGCTGGTAAAAGTCCCCCCCCCCCCCCCCCCCGAAATGGCCACGCAGTAAGATAACTCTTACCACATGGCCATGAGGTGAGGATCCCTTACCATCACCCATTGAGATGGCGGCAAGGGCTCCTGCAGTAACCCAGCGATAACCTGGCAGCGCGCAGCGATGCCTGATTTCCACCGGGTTACCTCCGCGCTAACCATTTCCGGGGATTCCTCCCCCCCACCCCCGAGAAATGGCGCACGCTTGACTTGGAAATACCGCCAGCGGCCACGTTGGGCTGGCGGTAGTCCTGGAAGAGCGTTTTGCATACCACTGATCTGTAAAAGGGCCCCTTAAACTGGCTGTTTTCACTGGCCTGAATAAACCCGGAAATTCAATGCTGTAGCCCGCACATTGTCCAGCAGTGAATTTCTGAGTATGACGCTGGCAGTGGTGAGCAAAATGTTGATCACCACCGACTGAATAATGGGCCCCAGATGTTTAAGTGGCACACCCTTTTAGGCTAGATCATTTTATACATCAAAAACTATCTGTCCAACATCTGTGATTTTTAAAGTATTTATGCAGTTGGCCCCACCATAAGCCACATAAGTGCTTTTGAATATTGAGCTGATACGTTATTTGTTTTTTTTCTCTTTAGTGTAAGTACAGTGTACAGTTTTATGCACTTACGTTGTTTAGTACTGGCATCAAGGTCTTTCTGCCAGTTTTCAAAATGATTTCGGACTGTTCTAAAAAGCCTTGGAGTATTTGCATCCAATAGTTTTTCTTCGCCCTTTGTTGCGTTACAGATGTCCTGAGTAAAATTAGAAATTTTCTGTAAAGAAAGAAAAATATCTCTACTAGAGAAAACGAAGAGAGAACATTTTCCCAATGTGGTTTTTCCTTCTATTGAACCAAAATGTCAGGCTCTGCGGAGAAAATTTTGTTTATTTTTTTGTTTGTTTGGCACATTGTTTTCTGTTGCTTTTTGCTTCACTTTTATATAATTTCATTTTAGCGCACACTAACATGAAACAATGTACACTAACATGAAACAATGTACACTAACATGAAATAGCATATGCACTATTTTATTTAGCCAATGCTATTTTAGGGGGCCTTTTACCAAAGGGCGGTAAGGTTATCATGCTGGTAGCATGCAGGAAATCAGCACTACCGCTGGGCATGCCCAGCGGTAGTTCTGATTTTGGCATGTGCCATTTCCCGAGTCAGAAAATAATTTTTGTATTTTCTAGTACAGAGGCAGGGAGTAGGCATGCCTGGTGGTAATTGGGCAGCGATGCATGCTGACTGACTACCGCCGGGTTAGCGTGTGAGCCCTTACCGCCTACTAAATAGGAAATGGTAAGGACTCAGGCAGTAAACGGCTGCACGCCAATTTTTTATATTAGCGCATGGCCATTAAAGACATTAGTACAAAATAAGGATTTTTCACTGGCACAGTAGTTAGTGGCCTTGGCACATGGAAATTCCACGCACCTATACTACCACAGGCCACTTACTACCACAACTTAGTAAAAGGACCCCCACATTTGTTTATGCTAAATTAGTGCATACTAATAAAATAATATGTATTAAAATGAAATAAAAATGCACATTCCCTAAAATGTTATCTCCAACATATTCCAAAAACTTGCTGGACAGTCCAAGGGCAATTTCAAAGGCATTTAACTAGGTAAAATGGCCTGACTGAACACTGTCCATAGTTAAATTAAAATCCTCAAACAAGATCAGTGGATAATCCCTCAAGGTAAGACATTGTAGCAGGACTTCCAATAAAAAATCATGAGTACTCACTACAGGAGCATAAATATTAGCTACTAGGATCACATGACATTGCCATTTTTAGGTGGCCAACACATAATGACCAATCGGGTCCACTACGGTTTGGAGAAAGCAACCCTGAAACTGTTTGTCAATAAGAATTGCCACTCCTGCTTTGCACTCCCCAGAAGACACTGAGAGAACCTCACGGACTCAGTCTCACTGTAATCTATGGTGGTCCTATTCCATAAGCCATGTGTCCTTAAGGCAAGCCAGTTGAACCTTATATCTCGAGTTCGGTAAGAATTCTATAACTCTTCAGAGGGGAGCCAATTCCGGAGACATTCCAAGTGGCCAATCTTATAGTAGGATTAAGTGTTGTCATGCAAAAAATAAAGAAGATAAAAATAGAACAACATCCATAGAGCAGGACCCGACACCCAGCCCTCATCAGGTCCCCCAGCATGCACAGCTATAATATATAAAATTTTACAGAAGGTATAATTCCATTCCACACCCAAACTACAACAATGCAGATCCTAACACCCAGGAACCCAACTCAACTCCCCTGGAATAAACCCCCCTTCCCCTTACTGCAAATTCTACCCCCTCTCACCCCCCCCCCCCCATCATCATGCCATGTCGAACTCCCTCACCCTTTTCCCTCAACATATATGATGGTGTAGGAGAAGTCCATCCCCATAGTCAGAAAAAATCTCTCAAACACAGTTAACAGCACTTTATAGTATTCAATAACTCTCCATGCACTTAAGCCCAAATCAAGGTACTGTAGTAGGCAAATTCTGTGTGGCAGTAGCAGAGAACAATGAGCCTAAATGTAGCTGAGTTTCCTCTGGCATTTGAAAAACTTGCATCAGTTCTTTCTGCCAGACCCGAAGCTGTGCCAGATATTGCAAGGAAAATCAAATATCCTTCCCACATAATGTCTTATTAATTGGACCAAAAGCACAATGCTAAGCCACTACTCCTGCAGAATAATCTTTGAAAAATGAGGATTTGCTTACCCTCAAATTGGATATCACGAGCCTTATGATAATTACGTAGTATAAGGTCTTTATCACCCAATGGAGAATCCAGGCTATAACTGCCCGCGGGCGAGTGTGTTCCTCTGAGGCTCGGCCCAAATGATGTGTCCGCTCAATGCTTATAGGACCCAAAGTATTCTCTGGTAAAAGTTCTTTAGCCAACCACTTGTCCAAAAAACTTACAAGTTCTGCATCCTTAATGGACTCCGAAAAGCTCAAAAGTCACAAGTTACTTCTGCACAAGCAATTTTTTACATCCTCAAGCCAGTCAACATACTGTCATGCTTCTCACGAAACACTGGGTCTGTGAGCCCCCAACACAGTCTCGAAGGCTGAAAGATCCGGACCGGACCACCTTCTGGAACATGGGAAACAGCCAGCAGTCAGTCCAACGCAGCCACCAGGTCTAACCACCAGGGGGCGAGGTGAAGGAGAGCATGAAACATGGGCACAATCGTAACAGTACCTTCCCCTCAAAGCCTCCCTGGACTTCTCAGGAGGTCTGGGTTTCCATGGATATTTTGGGTGGAATCTGCTGGCGAGTTTAGTTGTGTAATCAACACCCATAGCACTGGGCGCGGGTTGTGATGTGGTCGGTTGAGGGCAAGGCTGGACCTTGTCAACAGAGCTGGATCGAGTGCCCAGCGCTAGAGTAGGGCTACAGGCCATGGTTTGCTGTGAGCTATACTTAAGATCCTTAGATTTCCAAATCTCAGGACTGTCCTGGACCTGGGACCTGTCTTCTAGGTAAGGTGTGAGACAACCAGCCTCGATGGCTGGAATCTGGGGGTTGGGCACGTTGCAGGCTGACTGCTCTGGGGTAAAACACAAGCGCAGGTCAGACCAACTGCAGAAGCATTAGAGTCCAGGGAGTCACTAATATCCGTCCAAACATCTGAGTCTTGGTCCTGCTGTTCGCCGACAGTACTATCGGTGTCAGGGATAAGACAAAGTTTTCTGCAAGATTCACCCCAGTTCAAAATCTCACCCCTTCCCCAATCTAAGATTGGATTATGTCTCTGGAGCCAAGGTAGGCCCAAAACAATGGGTCGCACTGCTGACTGAAGGACGTAGAGAGAGATGTCCTCCCGGTGATCGCCAATATCCAAGCTCACCGGAACCGTTTGGATGCTTACATATCCCTGGACGCACTCAAAAACTGAAAAGAGCATAATAGTCTTAGATAATTCTTGTGTAGGAATGTTAAGTTGTTGAACAAGAGACTCAGCTATAAAATTCCCACCAGCCCCGGAGTCCAGAAAAACCTCGGTAGCCTCCTTTCTGTGCCCTTGATCGAGCACCGCTGGTATTAGAAGTTGGCTACGCAGAAAGTCAAAAGGTCGGCTGGTTATAGTACCTGCAATCAGACTCCTGAAATCGAATATCAATCATAGTACACAGTCCAATCAAGTCATCTAATCTGGTAGGAAGTTCACATCTGGCCAACTCATCTTTAATTTGGGGTGCCAATCCCTGCCAGAAGGTCGTGACCAGACTCTCGTTATTCCAGGCCAACTCAGAAGCCAGAGTGCAAAACTTAATAGCATAGTCACCCAGGGTCTATGTTCCCTGCTTTAAACTCAACAGTGCAGAAGTAGCAGACGTCATCTTCCCGGGCTCTTCAAAAACTCGTCTAAACTGATCCAGGAACCCTTGGAGATCATGAAGCACGGGATCCCCCTTCTCCCAGAAAGGGGATGCCCAGGCTAGCGCCTGCCCGGACAGTAGTGACATAATATAAGCTATCCGGGTTCTTTCAGTAGGAAAGTCTTGAGCTTGAAGTTCAAAAATTATTGCACACTGGTTGAAAAAGCCCCTACAATCTTTAGGATTACCATCATATCTCGGGGGTGACTTAAGATGGATCCCTGACATGACAGCAGCTCTTGCCGGTGTTGGATCTGGACCCAAAACTTGAGAAGGGGCTGGTCTCATAGATGCCATCATAAGGTTCTCCAGCTGGCTTATCCGGACCTCCAAGGTATGGAGGGCATTGCTCACCTGTGAGAGCTGCTGAGTGTGCTCCTGGAGCGCCTGCAGGACGGGTGATCCCTCCAAGCTCATGGCCTTGCAATCTATCATGCTTCTCATGAAACACTGGGTCTGTGAGCCCCTGGGCCATCGCCGAGGAGCGGCAGCGGCAGGAGAATCACCCAAACAGGAGACAAGGCAGAACACAGACAAACAGGTACAACCCAGACTGGAGCAGCTGGGCTGGAACAGAAGCAAAAGCAGCAAGCAGGAGAATAGTCCATGAAACAAGCAGAGTCTTACTGGCAAGCAGCAAAGCAGCAGGGAAACCAGGAACCACACAGAGTCAGTACGCTGGCGGCAATCAACCGGAACCCAGGAATCAAGCAGAGTCTTGAGCAGGCAGCAATCAGTAGAATAAACCAGGAAGCACAGGGCCAGTCTTAGCAAGTGCGGGGCCCTATGCAGACCAATTTGGTGGGGCCCCATCCTAGCCCCGCCCCATCCTAGCCCCGCCCCCACTCCAGCTCCACCCCATTGATAATATTAATCAATTTTTAGAAAATTTTTTATTTATGAAATTTCAAATAAAGACAAATGAAGCTAAACTTGTACAGAAAAACTGATTGAAATAATAAGCACAATGCTATCATGACCCCCCCCCCCCGAAATTATTCAGTTCAAGTCCACTACAATTAGTTCCAATTCTCATAACCCCGGGGGGGGGGGGGGGGGGTCAGAGGTGCGGACACACAATCTCTCCACTGCAAAACACTATACACAAACTTGTGCAAAAACACACTCATAACCTTACCAAACCATAACAGCACTAATTCCATGGACAGGACGAGAACAACCTTATGCGTGGAAAGGCAGAACTGTAATTACACCAGGCTCTAAAACACCAATACACTACCTCGTGAAAAAAAACAAAACAAAAAGGGCTGCAAATGCTACACGCTAGCAGGATACTGCACCTTGATCACACATGACAACAGATATGAAGGCAAAATACGGAACTGAAAGGTACCTCAAGAAATCAGACTCAGCATGCAGCAATACTAGAAAAATTGAAACTTACATGCAAAATATCACAGATGCACATTTCCAAAAGCTGACATATTCCAATTAATAAATTCTGAATAAAATACTTTTTTCTACCTTTGTTGTCTGATCATTTTTTTTCTATTCGCTTTGGTCCCAGTGTCTTCTGTTTTATGCAGTGTCTACTTTCCATTTGATATTTTTTCTCTCACCATGTCCACCATCCTCCTGTGTCCTTATGTGTCCTGTCTACCATCTGTAGCACTGTCCCTATCCTTTCTCCAGTTTCAGCATCTGCCTTCAAAGTGTTCCGATCCAGCCCTTAAATTCAGCAATTTCCCCTCCATGCATATCCAGCATTTCTCCTCACTCCCCTACTTCCATGTACATCTACTTTCCACCCCTCCCCTACATCCATGTCCAGCATTTCTCCTATATCCCTTCCCCTCCATCCATGTGCATCTCCTTCCTTTGTCTTTCCTTCCCTCCATTCCTGCCCAACATTTCTCCTCTCTCCCCTGCCCTCCATGTCCAGCAATTTCTCCTCTCTCCCTGGGCCCTGCCCTCCCATCCATGCTCCTCTCTGTCCTCTGCCCCCTCCATTCATCCCTATCCAGCAATTCCCCTCTCTCCATGAGCCCTGCCCTCCCCTCCCATCTATGCTCCTCTCTGGCCCCTGCCCCCTCCATTCATCATCCCTATCCAGCAATTCCCCTCTCTCCCTGAGCCTTGCCATCCATGCCCAGGTCCTCTCTCCCTTGCCCTCCCGCTCCCAAGTTCAACTGCCTGCCTGTCCGCCCTGGCTCCCTTTTCTTCTCCCCCCAACCAAGGATTTTTCTTTTAAATTTACCCTCCGCCGCCCGGCATCCCACAGCAGCGTGCTTCACTGAAAGCGCTCCTCCCCTACCGAGTCCCCGCCCCGATGTCTCTAGCAGAACGCAGAAGCTCTTCCTGATTCGTTCATTCTCAGTGTCCCGCCCTCGAGGGTGGGACACTGAGAATGAACTAATCAGGAAGAGCTGCGTTCTGCTAGAGACGTCGGGGGGACTCGGGAGGTGAGGAGCCCTTTCAGTGACGCACGCAGGACGCTGCTGTGCTGTGGGATTCCGGCAATGGAGGGTAAATTTAAAAGAAAAATCCTTGGTTGGGGGGAAGAAGAGGGCGCCAGGGCGGACAGTGGCGGTAAGCATGGCATGACGGCGCCCTCCAGCCATGCTTACCGTCCGTGTCGGAGTCGGACCGGCCCTGGGAAGAGGCTGACTGAGGCACGCCGCGCGGGGCCCCCTAAGCGCGGGGCCCTATGCGGCCGCCTCGGTCGCCTCGGCCTAAGACCGGCCCTGAGGAAGCAATCAGAGTCTTGGCCCGGCAGCAATCAGTAGAATAAACCAGGAAGCAATCAGAGTCTTGGGCAGGCAGCAGTCAGAAGGGCAAACCAGGAAACCAGTACAGTCTAGCAGGAACAGAAAGTAGCAAGGAAAGCACAGCAACAAACACTCACTGAAGAACACTCTTCTGAGGACCTCTGTTGCAAGGCAAACTAGAAAGCTTCCAGGTGGTTAATAAAGGCAGCATACAAGGGAGTTCACCAGGTTCAGGTACTGCTTAGTTCCAAAAAACTTTCAACACAGTCTCGAAGGCTGAAAGATCCGGACCGGACCAGAATACCTTCTGGAACATGGGGAACAGCCAGCAGTCAGTCCACCGCAGCCACCAGGTCTAACCACCAGGGGGCGAGGTGAAGGACAGCATGAAACATGGGCACAATTGTAACACATACTTAGTCAGTATGGCTTTAAAGGGAGCAAGTTCCATGTTAGATGTAGCAGCGTGATCCTCCAAATCACTGACCCATTCCTCAATACTTGTAATCCGATTGCCAAAGGCCACCACATTCTGTGATAAATTCTTCTAGCAACAGAGCAGACCTGAGGTTCAAAAGTTAAGTGACGATCAACGACCACTCCCAGCAATCTTAAGAGGATAAGAGACCTGGTCAATAGTGAAACTATCTAAAAGGGTGTGATCAAAAGGATTAGTGATGACCAGGAATTTAGTTTTGTCTGTATTTAATTTCAATTTAAATACAGATGCCCAAGATTCCATAAGGTCTAAGGCTGATTTGACCAATTACAAAATGTCTTGAAAGTCAGGCGGAAAAGGAATATAAATAGTAACATCATTGGCATAAATAAAAGAATGAAATCCATGATCTTACAGAAACTTCCCCAAAGGCACCATGACGACATTAAAGAATGTGGGAGACAGAGGGGGAACCCTGAGGCACAGGGGACCAGGAGGGTGAAATAGAACGTGATAGTTTCACTTGGTAGGACCAAGCCTTTAGGAACCCTTGGAACTTTAAGGACATCGGCACAGATCCCAAATTGGTCAAGCAGATGAAGTAGTATATAATGGTCAACTACATCAAATGCGCTTGACATATCAAATTGTAACACTAGAACTCCTGCCTAAGCTAACTTCAGGGTCCAAGAAAACAAAAAGGCAGACGATCTGCAAACTCCAAGATGAAAAATAAACAAAGCAGATCGTTAAGAAAAAATATAATTTATTAATGAAAACCAAAAATTATATATATAAATCAGCCCGACACAGGCCGTGTTTCGCTCAGCAGGGCTGCTTCAGGGGCTACAAAATAAAATGAAGATACTTACCTGTAGCAGGTATTTTCCGAGGACAGCAGGCTGGACATCATCAACGCATGAGTCGTCGTCCGCGACGGCTCAGGAGCTCCAGAATTTAAAGAAAAACTTTAAAAAGTTTCTAGAAAATGCGCCACGGGTGCGGGGAGAATGCACTGTGCCTGCGCGAGTGACTTCCCGCCCGCGCGCTTCCCTCAGTTATATAACAAGCAAACTAGAAAGAACAACTCCAAAGGGGAGGAAGGAGGGTTGTGATGATGTCCAGCCTGCTGTCCTCGGAGAATACCTGCTACAGGTACTACTACTACTACTATTTAGCATTTCTATAGCGCTACAAGGACATCATCAACGCATGGGGTATCCCTAGCACCCAGGCTCACTCAAAACAATGAACAAGGTCAATTGGACCTCGCAACGGCGAGGACATAACTGAGATTGACCTAAAAACAAACACAACTAAGTGAGTGCAGCCTGGAACAGAACAGAAATGGGCCTAGGAGGGTGGAGCTGGATTCTAAACCCCAAACAGATTCTGTAACACCGACTGCCCAAACCGACTGTTGCGTCGGGTATCCTGCTGAAGGCAGTAGTGAGATGGACTGATGACCACGTTGCAGCTTTGCAAATCTCTTTAATGGAGGCTGACTTTAAATGAGCCACTGATGCAGCCATGGCTCTAACATTATGAGCCGTGACATGGCCCTCCAAAGTCAACCCAGCTTGGGCATAAGTGAAGGAAATGCAATCTGCTAGCCAATTTGAGATTGTGCGTTTTCCGATGGCAACCTGGGATCAAAAGAAACAAACAACTGGGCGGACTGTCGATAGGGCTTTGTCCGCTCCACATAAAAGGCAAATGCTCTCTTACAGTCCAAGGTATGCAACTTGTCCTCACCAGGGCGGGTATGCGGACGGGGAAAGAATGTTGGCAAGACAACTGACTGGTTCAGATAGCATTCCGACACCACCTTCGGCAGGAACTTAAGATGAGTGCGGAGGACTACCCTTTTATGATGAAATTTAATGTAGGGAGCATGAACTACCAGGACTTGGAGCTCACTGACCCTACAAGCTGAAGTAACAGCCACCAAGAAAATGACCTTCCAGGTCAAGTACTTCAGATGGCAGGAATTCAGTGGCTCAAAAGGAGCTATCATCAGCTGGGTGAGAACGACGTTGAGATCCCATGACACTGGTGGAGGTTTGACAGGGGGCTTTGACAGAAGCAAACCTCTCATTAAACGAACAACTAAAGACTGTCCAGAGATAGGCTGACCTTCTAAACGCTGATGATAAGCACTGATTGCACTAAGATGAACTCTTACTGAGTTAGTCTTAAGACCAGACTCTGACAAGTGTAGAAGGTATTCAAGCAGGGTCTGTGTAGGACAAGAGAAAGGATCTAGGGCCTTGCTGTCACACCAGACAGCAAACCTCCTCCATTTAAAAGCATAACTCCTTTTTGTGGAATCTTCCCTGGAAGCAAGCAAGACTCAGGAGACACCCTCCGAAAGGCCTAAAGAGGCAATTTCTATGCTCTCAACATCCAGGCTGTGAGAGCCAGAGACTGGAGGTTGGGATGCAGAAGCGACCCCTCGTCCTGAGGGTCAGAAAACAGTCCAATCTCCAAGGTTCTTCTGAAGACAAGTCCAGAAGAAGAGGGAACCATATCTGACGAGGCCAGTAAGGTGCTATCAGAATCATGGTTCCGCGGTCTCGCTTGAGTTTTAGCAGAGTTTTCCCGATTAAAGGAATGGGAGGATACGCGTACAGGAGACCCCTCCCCCAGTGATGGAGAAAGGCATCTGACGCTAGTCTGTCGTGGGCCTGAAGCAAGGAACATCTGCCATACGGTGCTGGGTCTTCTGATCCCGGTCCGAGGCACGCAGCCAGGAGAGTCTGCGCATCACCATACTTTGAGTAGCCGCCCAGGATGCAGCATCAAAAGAATCAAAAGCTCCCCTGGCCATGAATTTACGATACGCCTTCTGCTGCCTGACCACCTGGTGAAAAGGCTCGGCAAGCTCAGGAGGAAGAGCTTCAACTAAACTGGACAGTTGCTTTATTGAGTTCCGTAAGTGGATGCTGGTGTACAGCTGGTATATTTGAATCTTGGCCGCGAGCATTCCGGCCTGATACGTACACCTCCCAAAAGAATCCAAAGTCCTAGACTCTCTGCCCGGGGGCGCTGAGGCATAGTCCCTAGTACTCTTGGATCTTCTGAGAACAGAGTCCACCACCATGGAATCATGAGGAAGTTGGGCCTTCACCATCACAGGCTCACCGTGGACTCTGTACTGGGACTTGGATTTCTTGTTGACCACTGAGTTAGATAGAGGGCAAGACCAATTTCATAACATCACTTCCCGGAGTGTATTGTGCAAGGGGGCCGTTGCAACCTCATTTGGCAGAGAAGGATAATCCAGGACCTTGAACATCTCAGCCCTGGGCTCATCCACAGCCTCCATGGGAAAAGGAATGTCCCTAGACGTTTCCCGTACAAAAGATGAAAAGGAGAGACACTCAGGTGGAGATTGTCTAACCTCAATAGGTGGAGTGGGATCAGATGGAAGCCCCTGAGAATCTTCCTCAAAAAAAATATCTGGGGTCCTCCTCCTCTCCCCATGAGTGCTCCTGTTCATTGTCGAACAATAGCTCTCGAACAGCAGCCCGAACCCGAGCCTGCCTCGACCTCGAGGATCGATGCCCTCCTGAAGACCGTCAAGAAGTGGACCCTAACCTGGACTCCGGCGAAGCTTTCTCCACCGACGTCGAGGGAGAGTCCACCCGGGTGGCAACCGGCTCAGGCACCGCAAGCGGTACCGAGGGCGGGGACCTCCGCGCAGAAGATGGGCCAGACGCCGTCTCCAGTAGGTACCATAGGTTCAAGCACCTGCGGTACTGAGGCAGAAGGACGCATCATCCCCTCCAGAAGTCCTGGAAACATGGCCCGGAGACACTCATCGAGGGCTGCCATTGGAACAAGCTGTGGGGCTGGTACAGGAGTCGGTGCCAGAATCAGATGAGGTTCAAGAACCAGTACCTGGCTGCCAGACGACCGATGCGTCAGAACCTCCTGAATGGAGGGTGAGCGGTCCTCCCGGTGCCGACTTCCTCGGCTCCCCGGAGCTCTCGGTACCGTGACGGGAAAGAGATCGATGGCGATGCTTCTTAGCCTTCGCCCGATGCCCGTCATCGACACTCCTCAGTACCGATGAGGAGGACTTGGAATCCTCACACCTCCTTGGGGCCGGGTCCGACAGGTCGGTCCCGGGGGGCCTGCATAGCAGTAGACCTCGAGACGGATGGAGACCCACTCGATGCCTCGCTGCTCCCAGCTGTAACAGGTCTCTCGGCAGCAATTACCTGGACTCTCGATGCCGCCTCCCTCGACGCTGATGTCGATGCTGTCGACCTCGGTACCGATGTCGATGCTGACGTTGAAGGACCGGACCGATTTGGAAAAGCTTCTCGCGCTGAGCCTCTCGAGCCACCTGGGTCCTTTTTTTCATCAATTTACAAAGCTTACATGAAGCTGGTAAATGGTCAGGCCCGAAGCACTGGAGACACCAAGCGTGAGGGTCGGTCAACGAGATGGTCCGGTTGCAGCAGGAACAGCATTTGAAGCCACTGGGAGTCCTTGATGACATGGGAGGAAAAATAGCGGTCGAAAAATCAAACGACTCAATGGTGCCAGCAAAAAGGCACAAAACAGGAAAAAGCAATGCGACCGGGCGGCCTAAAAGCGGCCGTGATCGGAGGAGAAAGGAAACTTAGAAAACTCGAAAAAACTACGAAAATAAGGATATAAAAAAAATCCAATAAGGGTGGCAAAAAAGGACAACAGAGCGCGTAAACACGACTAAAAAACGTCTCCTGGGCCACAAACGTGAGGAGCGATCAAAAAAATAACCCCTCTTTGCGAAGCGGAAAAAAAAGAGACTGAGGGAAGCGGGCGGGCATCGCGGGTGGGAAGTCACTCACGCATGCGTGGTGTGTTGTCCCTGTGCCCGTTGCGCTGTCTCTAGAAAATTTTAAAAAGTTTTTCTTTAAATTCGGAGCTCCTGGGCCATCGCGGACGACGACCCCATGCGTTGATGATAATATCCAGTCTGCTTGTCCTCGGAGAAATGATATAACACGGCCTGTGTCGGACTGTTTTATATATATAATTTTTGGTTTTCATTAATAAATTATATTTTTTCTTAACAATCTGCTTTGTTTATTTTCCGTTTTAAGCTAACTTCAGTCCTGAAATGTGGCCCAAGAGTGATTAACACCATTTCAGTGCTGTAACACAGTCTGAACCCCGACTGTGAGCTATGCAAAAGGGAGAAGGTAGAAAAAAGTTCCATGAGCTGCAGCCCACTAATCCCTCCATTACCTTAGTCAAAATAGGAAAAAGAAACAATCAGTCTGTAATTAGTGGCATCACTCCTGGAAGCATGAATGTTTTTTTGGAATTGGAGTCAACATAATAGAACCCTTCTTTGCAGGAAAAAGTCCATGTGGCAACATAAAAGATACATGGAAGTAAAGAGATCAATAAAGAGGCCAGGAGCAATTTACAGAAGGTAATTCAGGCAAGCATCCAAGGCGCATTGCAAAGATGAATATTTTAGTAAAACAGACTTAACATCATCAGACGTAGGCAACTGGAAGGATGACCAAATTCTATCAACTTTAACACCTCCACTCGGAGAGACCAGCACTCCGTGAAATTCCTCCAGATCACCCCCAAAGGACAATACACCATTTCTCATCTTCAAGATTTTTTGTTTGAAATAGGTAGCTAGCAGAAGGAGACATTTAAACGATTGAGAGATCCTTGGTATTGAATAGGGTACCAATCAGGTTGTAAAGCTTTCTAGTGTTCAAGGTATCACCACCCACAAGTTTACTATAATAATGTTTTTTCACGTCCCTTATAACATTTTTATAGTATCTGAGAGCACTCCTCCACAACAATTCAGTCTTATCTGTGTGAGCTTTCGACCATTGCCTCTCAAGCTTCATAAGAAGTGTATCTTGAGTGAACCATGGCGAGAACTTGTGTGTTGGTCTAATCTTGATCTGAAACGGGGCAATGTCATCTAGGATAGAACCACAGAAATCAACCCAGTTGGACATAAAATCTTCTGAGTCAGCCAGGGGGAACTGCTGGCTATTGAAGACTACAGGCCAGAACTTCACAATATCAATCTTACCCCGCATACAATAAGATGAAAGAGCATCTCGGTGCCTTGTGTTTCTAGAAGTTTCCCTCCAATAAAGAGTAAACCCAAGCCCACATGATCAGACCAAGGGACAGGGACCCAGTGTTATCAACAAAAAAATTATCCAGACTGGAAAACCTATAGGGAAAAAGATTCAGTAGATAGCCTCTGCAGTGAGAAGATGATGCAGGTGGCTGGAGAAATTGCCAGAAAGCTAAAAAAAATCATAAAAACTTCTTGAACTTGCATCCACAAAATTATCCAAATGAAGGTTGATGCCCCAATCAGCAACAGATTGGCAAACTGCAGGCAAATACTAGAAACAAACTCTGAAAAATCCTCCAATGAAGCTTGCCAACTACCCGGTGGACGATAGAAGAGGACAAGTCAGAATCAGAAAAGGAATCGTCATTATTGTTACAAGCAATAATTTTGAGAGTGGAAGAGTTAAGGCTCAAAATTAATTCAGCCCTGAAAAAAGACGTATAGATAATTGCTACCCCACTTCCTCTCTTTCTATCCTGCGTTTGGTGAAGGACCTTGTATCCCGGGGTACAAACATCAGTTAGTAGCAGCCAGGTCTCCAAGATTAGCACCAATTCAATCTCATATAATCACAGCTTTATTCATAACAGTCCTAGCACTGACATACCCAACAGGAATCGGCAAGTAAGTGACAGCAGTATCGCAACTGAGCTTAATGTAGGCTAAATGGCCTTGGACAGGAGTAGAAGTTCTCCAGGTAGCATTATAGTAATGCAAGTATACCGGGGAAAACGCCCGCCGCATTACACCCCAAGCAGCTGACCCGATCAAAGGAAGAATCCCTGCTAACCTGGTAATATAGCTCAGGCAATTTAAACATTGTTTTGCTCACAGAAATGCCTTATAAAATTACCCCCTACAAGTGTTTGTTTCAATCTTGACCTCTTGTCCTGATTTTTGAAGTACATTAGGAAATTATACATAGCAGATTATGGGTCTTTTTATTAAACAGCATTTAGGTTTTACTTTAAGGAAAAACTTGAACCCTATGTTCTATTTTATAAAGGGAACACATCCTTTATAGAATAGCATTTGACGAGAATCCCACATCTAACTTACACCTGCTAAAAGCATAAAGCAGCATGAATGTTTTTGGAATGCCCCAGTATGCCTTTTTATGATTGATACACAAGGTCAATGGCCTTCATAATTACTGATAATTTTGTAGCATTCCATTCAGTTGCTAATAAGCAAGAATTTTTTTTAAAGGATTTAATTGCCAAAGTTTTACGGCCTTCTATGCTTAGCCCTGAAATCATACAGTATATTATCTGTGACTTACCCTCATAAGGTACTCAAACACAGCATCCTCTGACTCCGGAATTTCTGTTCTATAGAATTCTAACTCTTCCATTGCTTCCCTCATTTTACTGTTTATCTGTCTTTTCAAATCAGGTAGAGATTTCTGAAAAAGAAAGAAATGTAGAATCTAACAGTATATAGTTTCTTTAAGGCCCATGCAGTCTGCCCATTTTCAATTCCTCTTGCTTACTGCAGACTGTACTTGGTTTCTTCTTTACTTTTGCTTTCCCACAAGAATTTTTGGTGCTTTTCCCATGGCTTTTTGATTTCTAATGCTGTGTCTGCTACCACTATATCCATTAGATTATAGAGTGGACACCAATCCCAACAAATAATCATAGAGACTAAAAATGGTAATTCTGTAAGCTGGGAGCTAAATTTATGTACTGATAGGTGTGTCTGTATACTAGCACCTATGTGCATGATTGTCAGCAATAATGGAAAGTTAAGTGCTAGGTTCTACTCTTTAACTAGCGTGCATAAGTTACTTAGCATGGAACTGCAAGGGAGTGTGCATGTGGGCAGAGCATGGGCATGTCACAGGCCATGCCGTTTATAGAATACTATCAGTTGTATGCGTTGCATGGTTCACTTAGGCATGCCAGCTTATACCAGCCATTGACAGGACATTAGTTGGCACATTTAACCTCTGATGCAACTAAGAGGCTTTGTACTAGTATTTTACAGTGGCATAGGTGCGCCAGAAGCCATTATAGAATTGACGCTAAATGTGCCCCATTGTAGTACCTATATCTTGGGGCCAATTGGTAGAATTGCCCCAAAATCCTTTTCTTTGTTTCCCAAGTAAAAGTTAATTATTATTATTATTAGCATTTGTTTAGCGCTACCAGACGCACGCAGCGCTGAACAACTGACACAGAGAGACAGTCCCTGCTCAAAAGGGCTTACAATCTAAAAATACAGACAGACAGGACAATTAAGAGTGAGGGAAGTAGTGGGTGAGAAGGAACAAGGGGAGGGCAATTGAGTAGTGGCTAGGAGCCAAAAGCAGTGGTGAAAAGGTGGGTTTTGAAAACAGGTAGATTTGAAAACAGGTAGAGATGGAGCTAGACGTACAGGCTCAGGAAGTCTATTGCAGGCATAAGGTGCCTCAAGGGAAAAAGAACGAAGTCTGGAGCTAGCAGTGGAGGAGAAGGGGGACGACAAGAGAGATTTGTCCAGTAAGCAGAGTTCATGGGGAGGAATGTAGGGAGAGATGAGAGTGTAATGGGGGGCTGCAGAATGGATGCATTTAAAGGTCAGTAAGAGAAGTTTGAACTGTTTGCGGAAGCAGACAGGGAGCCAGTGAAGTGACTTGATGAGTGGGCTAGTGTGGGTATAACGATTTTGGCAGAAAATAAGCTGTGCTGCAGAATTTTGGACAGACTGGAGAGGAGAGAGATGGCTGAGTGGAAGACCAGTGAGAAGCAAATTGCAATAATCCAAGCGACAGGTGACAAGGGTTTGGATAAGGGTTCTGGTAGTGTATTCAGAAAGGAAGGGGCGAATTTTGCTAATGTTGTAGATAAAGAAACCATAGGTTTTGGCGATCTGTTGAATATGCGCAGAGAAGAAGAGAGAGGAATCAAAGATGACTCCAAGATTACGAGCCGAGGAGACAGGGAGGATGTGAGAGCCCAAAGAGAATGGGGGAAGAGAGGAGGTGGGTTTAGGGGGAAAAACGAGAAGTTCAGTTTTAGTCATGTTTAGCTTCAAATGGCGTTGAGAAATCCAAGCAAGTTAATGGATCTTATCTTTCAACAGTACAAGACAAAGTATTGCATGTTAGTGAGAAAAGAGAAAAGCAAGGCGAAAAAACCGAGTCATGTCCTTTTTGTAGTCTTCTATTTTAAATGAAAAAGATTACACCCATGGAAAATGTTTTATAAAAAGACTCACATTCACAGTGTAACATTATATAATACATCTGTATTTGGTTTAGATATTCAAAAACTTCTTGAAAAGGTAGGTTTTCAGTTTTCTGCAAAACCACATATAATCATGCTGATATCTTAATTTACGTGGTAATTCATTCCAAAACAAAGCCGTTTGATATAAAAGAGATTGTACCAAAATTTTCTTAAATCTTACTCCCTTAGCATTTGTAAATGCAATGCCAGTTGCTGTTTGAAGTGTAATGTTCTAAAAAAAATAGTTGGAAACACTATCATATGACACATAAAAGGTGCTTGAAATGTATTAATTTAAAAACCAGACACATGAGTTTAAATAAGGAATGAAATTCTACTGGCAACCAATGCAATTTTTGAAGGTATTTACTAACTCAATCAAATTTACTAGCATTACATAATAATTTAGCCACAGTATTCTGAAGAGTTTGAAGTCTAACATGTAATTTGTGGTGACACCAATTAAGATAATCTAATTGCTTAAGTACATAGGATTGCACAATGAGCTTAAATTGATCAAATAAAAAATTACTGTGTATTCATTGCAATTGTCTAAGGGGCCCTGTTACAAAAGCTTAGCATGCTCTAACAGATATTAGCATGTGCTAAGTACCATGTGACCCATGGGTATAAAATAGGACATGTAGCATTTAGTGCATGCAGATTCTGTTAGCTTGCACTAAGCTTTAGTAAAAAGGCCTCTAAGTTTCCAAAACATATGCAATGGAACCAAGAAGTGGCATCTTCACATTCATTGGATCTAATACAAATTGAGGGGCATTTTCGATCGGGGACGCCCATCTCTAAGGGCGCCCATTTCCGAGGATGGCGCCGCGAAGGGGCGGGGCCAATCGTATTTTCGAAATGAGATGGGTGTCCATCTTTTGTTTCGATAATATGGTTGGGGGGCGCCCAAATCTCAACATTTGGGTCAAATGCTGAGATCGCCAGCTGTAGAGATGGGCACCCTCGGTTTTCAGCCATAATGGAAACCGAGGGTGCCCATCTCAAAAACAAACAACTCCAAGGCATTTGGTCATGGGAGGGGCCAGGATTCATAGTGCACTGGTCCCCCTCACATGTCAGGACAGCAACCAGGCACCCTAGGGGGCACTGCAGTGGACTTCAGAAATTGCTCCCAGGTACATAGCTCCCTTACCTTCGGTGCTGAGCCCCTCCAAAACCCACTCCCCACAACAATACACCACTACCATAGCCCTAAGGGGTGAAGGGGGGCACCCACATGTGGGTACAGTGGGTTTGAGGTGGGTTTTGAAGGGCTCCCATTTTCCACCACAAGTGTAACAGATTGGGGGGATGGGTCTGGGTCCGCCTGTCTGAGGTGTACTGCACCCACTAAAACTGCTCCAGGGACCTGCATACTGCTGCGATGGACTGGAGTATGACATTGGCGTGGAGGCTGGCAAAAAAAGGTTTATAAAGTTGGTTTTTTTAGGGTGGGAGAGTGTTAGTAACCACTGGGGGAGTCAGGGGAGGTCATCCCCGATTCCCTCCGGTGGTCATCTGGGCACTTCGGGCACTTTTTTGTGACTTGGACCTAAAAAGAAAAAGGGACCAAATAAAGCGGACCAAATTCTCACCAGGGACGCCCTTCTTTTTTCCATTATCGGCCAAAGCCGGCCATGTCTTAACCACGCCCTCTCCCGCCCCGTCCAGCCTTCCATACCCTGCCAACACGCCCCCTTGAACTTTCACCGGCTCTGCGACGGAAAGCAGTTGGAGCCAACCAAAATCGGCTTTCGATTATACTGATATGGCCGGGTTCATGAGATGGATGGCTATCTCCCGATTTGTGTCGGAAGATGGCCGGCGATCTTCGAAAATAAGCTGGATTATGTCTTATATGTATAGATACCGAAACTCATAATGTTATCTCCTCCAGTGAATATATTCCATCTCACCACCCTTTCAGTGAAGAAATAATTCCTATATTTACATATTTCCAACCTCATATTATGACCCCTTGTTGTAAGGCTTTTTTTTCACTCTGCTATAAGGTGCATATCATTATTTCGTCTATCATGTACATTTCCCTTAGGTTTTTGCACCCAAAATGCATGATTGTAATTTATTTGCATTATACTTTAAATTATCATAGTATTCATCAAATTCAAATTAGATAATTTCAAATTTATTTCTATGGCTTGTGGTGTCTCTACTCTGTTGCAGATTTGAGTGTCCTCTGGTAAAATGCAAAACATGGAAGGTAATATAACAGGGCACTTATAGACAATTCCATAGATCCAAGAAATGAGAAAAGTTATTGTATGGATATTAGAGATTTCGGATCCAAGAGCCAGCTAACAGCAAGTCACTGCTGCATTAAAGACACCTTCATGCAATCATTGGTCCCAAAGGCAAAATATACCTTTTCAACTTGTTTAGTTTTACATTGTAAGAAAAAACAATTTCACCCAAACTCCCAGAAGCAAAATATGTCATGGAATATTCATATATAAACCTCAGAGTGTTCAAACATTAAAGTTGAATCAGCTGCTTCAGACATCCTTTCCAGGTAGAAAAGCACTGAAGCTACAATGAGCAGTTAAATATACAATGTGAGAAATATTTATCATCTTACATAAATGTGATTCACAAGTTCAGTTGTCAGTGCTTCTGCCAAAATGGGAATGGTAGCCTTGCCTTCATCCAGAAGAGAGCTGCAAAATACAAAACAAAAACCCAAATACATTAACCCCCTCATTCTATTTCAGGTCACCTATATTTAAACACCTTTTTAAAAAATTCACTTTATTTATTGGCATTTAGAAATAAGTAAACATAATTTACAAGTGCATAAAGTGAAGTAAAACGTTGCAATGAATGTTAACAAAATGGAGTAAAATGGAGTAAAAGCACAGTTAACTCTAAGAGGAATTGGAATGATCAATATGGTTGTCATCCGTCAAGGAGAAGTGAAGAAAGTCTTCAACTGTCTTCCATGTTATAGTTACGGCATTGAGGGGTTCTTTTATAAGCAGCAGTAAGGCTAATGCATAGGTAGAGCGCACCAAATCGGCACTACTTCCGGGGTAGCTTGGGCACCCGATAATAATTCCAAAGTTGGCGCGCACTATTTCCTGTGGTAGAAAATATTTTTCTATTTTCTACCACGGGGGCGTTCCCGGCAGTAATCGGCATCGTGGCCACATTGGCACTCACTGCATGGTTACCACATGAGTAGCTCGTGAGTCCCTACCACTAGGTCAATGGATGGCAGTAAGGGCTCAGGCCATAAATAGGTGTGTGCTAGTTTTAATTTTAGCGCATGCCCATTTCCTGGCCCATTAAAAAATGCCCTTTTTCCCAGTCATGGTAAAAAATGGCCCAGTACACGGCAAAAACATGCACCCATACTACCGCAGGCCACGTTTTACTGCGGCTTAGTAAAAGGACCCCTGAGTGTGTTCACTTTTTCAGCAGCATAAGGTTCATATCATTTGTAAAAGCAGATGGTATTTCACCAGAATGTTTCATTGAGAAATTTTGTATTTTTACAATGTTTGAAAATTTGCTGTATACTGATTATTGGAGATTCCTATGATTGTGGGTTTACTGACCTGCATGTTACCAGTAAGTACCAACCGTACCATCATTATCATCCTGACAAGGACTGGGTTATAAAGTTACTGTTGGACCTCATGGCCATTTGTGCCACTTCTCAATTGTTCCACAGACGTGTTTTCATTTTGAAATAATGACAGGTAAGTAGATGTTGTTACTTATTCATTTGTTGTACAGAATTAATGATATGAATTTATCCAGTGCTGCTACTGCTAGGTATTATTAGGAAAGGAATGGAAAACAAAAATGAGGACGTTATAATGCCCTTGTACCGCTCCATGGTGCGACTGCACCTCGAATATTGTGCCAATTCTGGTCGCCACATCTCAAAAAAGATGTGGAGGGGCATTTTCGAAAGAAACGTTTAAGTCGGAATTTGGACGTTTTACAAAGACGTCCAAATTCCGAGGCAGGGAGAAGGTCTTTTTCGAAAAAGATGGACGTCCATCTTTTGTATTCAAAAATACTATGGACGTCCTTGGATTTGGATGCTTTGCGATTTGGATGTCTTTGATTTTCGGCCATTTTCGAAACAGAGACGTCCAAGTCTAAAACGTCCAAATTCAAGCCATTTGGACGTGGGAGGAGCCAGCATTTTTAGTAGACTGGTTCCCCTGACATGCCAGGACAGCAATCGGGCACCCTAGTGGACACTGCATTGAACTTCATAAAATGCTGCCAGGTACACAGCTCCCTTACCTTGTGTGCTGAGCCCCCCAAAACCCACTACCCACAACTGTACACCACTACCATAGCCCTTACGGTTGAAGGGGGCACCTATATGTGGGTACAGTGGGTTTCTGGTGGGTTTTGGAGGGCTCACAGTTTCCTGCACAATTGTAACAGGTAGGGGGGGAAGGGCCTGGGTCCACCTGTCTGAAGTCTACTAAACTACTCTAGGGACCTGCATGCTGTTGTCATGGACCTGAATATGACATCTGAGGCTGGCAAGTAATGTTCTTTACCACACTTTTTGGGGGTGGGAGCGGTTAGTGACCACTGGGGGAGTAAGGGGAGGTCATCCCTGATTCCCTCCAGTGGTCATCTGGTCATTTGGGGTACCTTTTTGTGCCTTATTCATAATAAAAACAGGTCCAGCTCAAAACGCCAAGTTTTAGTGCTGAACGTTTTTGCTTTGTTCCATTATGGCTCAAAGACATCTAAGTCTTAGGAATGCCCAAGTCCCATCTTGAACATGCCTCCGATACGCCCCCTTGAGATTTGGATGTTCTTTCAACGGACTTCTGAGAAAGACGTCCAAAATTCGGTTTCGATTATACTGATTTGGACGTTTCTGTGAGATGGACGTCCCAAGTGCCAATTTATGTCACTTTTTGGACGTTCATCTCTTTCGAAAATGAGAAAGGCTAAAGTGGCTAGGGCTGTTCAACTTGGAGAAAATGTGACTGAGGGGAGATATGATAGAGGTCTATAAAATAATCAGTGGAGTTGAATGGGTAGACATGAAGCATCTGTTTACGCTTTCCAAAAATACTAGGACTAGGGGGCATGCGATGAAGCTACAAAGTACTAAATTTAAAACGAATCTGAGAAAAAGTTTGTTCGCTCAACGTGTAATTAAGCTCTGGAATTTGTTGCCAGAGAATGTGGTAAAGGTGGTTAGCTTCGCAGAGTTTAAAAAAGGTTTGGACGGCTTCCTAAAGGAAAAGTCCATAGACCATTATTAAATTGGAGTTGGGGAAAATCCACTATTTCTGAGATAAGCAGCATAAAATGTTTTGTACTTTTTTGGGATCTTGCCAGGTATTTGTGACCTGGATTGGCCACTGTTGGAAACAGGATGCTGAGCTTGATGGACCTTTGGTCTGTCCCAGTATGGCAATACTTCAGTACTTATGCCCGTGAATTTGTCACTCATTTAGCCCATGAATTTATTACACATTTGCCTTTGCCCAAAAGAACTTCGAAAGTAGCGCTAGAGGTAGAAAACCCCACTTTGATCAAGGGACTACCTCATAGGAATACCACATTGATGACAAGGTGTTCACGTTCAAATTTTGACCCAGGCTTAAGAAAATGACATTTTTGCCAAGTTGGCAAATGGCTTCATCTGTGGCTTACTAAATTTGCCTAAAGAAAATTCTCAAGATGAAGATTCCCTTACTTGGGTCCACATCAATCTTGAGATCATGTCACCCAAGTCACGTTGTCCCGGATGTATGAATTGTTGACATAACCCAAACTAACAATGAAGCAGAATAGCTTCTTTGTTTTTTAGCTACAGAAACAAATTTTGAAGATTCTGTACCTGGGTTTCATGTTGATTGGAGCTGTTTCCAAATTGATTGACTCTGTTCCCATACCTGGTGTCATTCTTCAAGATATTCCTGATTTTCTGCTTCCCAATCCACTTGTTGTTCTGAACATTTCTTTCCTTTGTTCCCTCATGTTTTCCATGGTCTAGTACTGACTTTTGGATTCCTTTTCCCAAGAATGTTGTTTGTGTTGGGGGAGTTTGTTATTTTTTAATTTTACCTTGCCACAGATCCAATTGTTCCTGAAATTGAAGTTCTAGATGTGTTTTGTAGACATCTTATTGACTTTATTCCTGAACTGTGTCCACTCCTTATGTTTTAAGACTCTCCATCATCACCATTTTATGGACCATTTTGTTCCTGTTTGCTGTCTTCTTGGTGCTGGAAGTTGTCCTTCTATGCTGCATCATTCATCAAGGTCCACCACCATTGACTCTGACATCGCAAGATTTTGTGGAGAATGCCCCTGCTTAATTTCTCCACTCCAATATCTTTGTTTTCAGTATCAAGTTACAGTGGGGGAAATAAGTATTTGATCCCTTGCTGATTTTGTAAGTTTGCCCACTGACAAAGACATGAGCAGCCCATAATTGAAGGGTAGGTTATTGGTAACAGTGAGAGATAGCACATCACAAATTAAATCCGGAAAATCACATTGTGGAAAGTATATGAATTTATTTGCATTCTGCAGAGGGAAATAAGTATTTAATCCCTCTGGCAAACAAGACCTAATACTTGGTGGCAAAACCCTTGTTGGCAAGCACAGCGGTCAGACGTCTTCTGTAGTTGATGATGAGGTTTGCACACATGTCAGGAGGAATTTTGGTCCACTCCTCTTTGCAGATCATCTCTAAATCATTAAGAGTTCTGGGCTGTCGCTTGGCAACTCGCAGCTTCAGCTCCCTCCATAAGTTTTCAATGGGATTAAGGTCTGGTGACTGGCTAGGCCACTCCATGACCCTAATGTGCTTCTTCCTGAGCCACTCCTTTGTTGCCTTGGCTGTATGTTTTGGGTCATTGTCGTGCTGGAAGACCCAGCCACGACCCATTTTTAAGGCCCTGGCGGAGGGAAGGAGGTTGTCACTCAGAATTGTACGGTACATGGCCCCATCCATTCTCCCATTGATGCGGTGAAGTAGTCCTGTGCCCTTAGCAGAGAAACACCCCCAAAACATAACATTTCCACCTCCATGCTTGACAGTGGGGACGGTGTTCTTTGGGTCATAGGGAGCATTTCTCTTCCTCCAAACACGGCGAGTTGAGTTCATGCCAAAGAGCTCAATTTTTGTCTCATCTGACCACAGCACCTTCTCCCAATCACTCTCGGCATCATCCAGGTGTTCACTGGCAAACTTCAGACGGGCCGTCACATGTGCCTTCCGGAGCAGGGGGACCTTGCGGGCACTGCAGGATTGCAATCCGTTATGTCGTAATGTGTTACCAATGGTTTTCGTGGTGACAGTGGTCCCAGCTGCCTTGAGATCATTGACAAGTTCCCCCCTTGTAGTTGTAGGCTGATTTCTAACCTTCCTCATGATCAAGGATACCCCACGAGGTGAGATTTTGCGTGGAGCCCCAGATCTTTGTCGATTGACAGTCATTTTGTACTTCTTCCATTTTCTTACTATGGCACCAACAGTTGTCTCCTTCTCGCCCAGCGTCTTACTGATGGTTTTGTAGCCCATTCCAGCCTTGTGCAGGTGTATGATCTTGTCCCTGACATCCTTAGACAGCTCCTTGCTCTTGGCCATTTTGTAGAGGTTAGAGTCTGACTGATTCACTGAGTCTGTGGACAGGTGTCTTTCATACAGGTGACCATTGCCGACAGCTGTCTGTCATGCAGGTAACGAGTTGATTTGGAGCATCTACCTGGTCTGTAGGGGCCAGATCTCTTACTGGTTGGTGGGGGATCAAATACTTATTTCCCTCTGCAGAATGCAAATAAATTCATATACTTTCCACAATGTGATTTTCCGGATTTAATTTGTGATGTGCTATCTCTCACTGTTACCAATAACCTACCCTTCAATTATGGGCTGCTCATGTCTTTGTCAGTGGGCAAACTTACAAAATCAGCAAGGGATCAAATACTTATTTCCCCCACTGTATGTACTAATCTATGCTGATGCTTTTGTCATGCATTATGTAGTACCATATGATTTGATTTTGATTATAGTTTCATGTGTTAAGATATTTTACTAATACCATACTATTTATTCTAGTATTCATGTATTTGCTGTATTAATTTTCATTTTAAAGAGTGTTAGTTTTGAGGTTGCTGTTATATTCACATTTTGATGCTCTCTATAGTCTTGATCATGAGTCCTGGTTCTAACCGGTCTAATTGTATTGTTATTTAGGTTGGCGATGGAATAGACTCCCTTGTAGTTAATTCCATCTCTAGGGGGTGCGGGGGGAGCTATAGGGGTCTTTTCCTGCTGTCTCACTTTTGCTGGTCAGAGGCCTGTTAAGCCTGAACCATCTTTTGCTGATCTAATATGGATTCTACAGCCTGTGGCCTGAATATATCAGAAACCAGCTTTCTACATAGCTGTGATGGCTTCATCCAAGAACATATTGTTTACTGTAAACTAACCCCCAGTTATCTCCTGGGAAAGCGAGGAAGCATACCTCATCGAGACAGAGTCTATGGCAGCATCTGTGAATCATGAGGGAGTTTGCTACCATTAGACTTGTGACTGATAACAGACTCTTTGCTGGAATCACAAGGCCTCTCATTGTCATGACCGTGAATTCTGCTGGCCAGAGGTACTCTGTTTATGATTGGTCCATAAGTGTCACCTGGACCGAGAGGGATGCCAGTGTTGGACAGAAAAGAAAGAGGAAGAGAAAAGAAGTTTTGTTGATGGATAGATCTCTCTCAGAGGAACTAGAAAGACTGATTTTTCCCCAAACACCAGTGAACTGAAATCCTTGTGATAAAAGCTTACAAGGTCAGTTAATTTGCGGCTCTGTAGCTTCCACAAAGACTGCGAACCAGTGCACAGAACAAGGACCTTGGAACTTTATTCCACAGCCACCCTGCTAGAGTCTCAAAACAGGAATCCGATTCATCACCGGAAGTCAGGAACCTACGGACTGCGAAGGGTGAGAGAAGCAGGAGTTTCCTTCCTATAGTTGAAGGTTAGCTAGTTTATGGTTTTACCTGCAACTTTGGTTATAACAGGACCTGTGGTTAGCTGAACTTGCTGCTAAGTGTTGGTAATCTTTTTTCAGGATATTATAGTTTTGTAATTACTCATATATGTATTCATTTATCTATTGGTATAATAATCATTATTTTGATAGTGTACAGAGTTTTATAACTTGCTTTGTATTTTGCTGTATTGTTATTTTTATATCTATAATAAACAATATATTTCCTGGAGTCCGATACAGGGAGAATAGCAAAGCAGAATTGTATGGCAGGGGAGAGGAGAGAAGCCGCTAGGCATCCATTCAGGTCGCTGCCATCACGTGACCCCCAGTCCATAAACTATTATTAAGGTGGACATGGGGAAACCCCTGGATGTTGGGATCCTGACTTGTGTCCTGCAATGGCCACTGTTAGCAACAGGATACTGGGCTTGATAGACACTTGGTCTGAACCAGTATGTCAATTCTTATATTCTTATTTGTGCCATCCTGTTCATTTATATTGATTTTGGTTTATTTTATTTTTTATATTGCATTGTTTATTTTTATTATATATATATATTATAGGGGTGGGCAACCAAGGTCGTCAAGGGTCACAACCCAGTCAGGTTTTCAAGATTTCCATAATGAATATGCATGAGATCTATTTGCATACAATGGAAGCAGCACATGTAAATAAATCTCTTGCATATTTATTGTGGGAATCTTGGAAAACTGACTGAGTTGCAGCCCTCGAGGACCGTAGTTACTCACCTCTAATATATCAAGATTAACTATTTTTTGAATTTTATTAGATGCCCTTTTACTATGCCACAGCAAAATCTGTGCTTAGTGCATACTAACACAGGATGTTCTGCATGGTAAGCCCAGATTTAGGACCCTGTTTACTAAGCTGTGCTAGAGCTGTGGCAGCTCTTTTAGTGTGTGCTATGCATTAGCATGCACTAACTGTATAGATGCCCATAATATTCCTATGGATGTCTACAGAGTGCACACTAATTTTTAGCATGTGCTAAAATCGCTAGTGTACCTTAGTAAACAGGGCGCTAAGTGTGGCAGTATAATAAAGATTTATTAATTATTATTATTTTTTTAAATATGTAAATCCTTGCCAAAAAAACATGGAAGCACTTACCACCTTCTAGTTAGGAAGTGCTAATATGAACTTGTTAGCTGAATAACGCTTCCACACTCACTCCCCGAAAAATATTTTTTTTAATTTGTGCACGATTAGCATGCATTAAGAGGCGAACTACCGACAAACGCTTTAATGTATTCTGTGGTAGGCCTTTTTTCCCATGTTAAGCTTTGGTGATAACACTTTTTGCGGTGCTAGGAAGGTGGTCTATAGCTATTTTCAAATAAATAAATTGCCTGCCATTCATACTACCTGAAATATTTATGATCTTTGAAAAAGGACTCCTCTTTCTGTATTGCATCCTTCACTGACAAACTGTCACTGATATCCTGCTGCCCACGGCATTTCACAATCTTGTAGCCCTTTTTCAAGGGGATCACAGAGTTGCTCATGATCTTCATAACATAATTTTCTGTTCCTTTGTCAATTAGATCTGGTTTTGTTAGGATGCCTGTGAAATAATACAAAAGATTAGTGCAATCCAAATAAAAGGTTCATATACTTCCAAAAAGCAAAAACAAAACAAAAACCTCCAGTTGTGGCTGAACACTTGGATTTTTAAAAAGTATCTTCTTTGAATTCATAATATATTTTTGTATTTGAATTAACCTGACATCTGCCTGTTTCTCTCTGCACCCCCTCACCTGGTCCTACCTCAGAGCTGTTGCCTGTCACAATTCCTGTAAGCAACCTAAGCTGGCCCTACAGGCTTCTCTCTACTACTTTCCCGCCAAAAAAACAAGAAGTGACATCATTGAAGGCAGGACATGATAGAGAGCATCCTGCAGGGCCGGCACAGGATGCCTATAGGAATTGCCGCCGGCAGTAGCTCTGAGGTAGACCGGGAGGGGGGATTCCAGAGAGAGACGGGCAGATGCCAGGCCACGAGTGGAAAAGAGGGAGAGAGAGTAGTGAGGCACTGCCACTGAAGAGTTTTGGGGACCTCATGGGCTGCTGACTGGGTGGGCCTCAGCCCATCTAGGCCCACCCTTAGCTATGCCACTGGCATACCATTACATTTATCTTGTCCACATCATTCTACCACACCATACCATTACTGTCTCATGCCCTCATGTTATTACAGAGCACCTCAAAAAGACTGTGTTATTGGTGTGTCTGGAACTAGAAACATTGATGCAAATCGCCAATGGCGATGTTGAGAAATATGTATTCACAACATTATTTAAAACAGGCCCAACACGGTTGTGTTTCGCCCTCCTAAAGGGCTGCGTCAGGGGCAGTAGCATGCACTTTCATCTTCAGAGATAGAATGGATTGTCCTCTATGGCTCAATGTTTCTAGTTTCAGACACACCAATAACACAATCTTTTTTAGGTACTCTGTAATATTTTTTGTGCGTAACCCCTCAGATACAACATGGTGTTCCTGAACAAAGGGATACATATATAACAGGGTGCCTAGGCAAGAAAGGCACTAACCAGTGAAGCTGGTGCTGAAGTTGCATTAAGGGGACTTCTTTGAAACAGATCTATGAGCGAAACATGAATCATGTCAGATCCTGTCCCCAGCCCAGCAGTGGTGCAACGTTTAGATGGGTATTTAAACATTTCTATTAAAATAACTTATTTATAAAAACCATCAGTGGGAACTTTTGAACCACAATACAAATACAGTGCACTCCATTTAAGTGCACATCGGATAAGTGCATGATCTGTTTAACTGCATGCCGTACTTCGGTCCCGTTTTTGGCACCATCAATTTCTATGGGGACAAACTTCGGTTTAGGGCACCACTGATAAGTGCAAGATTCGCTTATATGCATGGTTTAAGACCACTCCTCTGCAGGAAAGACTCCGCATAAGCAAACGGACGGAATCTGGAAGCTGATTGGCGCGTGACAACCAACGAAATTTCAAATTTACCACCCCTTTAACTGCTACAGGCAGAATAAGCGAAAAAATTTTGTTAGAGTATATACTAGGGTTGTCATCGCGGCAGCGGAACTGTAAGACTTTAACACTGGCTAAATGAATAGAAGTTCTTAAAAAATTAGAAAACAAACAAAGTCAAGCATCTATTGCTAAAGAATATGGTGTCAATCCCAATCAAATTTTACGTGTCTTGAAGCAGAAAGACCAGCTTCTGGAAGACTGGCAAAACAATTCAAATCCACAACAGAAACGAAAACGGGCGGGAAAAGCTGAGGAGGTAGAAGATGCTCTTCTTCGTGGTTTTCTCAAGAGCAGACACTTTCCTGTCAGTGGTCCACTGCTTATGGAGAAGGTTAACCAGCTAGCTGAAAGTCTTGGACTAACTGAATTCAAAGCCACTGTTGGATGGTTGGAAAGATGGAAGGAGAGGAACAACATAAAATTCAAGAAACAGCATGGTGAGAAAAAAGACGCTGATGACTTTGGTGCTGAAAATTGGGTTGTTTCAGTTCTTCCTACCATCTTGAATGAGTTTGCACTTCGTGACATTTTCAGTGATGATGAAAACGGTCTCTACTGGCGAGCAATTACTGATGGAAAACTTGCATTCAAGCATGCCAAAACTACTGGAGGTAAAACGTCGAAGGAACGACTGACGATCCTCCTTTGATGCAATATGGATAGGAGAGAGAAGTTGGACCCCTCATCAATGGAAAGAGCAAACAGCCCCATTGCTTCAAGAAAGTTAAGCGACTTCCTGTGTCATACGAGGCTAACACAAATTCATGGATGACTGGGGAAATTTGGAAGCAGGGGCTAAAGAAGTTAGACACTAGAATGCAGGCACAAAGGCGTCAGATTTGTTACTTTGTGATAATTGTGCTGTACACAAGGATGATGTCAGGCTGTCTAACATCAACGTGGTCTTCCTGCCACCAAACACTACCTCTCTGATCCAACCCTATGGATCAGGGCATAATAGCCAATTTCAAACAACATTATCGGGCTCTTGTGCTACATCGTCTGATGAGCGTTATGGATGACCAGACTGGCAAGGATAAATGTGCTGTTGAACTGGCTCGTAATCTATCACTGTTGGATTCCCTACATATGCAGAAAGAAGCCTGGAATCATGTTACACAGGCAACCATTGTGAACTGCTACAAGCGGGCAAGCTTTGTTAAGGATGTGGAGAGGGATGAAACAGATGTAGCTGTTGCAAACATGTCAGATGAACAGGTTATTGACATCCCAGCCGGTGTTACTGAAGAGGAGTTTCATCGCTACGTAGCTGTTGATTACGATCTACAAACAGCTGATGACAGCACTGATGTGGAGATATGCGCCTACACGCAGGCAACAACGGCTGATGATGAAACAGGATGAAATGAGCAGTGAGGCACATGCTGACGAAATTCAACAACCTCCACCTGTCACTTTTGCAAGAGCGCTGGAGAGTCTCAACACCATGCGGGCCTATCTGGAGGCCACTGGATGTCAGTGCTATGACAGTTTTTACCATCTGGCAGACGTAGTCAATGGAACTCACAGACACAATAGTGTACAGAGGACTATAACTGATTACTTCAAGTAAGCCTAATGTCAGTTAACGGAGACTGTATACTGTACGTATAATAATAAACAGCACTGTACATATGTTTATCAGATGTCAAACTTCTTTGGGTCACAACGATTAAGTGCACGCTCCGGTTAACTGCATGCATTTCTTTGGTCCAAACCCTTGCACTTAAGCGGAATGCACTGTACTGAGATTTAATGTTTAATTTTTCTGTGGAGCCACTGAGGATGTTGGTGCTATAATCGTCGTAAATGCTTGAAGTTTCTAGCCACGAGTTGCACCGATGAGGCTTACACACAGTGCTTTTTTTGTGCCGGTACGCAACGGTACGGCGTACCGGCACCTTTTTTTTTTGCTCCCCCCGCCCCGTGAGTCCATGTCCCGCACGCAGTGCCAGCCCCCATTTCCGGCCGCTGCTGCTTCTCCTGTTGAGCAGCAGCGGCCGCTACACAAAGAAAAAGATTTTAAAAAAAATTCAAACCTGGCTGAAAAACGCGGCACCCTGGCACTGTAGACAGCCATTAGGCATTGGCTGTTGCCCCGCAGCCGCTCCTCCTCTTGCCTCTACGTCACTGCGCTCCTCCGGGGTCTTCCTCCAGGGGCAGTGACATAAGGCAAGAGGAGGAGCGGTTGCGGGGCAACAGCCAATGCCTAATGGCTGTCTACAGTGCCGGGGTGCCGCGTTTCAGCCAGGTTTCAATTTTTTTTTAATCTTCTTTTTCTTTGTGTAGCGGCCGCTGCTGCTCAACAACAGGAGAAGCAGCAGCGGCCGGAAATAGGGGCTGGTGCCGCGTGCGTTGCGTCTTCGCGCCAAACTTGGCAGGGAGAGGGAATCCAACAGAGGGAAGGATTGGGGAGAGAGAGAAAGAGGGAAAACAACAGAGGGAAGGATTGGGGAGAGGGAAAACAACAGAGGGAAGGATTGGGGAGAGAGAGAAAGAGGGAAAACAACAGAGGGAAGGATTGGGGAGAGGGAAAACAACAGAGGGAAGGATTGGGGAGAGAGGGAAAAACAGATGGAAGGATGGGGAGAGAGAGGGAAAAACAGATGGAAGGATTGGGGAGAGAGGGGAAAACAGATGGAAGGATGGGGATAGAGAGAGAGGGAAAACGGAAGGATTGGGGAGAGAGGGGAAAACAGATGGAAGGATGGGGATAGAGAGAGAGGGAAAACAGGGAAGGATTGGGGGGAGAGAGAAAGGGAAAACAACAGAGGGAAGGATTGGGGAGAGAGGGAAAACAACAGATGGAAGGATGGGGAGAGAGGGAAATACAGATGGAAGGATTGGGGAGAGAGGGAAAAACAGATGGAAGGATTGGGGAAAGAGAGAGGGAAAACAGATGGAAGGATGGGGAGAGAGAGGGGGAAAACAGATGGAAGGATGGGGAGAGAGAGAGGGAAGATGCTGGATGGAAGAATGCAGAAAGAAATAGGGGAGACACTGGAAGGATGGGGAGAGAAAGCAGAGCTGCTGGATGGAAAAGGGGAATAGAGAAAGACTGGAGAATAAGAGGAAGGGGCATGGGGAGAACAAGGGTGAGGAAAAGATGAAAAGCCACAGGTAGATGAAGGAAATTAAAGAATGGATAGTAAGAATGAATTAAATCTGGACAGAGAGAGAGCCTGAAAAATATTGAAGAAAGCAAAGAAAAAGGAGACAAAAATGACAAATGGCACAGAAGAGTTAAGCGAAAAGAAAAGAAAGCAGAATCACAGACTGGGACCAATATGGAAAGAAAAACAGTCACCAGACAACAAAGGTAGAAAAAAATCATTTTATTTTCATTTTAGTGTTTGTAATTATGTCCAATTTGAGAATTTACATTGGCTGTCTTATTTTGCACTGGGTATACTGGAGCTGTAAGAGCTTACAGAGATTATTTATAATGAAAAAAATCACTTTATTTTTTTCTCCTATAGTACTATAATATTTTCAATGATGTCTGTTTATATGCGCCATGGCTGGTATAGGGGGTGTGGTTAATGTGGGTGTGGCTATGATAGGGGTGGAGCCATGTGTGGTGACCCCGCCATAATGAGTACCGGCACCTTTTTTTCTACAAAAAAAGCACTGCTTACACAGTATAACTTTCATTGCTGTAGGGGTTAATGCTGTATATAGTTAATAAAAGAAACATATGCCTCCATGTCTTCCCTAAAGCTCTCACCCAAGGCTATACCAGTAACTCTGTACATGTATGTGCCAGTAGAAATCAGTTCAAACTGACACATTTTTAAAAGTATGTGCATAAGCACCAATCCCATTTTCACTCATTCTCCGCTCTCAGGAATCCCCACACCCATATTGCAAATAGGTGCCATGTTTTCTGATTTCCTACTTTATGCATGTATATCCCACTATAATTTTATAAGCACCTACTTACTTGAGCATGTAAAATGCTGCTCTGTATACTCAAGTTGTTTATAAAATTTTCCCTAGTACACTTATCAGGAAAAAGTGTCTTCTGGCAAATGGTGGAATACACACATGCACCCTGCCAAAGATCTGTCTCCCATGGCTAATCAGGATCGGGAGGCTTCTGGAAACAGCAACCCTAGCACTCAGATCCCACATGACACCAGTTCTGCTGTCCCCTTCTTCTCAATGTTGCTGCTTTTATCAGGCCACATGGGTCAGCTGATCAAAGAAGACAGCTTGGAGGAGGCAGTGGTAGAAGCACAGCAGCAGTAGGAGGAAGGGAACAGTGACATGAGTACCATTAGGTCGGGGTCGGGGTTGGGGGGGGGGGGAGGAACAAGTGTTAGGGTTGAAGCTAGTGTTTTCCAGGTATCTGTCAGAGCATGATATCAAAATGCTACATATAAATTTCATAATGTTTTGCAACACCTCAACCATCATGTATAAGAAATGTGTGCAATGCAAATTTCTGTAATGATTGTTCAAATGAAGGATTTTATGCAATAGCTATTGAATCAAGAACATAACATTCAGAGACGTGGAGGGGCATTTTCGATTTGACATCCAAGTCTGAATTTGGACGTTTTACACAAAATGTCCAAATCCAGAACAGGAAAAAAGGTCATTTATGAAAAAGAAAAACGTGTATCTTTTTTTTTTTTCTAAAATACTATGGACGTTGTATTTTTTGGTCCATTTTCAACATAAATGTCCAAATGCAAAATGTCCAAAATAGAGGAGGAGTGGCTTAATGGTTAGTGCACAGGCTTTGATCCTAGCAACAGGGGTTTGATTCCCACTGTAGCTCCTTGTGATTTTGGGGAAGTCAAATGCACAAGGGGCATTTTTGGATATGACATCTAAGTCTGAATTTGGATGTTTTTTGTTAAACGTTCAAAATCAGAACAGGAAAGGTCATTTTCTACAAAAAAAAACATCTATCTTTTCCTGGTGAAAATGGTGTTTGGAAAAACATTTTGTGATTTGGATGTTTTATTTTTTGGTCCATTTTCAAACAAAAAAACATCCAAATGTAAAACATACAAAAGACACAAGAAAATCCACAATACAGTGAAACCATTCACATGTTCTAAGTGTGGTAAATGCTTTGGTTGTAATGTAAATCTCAAAGTGCATCAGAAAGTCCACACGGGAGAGAAACCATTTGCATGTATAGAGTCTGGTAAAAACTTTGGGCAGAAGGTAAACCTCACAATGCAGCAGAGAACACACACAGGAGTGAAAACATTTACATGTCCTGAGTGTGGTAAATGCTTTGGTTGCTAAGAAAGCCTCACATGGCATCAGAGAATCCACACAGGGATGAAACTATTTACATGCACTGAGGAGGTAAAAGCTTCAGTTGCATTGGGACAGGTAATTAGGGAATGTACACTCTTGCTATGAAGTATGGAAAAATAGCACTCTGGTATTTAGATATATGTAATCAGACCTCCTTTTCATCTCTAGATCTGAATTCAAAACCCAAATCTAATGATAAAAAATAGACACAAGGCTCAGATGTTATAAAAAAAAAAAAATAGAAAGCTTGGCATCAGGTAGAATGGTGGAAAAGTGGCATCCCAGGAAAGCATTAGGGCCTCCTTGTGGCACTGCAGTGGACTTTATAAAATGCTCCTAGGTACACATCTCACCATTGCTCCCTTACCTTGTCTGCTGAGCCCCCCAAATCCCACCCAAAACCCACTACCCACAAATGTACACCACTACCATAGCCCTTACAGGTGAAGGGAGCACCAATATGTGGGTACAGTAGATTTCGGGTGGGCTTTGCAGGGCTCACAGTTTCCTCCACAAGTGTAACAAGTAAGGGGAGGTAGAAGCCTGGGTCCACCTGTCTGCAGTGCACTGCACCACTACTAGACTACTCCAGGGACCTGCATGCTATTCTAATTGACCTGAGTATAACATCTGAGGCTGGCAAGTAATATTTTTAATCACATTTTCTGGGGGTGGGAGGGGGATAGTGACCACTGGAGGAGTAAGTGGAGGTGATCCCTGAGTCCCTCCAGTGGTCATCTGGGGCACCTCTTGTGAGGAGTAGCCTAGTGGTTAGTGTAGCAGACCTTGATCCTGGAAAAGTGGGTTCAATTCCCACTACAGCTATTTGTTATAAAAACAGGTAGGTCTAGCTCAAAAAGTCCTAGACGTTTTTGTTTTGTTCCATTATGGCTGAAAGATGTCTAAGTCTTAGGAACGCCCTGAACACGCCCATGAAACGCCCCCTTGAGATTTGGACGTATTTCTGATGGACTTCATAGAAAAACGTCTAAAAATAGGTTTCAAAAATACTGATTTGGACGTTTTTAAAAATGAGCCTGATAATAAAGGGCAATTTTACAAATACTTTCTATCTGTAAAACCAAATTTTATGTGTAGAAGTGGGCTATGCAACTCATTGCCATATAAACATACTAGTAAAACATGCCCGTTTCTGACATGCCCCCTCCCTCCCCCCTCTTATCCGAGTTCCAGGCTCCACTCCCTCTCCTCTGAGTTCCAGGACCCGTTCCCTCCCTCCCTCTCCTCCCCTTCGAGCTCCATGCCCCCCCCTCTCTGAGTTTCAGACCCCCGCGCCTCCCTCCCCCTCTCCCCTCTGAGTGCAAGCACGACCTGTCCTCCACCTTCCTAAGTGCTGGCTGTAATTTAAAACTTGTTACCTCGTGGTCCGGCGGTAGCAGTGAAATCGAGCAGGCACGGCGCTTCAACATGCCTTCCCTTGTGTCTCAGCTCTGCCTCTGGTCCTGCCCTCATTTCCTGTTTCCGGAAGGGCGGGACCAGAGGCAGAGCTGAGACAGAAGGGGAGGCACGTTGAAGCACCGTGCCTGCTCTCCTTCACTGCAGACGCCGGACCCCGAGGTAAGAATTTTTAAATTCTGGCCGGCACTTAGGAAGGCAAGGTGCAGGTGGAGGACAGGTTGTGATTGCACTCAGAGGGCAGAGAAAGAGAGGGAGGATGCGCGGGGGTCTGGAACTCGGAGGAGAGGGGGGGCATGGAACTCAGAGGGGAGGGAGTGAGGGAGGGGGTTCTGCAACTCGAAGGGGAGGGGGGCCTGGAACTCGGAGGGGAGGTAGGGGGGCATGGAACTCAGAGGGGAGAGGGGCTGGAACTCGGAGGAAAGGGGGGAGGAGAGGGGGCCTGGAACTCGGAGGGAGGGAGGGGGGCAATTCTCCCACAATTCTCTCCTCACTTCCAATGTTCTATGGCTGGCTGGTGCTGGCTTCCCTTCACTCTCACTGATCCGCCCTCTGACGTCATCGCGAGGGCGGACCAATGGGAAGTGTGTTACGAACCCAGGCATCCAGACATAGAACGTTGGAGGTTCAAATTATTATATATGGAGTTTAGGTTTTCTGGCAGACATATATACATTTGTATTTATGCCTGCTTCAGAGTAGATGAAAATAGATACAAGTGCCTGCCACCGCTAGTTACGTATAAGTGGCATTTAATAAGTAAAATTATAAGTATGCTTTCCTTTTATAAAGTGGCTTCTTTGTCCACATACATGAGCCGCATTGACTCATGCAGCCAGTTCATAAAATCACCTCCATAGATAAAGGAAAGGAAAGACAGACAGAGATAGCAGATGGCTTAATTTATACTTTATCTTACCAAGAGTTCGTTCCCCATTCAGATCCACCTCACGAGCCATAGCCAATGCTTCAGTGGTTGCTATATCCACATTACATGGCATCACTACTAAATTTATAGTCTCTCGTCTTTTAATGTATTTTTGAATTACTTTCTTGATCTGTAGTGAAAGAATAGAGCAAAATATTACAACAAAAAAAAAAAAAGAGTACAGGAAAAGATAATTCCATCAAAGAGAGAGTGGCAAGTCTCCAGAGCAAGGCTTGCCATCTACCTGCAACTATATTGTCACTATTATATTATTAACTCTGAAAAAGTGCCATAAAAAATGTCAGCTGATATGGCCCACTGAACACACTAAAGTGGCCACCACCACTGTTACAACTATTTTCAGGTCTGAGACACATGAAATTCAACTGCAAGCACCAAACAAGATCTGTAGGCCTGCTGCCATTCAGCACTACTGAAGAGTTAACAGGCACATGAGGACTGGGGGCCCCAAAACAAGCAAGCGTGATATGCACAAACCAAGCTACATATGATATAGGTTTCATAGGTGCCAGCTCTGTGGATACTATGGGTGCTTGAGCACACCTAGTATTGAACAAACTCCTTCACTGTGTCCAAGAAGGAGCAATTTGTATTAGGTTTTGCTCCTCAAATCACTTTGAAAAGTTGGTTCCTATGATAGGTTTAATAAGACTGAGAGACCACTCTTACAAACACGAGAGGTCTCTCAGTCTCATAGGCAGCCTAGCAATATCAAACCTACAAAAGTATGTAATTCTAATACTGAAGAACAAAATAACAAAACCTCACTGTTACACTTTAACAGGGCGCCTCCATTTAGCCAGCTGAATAGCATGGGAGTGAGCATGTGCAGGTGTCCTTATTTAGAATACTAGTTTAAACCCAGCATCAGTGACCAAAACATAGGCACGAATGTTTATGACAAATCTACCAGTGGCATATCCAGTTAAGTTGAGTGTGTTGCATACGCACCCCCTGTCAGACAGTTTATCTGCATTCTCCCAAATGCCATCCATGGCAGACGGAAATAACGAAGAATATAGATAAACTGTCTGACATCTCTCACTGCTCTCCCCACCTGCCTCCCCCCACCCCATGCCTTCAAATCACCTCTCTGCTCCAGTCTTCACCCAGGCAGTGGCAGTTGCACTCATATGTTGCCTGCCCCTGCACCAGGACTTCCTTTTTGAACTGCCCTGCCCTTTACAAAACAGGAAGTCGCATCAGAAGGGGAAGGACGGCTCAGAGAGAATGTCCCGGTGCAGGGGCAGGCAGCCTATGAGTGTCGCTGCTGCTGCTCGGGCAAAGACTCGAGCAGAGAAATAATTTGGTAGGGGTGCAGGGGCAGCATGGGAGGGGGGGTGGAAAAGAGGATGGGAGATGCACTCCCTATTAATTATTCCTGCATACATTGCTGTTACAGTTGCGGAGATTAGATAGCGACGCCGGTAATTGGGAAGCAAAACCGGTGCTGGGCAGACTTCTACGGTCTAAGCCGTGATCATGACTGAATAGATATGGATGGGCTGGAGTGTAAATTTTAAGGGGTTTTGGCATTAGCTTCAGAACTTAGTACAAGAACAGTGATGGGCAGACTTTTACGGTCTGTGCCCTGAGTATGGCAAGGACAAATCAAACTCGGGTATAAAGTATCACATACCATGTAAAATGAGTTTATTTTGTTGGGCACACTGGATGAACCGTACAGGCCTTTATCTGCCGTCAGTTACTATGTTACTTTGTTACCACATGTAAGATTGGATGGTGCTGTCAACCTCAAGTATAGCACGAATTAGCATCCAAAGTTAAGTGCGATTTCTATTTTTGATACATTATATGTTTGGTAGCCGTTATAGATGAGAATTACAGTTTTGATGTTTTTGAAGCTATCAAACAATTTTTGGAGGTTTTTAGACCTATGATTATGTTCTGACCGAGTACAATGCTGAGTACAATGCTCATTTAAACTTGAGCCTCAGTATCGTTGACAATGGTCTTTATGAGGTATTTTCCTCCTTATTTTTGATAAGGCTTTGCACTTTTCCTGCTATTTTCCATCAATACAAAAGTGTATATTTTAGATATATTCTACTTTTTATTGATGTAATAGATCTTATTTTTTTTGTTATTATAACTTCAAGTACTCTAGCCCATTTCCTTTAAGATATCTGACTTTTTGCTGAGTCTCAATCAATTTCATTTTGTAGCACACCTTCAGGTTTGCACAGTCCTCGTGGCACACGGAGCCAAATTTTGCATGATACTCATCCTCTTTCACTCCCAATGGCTGGGGGCAATCAGCACTTTATGCCTGTGTGTGCCTCATCCTACATATTCAGAAGTTGGATTGAAACCAGCAGAAACAGTGAGTTCCAAGAAACTAAAGGGCCCCATGAATTCAAGCATCAGATTAAAGTTGGCAGAAAAGACACATAAAAGAAAAAAGTGCAGCTCTCCCAGTGTCAATGAGAAGAAGGGAGGTAGGGTAAGGTTACCAGACTTCTGGTGGGTGAATTTGTGACATGTTCCTGTATTGCTAATAACATAATAAGATAATAAATAATGGCAGATAAAGACCAATATCGCTCATCCAGCCTGCCCAGTATAGCACCTTCCCCTAGCTAATGCCCTCTCACTCCTCCTTTATTTGATCTTCTCTCTGAAATCTGTTGCCCACCCCACCCCTGAACCTCCAGATAATCTATTTCAGTAGAAACTGACCAGGGTGTATCTACTGTTATACTGTTCCAGACCACCCTGGATCTTTTTGCCCCACTTATGCAGTTCTATGCTGAGATCCTGTTCCCACCTTTCTCCTCCATGACCTTGCCCCACTGGGGTATCGTACTGTGCCAATCATGGAGGGATGGGGTGTGGGGGCAGGAGCAAACTCGTCAGTAGCTCCAAAGTTGCTCTTCCTTGATTTTACTCCATGCTCTAGGTCCTTGATTTCTGGAAGGTATAAATAGAGGATAGGTGCTCCAGGGACAGTTTTGCATCTCCTGTGCAGGATGGGGCCAATTTGTATGCACTGTACAACTCCTGAATGGAAATGACTCCCATATGCATGTTCTCAGCAGCTCATGCACAGGCTATAAGCAAGGAATAAGGAAACACACCTCACAGCCCTAATTCTTTCCAGGTGTAAGATGTCTCTTGAGTGATAGCTCTTGAAAACTGTTGACTAGTAAATATTTTTGTTTTCAGGTACAGCTGTTTCATTGCTTAGTATTATCTATTCCCCCCCCCCCCCCCCACCAAGTTGGTTTGGACACCCCAAATCTGGCCCTGCAGAAGTGACTGTGTCTTGTCTTAAAATTTCACCAGGAGCCACATGTGACCCCATTGGATGGTTTTATGATATCATTTGGGGTACAATATTGGAAACACTGGTAGAAGTGCTTCACAGCGTAAGGTCACAGAGCCCATATAAATCTGTTACACACAGTTATTTATGTAGATCACTTCCATTGTCAAAGTCTGTTAGGTCTTAGAAAGCTCAGAATTTTGCTATGACTTGCAATTAAACCTCTGCTATACATTGTCTAGCCTCTGTCTCACCTGATCTCCAATGTCCCTGGGCTGATCCCCTACAGCCACTCTTGCTATCCCAGGTAAGTCAATCAGTGTCAAATCTGGAACATTTGTAGAGATTATTTCCAAGCATATAAAATCTTCACAGATTTGAAGTCCATTACCAGCTATGGCATTCTGGGCTAGGACAAAGAAGGACAAAGTAAACAAATGCAGTTATTCAAAACGTATGGTAGGAACTTTAAGCAGAGCAAGAAAAACAGAGGGATGCAACCAATACTTTGATCTCCTATTGATAATATACTATTATATCACCATCAAAATGCTGGGCCCTCAACAATTACTCTAATAACAGTTTGTCTAACAGACAATTGATCTAATGACAGTTGGCCTAAAATACACGATGGTTAATGGGTCAGTTGGTCTAATGGCTCAATTGCTCTAAACAAGAGGAGATAGGATATTGATGCAAAAATCAATGTAATTGTGTAAGAAAAAAAAAAGCTACAGCAAGATACAGGTCTCAGTCTTTTTGATTTTCAGAAATTAAAGATAAACGCACAAAGTTTATGAAAAAAGTAAATTTTATAAACTTATACATATATCAATGAAGAAAGCTAATATGAGAAAATTAAAAAGCATTAATGTTTGTCAATGTTGTTCTAAAAACGCAGATTGTAGGCAATGCCATGTAGAAAATCCAATATTCATGAGGCTCACTGTTCAAAAAACAGACATCATACGATCTTCATGGCTTCTTTCATCATTTTTTTGTTTCTTTTGTTGTTTACCTCGTATTATGCATTCCATCTGACCTTCAACATCTTTCTGCTCTTTCTGAAATTCAACAATCAATTTACAAACTCCAACATGTGCTCTTCCAACCAACACTTCCAGTCTTTATGTCATGATTCCACTATTTTCTGTGTTTTTTGTATGCCCAGGTCAACATGAGCATTCAACCAATCACAGTGAAGGTGGAAACAATGGAGGTGATCTGCTTTACTGGTTGTGAAGAGTCCTACAAACCCATCCACGAACATAATTTTCATCAAACCACTGGGCTACATCGTCATAAAGGGCTTCAATCATTTCAAACCATGCCAGTTGAATTTCATTAGGAGGAAAAAATGCTAGTGCTACAATTTGGTGAACCTTTATACTGAAATCCTAATCTGTTGTGTATTGATATGAGAGTTCTTGGCCCTGTATCTTCCTATATATACTTTGCCCAAGATGGAAAAAGCAAGTATTATGAATGGAGTGGGAAAATTCTTCTGCAGAGGCTTGTAAGGCTGCCTGTTTGAAGTCAGAAATAACAATGGGAGCTTTCAGAGAGATATTGTTGTCATTTGCAAAGTCCACTAAGAATTTGACTTCTGTCATCAGGTCCAATAGAAGCATGTTTTGAATATAGCTCAGTTCATATGGTGGGAACGGTTTTGAATGTCCCATCCATGATCCAGTATTGACTCTTGCTGAGCTTGCAAAAACATTGGCAACTGTTGTGAACGGCAGGACTTTCTCTGAGTCAACATCTGAGTTCTTAATAAGAAAGTTTCCCTGCTGAGAATCTTTGAGTATTCTGGAGGAATAACCAAATCAGTCAAGGTCAAAGGTTCTAGATGATATTCTTTTCGGACTCGTTTGACAGTTTCCTTGTACACAGTGAGGGCAGAGCTGCCAAGTTACCCATTCCAGGAGGAAGACTTTGACCAGTCCTGGTTTTAAACTTACATCCCAAAGCAGTGTGGTATTTGTAGTCCATGATTCTCTGTTACCATTTTTGTGAAGAAGGACCACATCCATTCTTCTCCAAACCCATGAAATCTTTTGTCTCCAAGGATCTATTAAATCTTAATAGGACCCACCCACCATAACCTCTCTGAGCTGCCTCAGTATCATGGGATCTACCTCATCCATCCCCATGACTTTGTCTATTTTCAGTTTTTAATTGTTTATAAACACTTTCTTCTGTGAATGGTATGATATCTGCTCCAATCCCATATATATCTTTGTCAGCTGACCATAGTCATTCTCCAGGATTTTTTTTGTTACATTTGTACCCCGCGCTTTCCCACTCATGGCAGGCTCAATGCGGCTTACATGGGGCAATGGAGGGTTAAGTGACTTGCCCAGAGTCACAAGGAGCTGCCTGTGCCTGAAGTGGGAATTGAAGTCAGTTCCTCAGGACCAAAGTCCACCACCCTAACCACTAAGCCACTCCTCATCCACATTTTTTTCACCACTCTCCACACAGCAGTCTCAACATCTTTTAGTCTTAGGATTCCATTTCTGGCCTTTCTCCTTTAGTCAGCATACCTGAAAAAAGTCTTGTCACCTATCTTTACATCTCTAGCCATTTTTTTCATCTGCCTATGCTTTTGCCAGCCATATTTCTCTCTTTGCGTCTGAGTTTTATCTGGTATTTTTCTCTTTGTTTCTCTTCCTGTATTCTTCTCTATTTCATGAGTTCTATCTCTTTTGCCTTTAGATTGCAGCCACTTATTTAGAAAAGCGTATTCTTTTTCCTCTTGATTGTTATTTAACTTCCTTATATAAAGATCTGTTGCCATTTAAAAAAATATTTTTATTGATATTCAAGGAGGTGCAAGTTTCGTTTAGCATGGACCACTGTCCTTCCTGTCAGCTCTTTCTTCAAGTACTCCCCATTTTACTAAAGTCAATATGTTTGAAATCCGTGATTTTGAGTTTTATGTTTGCACTCCACTTTAGCTCTTATACATTCATAAATAAGAACATAAGAATAGACATACTGAGTAAGATCAATGGTCCATCTAGCCCAGAATCCTGCTTCTAACAGTGGCCAATCTAGGTCAGAAGTACCTGGCAGAAACCCTAGCAACATTCCATGCTACCAATCCCAGGGCATGCAGTGGCTTCCCCATGTCTATCTCAATAACAGACTCTGGCAATGAGTTCCTGAGCTGAACTGTTCATTGAATGAAAAAATATTTCCTCCAATTTGTTTTAAAAGTACTTCCATGTAACTTCATTGAGTGTCCCCTAGTCTTTGTACTTTTTGAAAGAGTAAAAAAAAAAAAAGATTCACTTTTACTCATTCTACACCAATCAGAATTTTGTAGACCTCAATCATATCCTCCCTCATCCGTCTCTTTTCCAAAGTCTTTCTCTAACCTGAAGGCCCGAATCACAGCGCACCAAGCCGGAGCTATTCCTATCGCCCTTTTATAAAAGGCCCCTTAATCACCTCACTTGTTGCTCTGATTTCCAGATCATTTATAAAATATATTAACCAGCATTGGTCCCAGTATAGATCCCTGCAGCACTCTACTATTCACCCTCCTCCATTGAGAAAAATGGCTATTTAACCCTACCCTCTCTTTTCTTTCCAATAACCAAATCCTAATCCACAACAGAATATTGCCTTCCTGTGACTTTTTAATTTTCTCAGGAGTCTCTCATAAGGTACTTTGTTAAAAGTTTTCTCAAAATCTGGATACACTATCCAGCTTATTTTCGAAACAAAAGGGCACCCATCTTTCGACACAAATCGGGAGATGGCCGCCCTTCTCTCAGGGGTGCCCAAATCGCCATAATTGAAAGCCGATTTTGGGCGCCCCCAACTGCTTTCCATCGTGAGGACAGCCAAAGTTCACGGGGGCATGTTGGCAGCGTACCAAAGGCGGGACGGGGGCGTGCTTAAGAGATGGGCGGCCTTAGCCGATAATAGAAAAAAGAAGGGCGTCCCTGACGAGTATTTGGCCGATTTTACTTGGTCCATTTATTTTTAGGACCAAGCCTCAAAAAAGTGCCTGAACTGACCAGATGACCACCGAAGAGAATTGGGGATGACCTCCCCTGACTCCCCCCAGTGGTCACTAACCCCCTCCCACCCTAAAAAAATTTTTAATAACTTTTTTTGCCAGCCTCTCACGCCAGCATCAAATGTCATACTCAGGTCCATCGCATCAGTATGCAGGTCCCTGGAGCAGTTTTAGTGGGTGCAGTGCACCTCAGGCAGGTGGACCCAGGCCCATCCCTTCCCTACCTCTTACACTTGTGGTGGTAAATGTTGAGCCCTCCAAACCCCCACAAAACCCACTGTACCCACATGTAGGTGCCCCCCTTCATCCCTAAGGGCTATGGTAGTGGTGTACAGTTTTGGGGAGTGGGTTTTGAGGAGGATTTGGGGAGCAATTTATGAAGTCCACTGCAATGCCCCCAGGGTGCCCGGTTGGTGTCCTGGCATGTCAGGGGGACCAGTGCATTACAAATGCTGGCTCCTCTCACGACCAAATGCCTTGGATTTGGTCGTTTTTGAGATGGGCGCCCTCAGTTTCCATTATTGGCAAAAAACGAGTTCGCCCATCTCTAAGGTCGGCCTAAATGTTGGGATTTGGGCAGTCTGGACCGTATTATCGAAACGAAAGATGGGCGCCCATCTTGTTCGATAATACGGTTGGCTCCACGCCTTCCAGGGGCCATCCTCGGAGATGGGCACCCTTAGAGATGGGCACCCCCATTTGATTATGCCCTTCCACATCAACCAGCTAATCTTTATCCACATGTTTATTCACGCCTTATGGTTGTTCTGTGTACAGTGCCCTTGTGACCTGTTGTATGTAGGGAAGACCAGAAGACAGTTCAAATTAAGGATTATTGAGCATAGAAGTGCATTCACTCACAATGTTGCTGAGAATCCCTTAGTGGAGCCCTGTACACAGAACAACCATAAGTTTGATCAGTGGGACAATGTGATGGCCCCTAGAGTCACAGTATTTGGAGACAAACAAGTTGTTGTGCCTCGACTGCAATGCCATGAATATACATCATCAAACTGGCTGCAGCTGGGCTTTTTTTTACTATAAGAGGAGCTGCAAGCTAGGATAGGGTGGAATTCCATCTGAAGTGTGACCCACCTCTACGTCCATCTGAGGAATACTCTGACATCTGCTGAACACCTGTATCATCTTCCAAGGTTGTATGTTTGCCATGTATCTTTGTGTAGTGCTTTGAGTATAGTAAAAGGCTGCATTAGGAACCTTAGGAAAATGTGCATTTACTCTGTGCTATTCTCATGATAAATCACTGCTGTTTCATGATTTGCATTTTCATTCTGTTCTTGCTGCTATTGTAAATAAATGAGCACTCTGTTTTTACAATACTCTCAGTGTGGAGTTAGTTCTGTTTATTATTTTGGCACTGTGAGCTTGGATCTAGGGATAAGTGGGGACACTTACTTCTGACACTAGTTCTCATCAGAAACCATGGCAAAGTGCTGCTCCTTTTGGTAATTTATACTAAGTGTCATGTTCCCCTAATAACACCGCAAAAGGTTGTTATCTGTGTACACCCTACACTCCCCCATCCAGAATCTCCTGTCTCTTTCTCTGCTTTCTATGTTGCATCTCATCTCTCTTTGCACCCCTGCCCTATCCATGCAGGATCTCTTCTCTCCCCTATGCCCCTGCCATATTCATCGAGGATGTCTTCTCTCTCCCCCTCCCCCTCCCTCTTCCCCATTTCACCCAAACCATCAAGGATCTCTTCTGTCACTCTGCTCCCACCCCTTACCTCATCCATGTAGGTTCTCCAATCTCTCCCCCTTTTCCGCCATATTCATCCAGGTTTTCCCCTCTCTCACTGTCTCTCTCTCCGCTCCCCCAGCCACCTAGGATCTCCTCTCTCTTACACCCCCACCAGTATTGCCTCTCTGTCTCTCTCATCACCGCTCTTTCTTCCTCCCATCCATTGCCCCTCTGTCTTTTTCACCCTATCACTTTCTTTTCCATCTAACATTGCCCTTCTGTCTCTTATCCCCTTAAAGCCAGTGTTGCCCTCTCTTCTTCCTCTCCATCCAGCATAGCCTATTTCTCTGCCCCATTGTCCTGTCTCTTTTTTCTCCCATCCCCCACCATGCAGCACCATTCATTTTTCTTCCCCTCACCCCACCATCACCCCATCTCTCTCTCACGCTGCCCCCTCCCCTATTGGTCACTCACTCTCAATGGAACCTCCAAGGCAGCTGCCTTGTAGAGACTATGAGCTTCTGTTCCCTTCTCTTCAAATCCTGATTTGTGCTGCCGCCTTTCTGACACGGCTAAAAATAAAATGAAAGTATGAGTGGGGTAGCTCTACTGCAACATTGTAAAAGAGCCCCTTAATGATTTTTATTCATTTTGGGCTACTTATTTATTTTAATTATAACATTTTATTGATGATATTTCATTAAGGAAACATCATTTTTAATGAATTTTAGATGTTTTTAGGTAGGTATAATATGAATTTTATGCTTTTTCATAACTTACCAAACACACATCTAGGAGCCATATCATGAAACACCCTAAATGCCAACATCAATGTCTTAAAAATACTGTGTTTACTAACTGAAAGCCAATGCAACGTGGAAAGGAAAGGAGTAATATGGTCTTACGAACTCAAGTTTTTCAACAGTTGGAACAGCTGCATTTTGAACACACTGGAGCTCTTATCAGGCAACCACACAAACAACGCATTACAAAATTTAATGCACAACATTACGTAAGCATAGAGCAACTAAGCAAAATCAGGCTCTGAGAAATAGCCACAAATCTGATGCAATTGACACAGATAATAGAATGAAGAAGAAATCAATTGAGAAAAATATATATCAAAAGTTAATCCAGCAATACTCCTAGACTATGCACTTGATCCTTCACAATAAAAGTGGTCCCTTCCCATAACAAAGATGGATGAGAGAATTTACAATTGTCTCTCCATATCCATAAAAATTCAGTTTCAGATGCATTCAGTTGCAACTTATTCCTCACTATCCAACTCTTTATCTCAATCAAACAGCTCTGCAATTTCTCCAACTGAGCCTCTCGGGTTGATCCTAGTGCAATAAACAGCTGAATATCATCATCGAATGAGTGAATATTAATTCCATGTCTCAAAGCAATATCAATAACTGAACACAGATACAAATTAAAAAACAAAGGAGACAATAAAGCATCTTGTAGTATGCCATGCTTCAAAAATTTGGGCCTAGAAATTTCCAATTCAACAAGAACCCTTCGATACCTATTTTTATAAAAATTATTTAAACCAATGTAATGCTACATCACAAATCCCAACTTCCATCAATCTAGTCAATAAAATCGAATGATCAAGCATATCAAAGGTGGCACTTAAATCCAATAAGACCAATAAAACATATTTCCCTTTATCTAGATACTTCTAGCAATCATCAACAATATCTAACAAAACTGTTTCCATACTGTGAAATTTCCTAATCCAGACTGAAACTCAGAAAAAACACCCTGCTTCTCCACAAAGTCAAGCATTTGAGTTAAAAACCACCTTCTCTAAAACTTTACATAAAAATGGCAAATTAGACACTGGCCTAAAATTACTTGGTTGACCTATATCTAATGTAGGTTTCTTCTGCTAGGATCATGGTAGCCATTTTGAGGCCAAAGCCATGATGGGCAGAAGCAAGTGGGCATCTCTTCTGCCTGTAGGACCCCCTTGACCACAAGGGATATATAAGGTAGGCTCAGGGGTGCCTACATGGGTGGTGGATGTGGACTGTGTCCTAACTTTAGCCACTTAACTGGTTAACGGTTTGAATATTGTCGCGAACTGGTTAAATACTGGCTCTACCTATGGACCACCCAGGCACTAATCGGACACTGCCAGGGCTGTTAGTGCTGATATTCAGCAGTACTGTCTGGTTAAGTGCTGCAGAGTATTAGCCAGGGGCATAGCCAGACCTTGGCGGAAGGGGAGTCCAGAGCCCAAGGTGTGTGTGTGGGGGGGGGGGGTACATTTTAGCCCACATCCCCCAGCCGCTGACCCTCTCCCCGCCACTTTCGATCCTCCCCCGCAAGCTACCTTTGCTGGCAGGGGGTCCCCAACCCCCACCAGCCTTAGTCTTCTTCAGCGCCGGTCTCCGGCACGTTCGCATGCTGATCTGTCCTAAGAGTCCTGACGTCCTGCACGTTTGAAAGTGCAGGACATGTTGGACGTTGGGACTCACAGCACAGATCAGCGTGCAAACGTGCCGGAGACCATCACTGAAGAGGACTAAAGCTGGTGGGGTTGGGGACCCCCGCCAGCAAAGGTACCTTGCTGCGATGGCGGCGGGTTGAAAGTAGAGGGGACCAGGACTAAATCTGTGGGGGCCCATGCCCCCAGCTAGCTATGCCCCTGGTATCAGCGGTTAAGAGGCCACAAGCAATTTAACTGGCTAGGAGGCTGTCCTGCCTGGTTAAATCACTTTGCGTATTGTGAGCACTCTGAAGTGCTGACGTGGGGAAAAGGGGATAGTGGTTCTTTTAGACGTCAGCCTCCCTTGTCAGTCAGCCCTGTTCAGCGAGCAGTGCGCCCTCTGGTGGCTAAACTACCAGAGAAAGCTTTAGTACAGGAGAAAAACTACACTCCCCAGAAGCCAATGCAGGGTCAGCTGAACTCCCAGGAGGGGGAGGGAGGAACGACTGATTGGGAGATGAGGTCTGATCCTGGAGATGAGGAACAGCTGGTGGAGCTTGGGGAGGAGGAGGAGATGGATTGTAATAAAGAGGAGGAAGAAGGAGAAGGGAAGGGGGGGGGGGGTGTATGGAGGTGGGTGGTTTGGCCCTATCTCGTGCAGACAAGGTGAGAGTTTTTGTGGCCTCTGTGTTGCCCCGACTGTGAATTCTGGGGAAGTCAAGAGTAAGGCAGTGGAGAGGAGGTTGGGTGAAATGTCTTGCCACAGAACTGCCTGCTCTTAAAAGGTAGTGCTGGGAAAAGGTGGATTGAGTTGCTGAGCAGGCTTGTGCATGTGAAAACACCTTACCACCAAACCTGTCTGCTGTTAAGAGATATTGCTGCTGGAGGTTCGGTGGAATTTGGAACAGAGGTTTGCAACTGTCATGTGGGAAATGAGTCTGCACTATGTAAAGAAAGGAGGACTGTTAATACTAAGATAAGCTATAATGACTGAAAGAGGTGTTTCAAGTCGGAATAATCTGGTGTCAAGAGAGTTGAAACAATAAAAACATTTGATTGTTTTCTTAGACGTTGAGTGTGCGAGAGTTTCTAAGAGCAACCAAGAGAGAGAAGGAGAGTTTACAGGCTGACTCAGCCCACGGGAGGTGAAGGAGCCCCATCTGGATGGGTGACCTGGTTACAGTATAGACCAGATACTTTTTTACTCAGGCTTATGGGACTTGGGAGACTCAGACTGGGTGAAGTGTGGCTAGCCGATAAGTATAGAACATCTTTGTTGTCTGAACGTTATGCTATTGGTGTGTGTTAGGCTCTTTCCTATACTTTCATGGAGTTCTTTTCTTTACTGTTGTTAATTGGGGTTTTAAAAAAAAATTCTAAACCACTGTGTCCTATATAGCCCAGTGGTATAGCAAATTTTAATCAGCCTTAAATCATAAGCAATTTCTATTGGTGACATTTTTTTGTGACCTTGGGCGAGTCACTAAATTCTCCAATGCTTCAGGTACAACTTAGGACCCTGTTTACTAAGGTGCACTAGTGTTTTTAGTGCATGTTAAAATTAGCACACTCTAAATACTAGAGACACCCATATATTTGTTAAATTGTACAGCGCTGCATAACCCTAGTAGGGCTCTAGAAATGTTAAGTAGTAGTAGTATATTCCTATGGGTATCTCTAGCATTAGTGCGCACTAAAAATGATAGCACACCTATAGCACAGCTTAGTAAACATGGCCCTTAGATTATAAGTCCCCTTAAGCAGAGAAATAATAATAGTACCCGAACTGTAACACAACTAGAGATCAGACTTGGAAAAAAAAAGTAATTAAAAAAAATCTAAAATACAAGGTTTATGGAGGACTGAGAGATGCAAATGATATTTACCATTTATTATAGCATCTTCCACATCAGAAGGACTTCTGAGTTTTTTCATGACATCGCTGTAACTAATTTTTCCACTCCATCCTTGGCCAATTTTTGCTTTTATCAGTTTAAGCTCCAAGGGACATCTTGTAACAATACCTGCAAAATAAATGGGGAAAGAAGTTTATTATTTGGATTATAAGTGTGACTTTTGTGAGCCCTTGGCCCAGAGGTGGCCGCGTAAGAATCACCCAACCACCTCTGGGTAGACCGAGTCCCCTCAGAACTGCTCCCAAGAACTGGACCGGACCACAAGTGGAGATGAACTGAGGCAGCTTTATTAGCAGCAAAACATAGGGCTAAAAGGGTAGCCAAACGGCACAGAAAGGAAAACAGGCAGCCTAGCTATACAGTCTAACCTGGCTAAAGCAAGGCAAACCTAAAACATAAAATAAGGTAAAGTAGAACAGCCTAGCTGTATCATAAGCAGCCTAGCTGCACAATGATTTAGAGATGGGAGTAGCTAGCGAGGTAATTAAATTTGCTGATGACACAAAGTTATTCAAAGTCATTAACTCACGACAGGATTGTGAAAAATTACAGAAGGACCTTACGAGACTGGGAGACTGGGCGGCTAAATGGCAGATGACGTTTAATGTGAGCAAGTGCAAGGTGATGCATGTGGGAAAAAAGAACCCGAATTATAGCTACGTCATGCAAGGTTCCACGTTAGGAGTTACGGACCAAGAAAGGGATCTGGGTGTCGTCGTCGATAATACACTGAAACCTTCTGCTCAGTGTGCTGCTGCGGCTAGGAAAGCGAATAGAATGTTGGGTATAATTAGGAAAGGTATGGAAAACAGGTGTGAGGATGTTATAATGCCATTGTATTGCTCCATGGTGCGACCGCACCTTGAGTATTGTGTTCAATTCTGGTTGCCGCATCTCAAGAAAGATATAGTAGAATTGGAAAAGGTGCAGCGAAGGGCGACTAAAATGATAGCGGGGATGGGACGACTTCCCTATGAAGAAAGACTAAGGAGACTAGAGCTGTTCAGCTTGGAGAAGAAACAGCTGAGGGGAGACATGATAGAGGTATATAAAATAATGAGTGGAGTGGAACAGGTGGATGTGAAGTGTCTGTTCACGCTTTACAAAAATACTAGGACTAGGGGGCATGCGATGAAACTACAGTGTAGTAAATTTAAAACAAATCGGAGAAAAGTTTTCTTCACCCAATGCATAATTAAACTCTGGAATTCGTTGCCGGAGAACGTGGTGAAGGCGGTTAGCTTGGCAGAGTTTAAAAAGGGGTTAGACGGTTTCCTAAAGGACAAGTCCATAAACCACTACTAAATGGACTTGGGAAAAATCAACAATTCCGGGAATAACATGTATAGAATGTTTGTATGTTTGGGAAGCTTGCCAGGTACCCTTGGCCGGAATTGGCCACTATCGTGGACAGGATGCTGGGCTCGATGGACCCTTGGTCTTTTCCCAGTGTGGCATTACTTATGTACTTATGTAGAATTTCTCCCCATTCCTTCCCTTATGCCCAGCATCACCCCTCTCTATGTCCCTTCCCCCCACCTCCATTCAGCCTCTCCTTTTTTAATTTCTCTATCCTCCTCTGTGTCCTTATTCCCTCTCCCCTCCCCTTGTGCACTAGTGTTTTTCCTCAGGGTCCTTATTTCCTGACCATCCTCTTCATCTCACTTCTAAATTTCCCTGTCCTCTGCAGCATCTCCCTTCCCTGCAGTCCCGCCAGACAATCACCCATAGCTGCCACCTGAAGACTTGCAGTGGTGATATGAAGATCAGCAAGCAACTTGGGACCTCCCAGGCATGTGCAGACTTATGGCTCTGCAGTGTCCTGCCCCCACAGAGACAGGAAGTTTGTAGCCTAGGGCAGTGATTTTCTATTCAGGGACCATCTGGCTAGTCAAGTTTTCAGGATATCCACAATGAATGTGCATGAGATAGATTTGTATGCACCGCCATCTTGGTATGCAAATCTCTCTCGTGCATATTCATTGTGGATATCCTGAAAACTTGATTGACCAGGAGTTCCTGAAGACTGGGTTGAAAACCACTGGCCTAGGGGATGGATTGCTACAGAGCCATCAGCATACACGCAACTGGGAGGTCCCATGCTACCTTCTGATATAGACATCATTGCTTTAGATCTTTGAATGGCAGTGTGAGCCACACAGCAGTGGATGAGGGAAGAGGTTAAGAGAAAACCCTCTGTGTCCAGCAGTTGGCAGAAAACTGGCACTTACAGTGGCAGGTTTTCTGTTCTGCTGGCCACCATTCTCTCTCTGTGAGAACAAGCCAGGTCAGCCACTGCTGGGTGGGCCTGAGTCAAAACTGGATAGGCCCAGTAGGTGCCTATTTCAAGCCTATTTTATAAAAATTGCATAGGCGCCTGGTGCGTAGGGGCAATGTGTCAGAAAGTACACTTACACTGAAGCTTCTTTACCACTGGTAATTTCCAAATACAGCAAGTTGAAGAATGCATGCTCTATACATTGAACAAATGCACTTTTCACTGGGTAACTAGATGGGATATGTATGTGTAAATGTAGTACTGTGTGGGTAGTAATCAGATAGGGTGTGCATATGTGGGGATGGGGATAAGAGGGGGAGGTAGGGTAGAGGGTATGTCTGGACAAAGCACTATATCTGGGGGAAGGGCAGTGTCAATGGAGAAGTGAACAGTATGAGTCAACACCTACCTTCCCCTTTTTCTCGTCCCTTCCATCTCCTCTCTTCCCTCTCTCCTTCCCCCCTTCCCTTTCTTTATCTTACTACTTCTTGTCTCGGGCCAGCTCTTCACTCTACCATATCATTGTATGGTACGCCTGGAATAAACTTCCTGAGCCCCTACGTCTTGCCCCTTCCTTGGCCACCTTTAAATCTAGACTGAAAGCCCACCTCTTTAACATTGCTTGTGACTCGTAACCACTTGTAACCACCTGCCTCCACCTGCCCTCCTCCTTCCTGTACACAGTAATTGATTTGATTTGCTTACTTTATTTTTTGTCTATTAGATTGTAAGCTCTTTGAGCAGGGACTGTCTTTCTTCTATGTTTGTGCAGCGCTGCGTATGCCTTGTAGCGCTATAGAAATGCTAAATAGTAGTAGTAGTAGTAGTAGCATTGTGAATCTAGCCTCCTTTTCAGCTGGTGAGAATAGGAACCTCACCAGCTCCCCTCTACTGCTCCTTCATGGGTCAAGTCACATCTTCAGCTAAGGGAGAGTGAAAACCTTCCCAGCTCTTAAGATGCAAAAGCAAGATAATATGGATAGATGGATAAAACAGAGATAGGATATACAAGAGATGCTATTGATTTTGTGCAGAATTGCCTAAAAGGAGAGGGAAAACAGTCAAAAATGAATTTTTTGGAACAAGGAGAAGTTGGCAAGACTCAGATGATTGCTGGTCAGAATTTGATTTCTCACATCTAGCTGAACCCTGAACATGAACACTAGGGTGCCCAAGTAAGCTTAACAGGTAAATATAGTGCAGACATTATAAAAAGATATTGAATGATTTGTAACATTCTTACCGCTTCCCCTGGGAAGAGCGACTCCCGTCAGAGCTTCTAGAACTGAACTTTTTCCAGAGCCTTGATCTCCTATCACAGTGATTGCTGGTAGCGACAGATCCTTTTCTATCCTCAGTGAGTCAATCAGATCAATACAAGGACGAATCTTCTTCTCATATGGGTTATTCAAACTGCTCCCCATTTTCTGTTAAAAGAAAAAGTTGGTTATAACTGGAATAGGATTCTTTTGTAAGCACTGGCGGTCTTTTTTATTTACAAAGGAACTGATGGAGTGGGTACAGGTTAATATTCTGTCTAGATTGAAGCTGGGAAGGTTAATAATAGTACTGCAGAAATGATAGAAACAAAACAATGAATATGGTAAAATTAGAGTTGGACTTTAAGCCTCAGTGGAAGAATATGAAAGGTTAAGCTGCTCAACGTGGACCTCGGTATTTACTAATACAAAGTGTAAGAATAAACTGAGAGACCTTCCAGAGATTCTGTTAATGCAATTCTTTCATCTCTGGTGTGTTGTAATTACAGTTCTTCAAGCCATATGTGCAAATTATAATTAAACATAAATGGAAATTGAGTTATTATAAGGAAATCAGTTAAATTCAAAACATTTGCTCCAAAACAGGCAGAATTGTGAGGGTGAGAAAATTCTATGAGAGAAACCAGTCTCATCCACATTTTTGCATACTTTCATAAAATATAAGCATATGGGGACAGACTTAAAGATCTCAATATGTACACTTTGGAAGAAAGGCAGGAGGGGGAGAAATGAGCGACATGTTTAAATACCTTTGTGGCATAAATGCACAGGAGGTGAGTCTCTGACGGAATACTTCTTCACAGAAAAGGTAGTGAATTCATGGAAAAACTTCCGAGTAGAGGTGATGGAAACAAAAACTGTATCTGAATTCAAATCAGCGTGATAGCCGGATATTTTGACTGAATATTAGCACTTATCTGGGGATTCTATATAGTGCACCTAGAGATCCGCGCCAAAATCCAGGCATATTCTATAACTAGGCATCTAACTTAATTGGCTTAACAAGCCAATCAGCATTTTTAACAGCACTTAATAAGAAATAATGAGCACTAATTGGCAATCATTACAATTTACATGCACAACTTGCTAAGCCCTTCTCTAATGAGCTGTTCCTAAATTCCAAAGTACACAGTTCAAAATTGTGACAAGGCTACTGCCAGGGGGGCTAGGATGAAGCATTTAGACCCTGAAATACAAGTACCAGAAGCCATTGCAAGGAGGGAGGCAGAGAGTAATCTGGAAACAAAGGAATGGATTCCCAGCTCCAACAGAGGGAGCCAGGGGGATAGCCAGGCTGAGCCTATAATTTCATCCCCCAATAGGAGAAGGTAGAAGGAAGAAGCTCAGTTCCCCTGGATACGCAATCAATATACCATGCAGCCCAGCTGGAATAGAGAGGGGCCCATGGAGAGGGAAGAAGATGATTGGATGGATTATATGGAAGGAGAGATAGATCAGAGGGGAGAGGAATCCCAGGACGGAGGAGAAGCCTCGATGGAGTGGGAGAGTTCCAAGGCAGGGATGGCCAGCTCCTGAGGGTTTGGAAGGGTGTTGGAGGTGAGAGAAACTTGCTTTATTGAAAGCCTGATGCATTTGGAAGCCTGCTTTATTTACCTGCTTTACTGGAAACCTATGTGGTTGGAACCTGTTTGTTTGGGGATAACCTATGTACTGAAGTTTGTGACAGCTGTTATTGGCTTGATAATAAAAATCGTTTGATCTAGCCACTGTCTGCAACTGTGGTGAGATCTGGAAAAACGGCTGCTGGATGACTCCACCTTGCAGGGAAGCAGTGGACACTTTTCACAAAATGAATTTGTACAGTTCAAAAGGGGCATGGTTATGGGTGGGGAAATGGGCATTTTGTGGGCGTTCCAAAATTTACCCTCGTAGTTATAGAATATGGGCCAGTGCGCGTAAATCTATACACCAGGATTTATGCCAGGTTTTTGTTGGTGTAAACAGGCGCGCATTGATTTAGGCGCTATGATATCAAGTAAGCGTATTCTATATACCACACCTAAATCTTATAGAATATGTTTAGTTGAAAATGTGTTCCACGCTGAATTTTTAGGTGCCCCATATAGAATCTGGCCCTTAGTGGCTAGCTTGATAACTGGCTATTTTGGTCAACAGCCGGTCAGCGTCAATATTTATCAGCTGGCTGGCTACATTTTGTGGCCAAAACAGGCTGCAGAAATAGCAGGCCTATCTTTGGCCACCATGAACTTAGCCAGCCAGCGCTAAATATAAACTTGGCCAGCTAAGTTCATAGCGGCCAAAAATAACAACATATTCAATGCTGGTCACTGAAACAGCCTGGCATTGAATATTTGACCTCACCACCAACTGCAGGAGTTAGCTGGGCTGCCTCTCATGATCTGAATACTGGCCCCATTGATTCCATCTTAGATCATCAGTATTCAGTTCATATTAAAACTAAAGATATTGGGGCTGATATTCAGACCGTAGGAGGTAGCTGAGCTAGCATATTCAATGTCAGGCTGTTTCCGGTGACCAGCATTGAATATCCGGTTTATTTTTGGCCGGTTCCAACTTAACTGGTTAAATTGATATTCAGTGCTAGCCTGCTAAGTTGAAACCAGCCAAAGGTAGACCTGATATTGATGTGGCCAGATTTGGCCGCCAAACTTAGCCAGCGATGCACTGAAAATCGGTGTATAGCTGGTTATATCTTGTGATATAACCAGCTATACACCGATTTTCAGTGCATCGCTGGCTAAGTTTGGCGGCCAAATCTGGCCACATCAATATCAGGTCTACCTTTGGCTAAGCACTAACCAGCAATATTCAGTGGAAGACAGCCGGCTATCTCCCACTAAATATGGCCGGATAGCCAGCTAAGTGACATTTAACTGGCCAGGTGCCACCTGGCTGGTTAAATGGTTTTGAATATCAGGAGGATTGTTCAGTGCTTTGTTCAGTTTTTTTCAAAGACTTTAAACAGCACAGAACCCTAGAGATGCCCTTCTTAATTCGATCTTACATACATTCCCCCTGATATTCAAAAGTACTTAATCGGCCAGGAATGGCACCTGGCCAGTTAAATACCCTCAACCCAGTTATCTGCCAATATTCGATTAGAGATAACTGGCTATCTCTCGCTGAATACCCCAGTCAGCAGCTAGCCCGGTTACTGGCTTTGTTGTATGACATAGCCAGTTACCGCCGATTTTCATCGGCTGACTGGCTAAGTTTAGCAGCCAGATAAAGCCGTGTAAGTGTCTGCTCTATCTTTTGGCTGCTATAACTTAGCCAGTCAGCCAATGAATATCAGCTTAACTAGCTATGTGTGGTGCCTTTCCATCTGAAGCTAATCAAGCTCTCATCACTTTTGATACCCTCCTGTGGTCCAATTTCATTGTTAAACATTGATCTTGGCTTTGATACATCAACATATATATGGTAAGATTCCACAATATTTTGTGGACTCTTTACTCATGTATGAACCACAACAAGAATTATGTTCTATGGTGAAGAAACAGCTACAAACCTCTGAAACAAGAAATTGTACATTCTCTTTAGTTGGGGCTTATTTGTGGAACAGTCTGCCAGGCAATTTAAGACTTTGTATAGATTTTCAGAAGTTTAAAATATTATTGAAGACTTTATTTTGCAGAAGCTTATATGGATGGATAATAATTGCTGTGTCTTGACTACTCTTTCTATAAGTCAATGATGTATTAATAAAATTTTATTTTATTTGTCACTGTTTGATATTTTTCTTTTATACTGTATATGTTTTTACTGTAACCTGCTTTGAGTTTAAAGCAGGATATCAATTCTTGAAATTAATAAATAAATAAATTTGAAGATTTTGGCTAAACTCATGGCCCTGAGATTAGGTTACATCCAATTTTTAATGTTCAAAAGATTTTAGCTGCTTGGGAGTACTGACAGGCTTATTTTCGAAAGAGAAGGGCGCCCATCTTTCAACGCAAATCGGGAGATGGGCATCCTTCTCTCAGGGTCGCACAAATCAGCATAATCAAAAGCTGATTTTGGGTGTCCCCAACTGCTTCATTGGTAAAAGACACAGTTTTTACCACCAGCCCCCCCAAAATCAGTGCTAGCAATCTCTGGATGCAAGCAGATACTCTGTAAAAGTGGCTCCAATAAAAGAAGAAATTAATTCAGGGAAAGGGGGCATCCCTACCTCATTCCCCATTGTACCAAAAAGAGGAGGAAATTATACCATTAATTAAAATTGGAGCTATGGGCTCATGATAGAATGCCAGTACTTCTCAAAAGTGCAAACTGGTTGATGTTTATGCACAGTATTACCTATAAAATTCTTCTCCTGGTTTTCAAAATTAAACATTCTGGATCTCCTCCCTTCTTGGCGCAGTTATTGACCTCATATGCTCTTCTACACATTCTTCGATCATCCCAACAACACTTATTGGTTGTACCATCATTTCAGCATATTAGATACAATATAACATATGATTCAATTTTTTCAGTTGCAGGTCCAACCCTATGGAATGCTTTACCCCTTTATCTCAGGTCACAGACCTCCCTGACCAAATTCAGGACAGACCTCAGGATGCCTTCATACAACCCTAGGAAGGTCTTGGAATTGGGCCTGCTTGCCAGTTTGGACTTATTTCTCCTCTCCTCTACCACCAGTTAATACCCATCTTTCTATCAAATAATGGAGTTCTATTTCTTCTCTCCCCTTACTATTCTTCCCATCTCATAATTTCCTTTGTTTCTATCTCTCCCTAGTTTTAGTATTGTAAACCACACAAATATCCTTTTTTTGATGTGTGGGATAACGTCTTTAATAAACCTGAAAACTGAAAATTTAAGCTGCTATTTTAGAAGCTTCCCATGCCAAGCCCCTCACTATCACATTTTCAATAGTGAGGGGCAGGCAAGCTCTGTAGGATTCCAGGGAACCTGCCTGTCTCTAGTGATTGAAAGCACAATATTGAAGCACACCCCCCCCCCCCCCGTCCTATGATGACATCCTTTAGGTTCTCCATGGCCTGACACCACTGGGAAGCCAGGGTACACTGGACGCTTCTCAAATGGAGGTGTGACATAGGAGTGCCATGCATGTGACTGATGAAGCTGTGCAGCTCGCTCCGACAGGAGAGTGTCTGCAAAGTCTAGTGCACTATACACCAGAGAATCCAAGCAAATACTCGTGTAGAACTGGTAGTTCTGGATACAGGAGATAAGCATTGAGGCCTGGTAAACCTTTCTCCATAAAAGAACGCAATGTTTGAGCCTCTCTGCTTGGGGGAGCCGAGGCATGAGTATTTGAATGCATGGCTCCTTTGAGAGTGGATTTGACCACCAGAGTGGTGCGGCACTTGAGCCTTCTCAAATCTGAGAGCCTTCTGGTCTCTGTACACAGAGTCTGTCTTCTTAGGAATGACTTGCACAGATGGTTTTCCCAATTCTTCATCTGCATATCCTTGAGAATGCTGTGAATGGACACTGTCACAGTCTATCTAGGTGAGGAGTTGTAAGCAAGAATGGTCAACGGTTTTGCCCTGGGCTCATCCTTAATTTCCAATTTAAACGGGATGGCCTCAGCCATTTCCCACATATAATCAGTGAAAGAGAGCTCCTCAGGGAGAGATCTTCTTTTCACCTGTGCTGTGGGAGGGGTCTGAGAGAATGCAAAGGGACCTCTTCTCTGAGAAGTTCTCTGAAGGCTGAAGCTAGTCTGTCTAGGCTAGATACTGGATGCTTAGGTATGGATCTACCCTGAGACTCCAAGGTAGCTTCCTTCCCCGAAATTGAGAGAATCATCACAATGGTCATTGGCAGCCCCGATGTCCGACTAGGCATAGGTGTCAACAAGCAGCTGCAGCAAGTCCACAAGCTCTTCCTTTACTATGGCCCAGATTTGTTCTTCGATGGTAGGCATTGGTAAAGGTTGGGCTAGAGTCAGGTTGAAAACAGCCTGTGAGCCTGCTGTTGTTGAATCGGAAGCAGGGCCCAGCTGCATGGAGACTGATGCATCAACACTGCTATAACAGTGGGGGTGGTCCTCCCAGCACCAATGTTTCTTAGGTGTTGGTGATGGTGATCCCTGGAGCTCCAAGCACCATGCTTTGAGGGGAATCATGCTTCTTAGCCTTCACTCGATGCTCGCGCTAGGGTCTCTATTGCCAATGAAGACAACGTCAAATCCACACGTGTCCTCGGTGTCGGGTCTGATGCTAACCAGTTCTATGGCCCAAGTCAGCGCCCATTTTCAAGGCTAGCAGAGACCTCCTCGATGCCGGTGCACTCCCATTGTCCAATGCAGCTGTCACAGCCATGGGGATCAATGCTTCCGATGCCAATGTTGATGGACCAGACTAAGAAGTGCAAAAAATTTTTTTTTGAGCTGAGCCTCTCTACTTTTCTGGATTCTTTTCTGCATATGCAAACAGAGAACACAGTTAGATGCCCCGTGGTCTGGTCCCAGGCACAACAGATGGGGTTCCGTCCCACAGATAACCCTGTTGCACCAGGCACAGCACTTAAAGCCACTGGGAACTTTCTGAGACATGAAAGGGAAAATCGGTGATGCAAAATTAAACGACTCAATGGTGAGTGAGGGAAAACTATCTCATCTCAGAAAGAAACAAGGTAGCCTGGCCAAAGATCAGACCTAAGAGGGCCTCAGGAGTTGCAAAACAAAATAAACTTAAAATGGGCTGTAACTCTAGGGAGATACTAAAATGGAAGAAAAATAAAATATATGAGGAAACAAACAAAAATGAGTGCAAGGGAAGGCGCCAAAATGAAAAAAAAAATATTGAAGAAAAAATAGATGTGACCTCTCTGCTCCACAGAGAACAAGAGATTGATGGTCCCATGCTTTGATGCCAGCCAGGTGGGAAGGAATTCATGGATACGTGGTGGGAACACTGCCAAAAGCTTCTTAAAGTAACAGAATGTGAGGTAGCATCTGCACCAGGGCTTTGTTGGATGACGCCACCCATGTGTAGGAATTAATGTCCTGCTTGTCCTCAGAGAATGATGCACACGCTAGCTGTTACAGCAGGCCATTCCTCTGCTCCACTCCAGTCACACCCATGCACCACCCATTCCAGCAATAAGCAGCTAGAACGGGATTTTACCATGCTGGTTGCTTTAACTTGCATTAGGCCGTCTTCAAATCTAAGCTAAAAGCCCACCTTTTTGATGCTGCTTTTAACTCCTAACCCTTATTCACTTGTTCAGAACCCTTATTTTATCATCCTCACCTTAATATTCCCTTATCTCTTGTTTGTCCTGTTTGTCTGTCCTAATTAGATTGTAAGCTCTGTCGAGCAGGGACTGTCTCTTCATGTTCAAGTGTACAGCGCTGCGTACGTCTAGTAGTGCTATAGAAATGATAAGTAGTAGTAGTAGTAGTAGTACAGGTCCATGCTAACACTTAATATGTAGTAAGGCCCATGCAAACTGTTTTGCGCAGCTTAAAATAAGACCACCTGAACGATTTCATTTGGATGGAGATATCCTAGATACCAAGGTTAATGGCAAATTTCTTTAGTCACCTTATTTTCTAACTCCTCTAACTCTCTTACCTATCTATGTGTTCCATCTTTACTTATACCCTATCCTGTCAATTAAAATGTTCTATTACTTATTGTGTTGACACTGTAATATAACATACTATGCCATACTTTGCATTGTTATATGAATATTTTTACTGCTGTATTGCTCATGTTTGATTTATTCTTACTGTACACCGCCTTGAGTGAATTCCTTCAAAAAGGCGGTAAATAAAAACCTTTAAAAGTGGTACACTGTGACAATGAAGTAAACCTGAAGATGGGAAAATTGAATCCTAATAATAGGAGTAACATGATACAGTGTCAGCAATATAGAAATTAAAACAGCACAATATAAATTTATATAACATTTAAAATGTTCTGAACCCACACTTAGGAGGAAAGTTATCAATGTGGGCTATCATTAAGATGTGTTATTTTACTGTAAACTCCAGTTTTTAGTAACTAGGTCTCATTGCATAAAACAGCATGAGTTAGTGAAAAACTAATCTCTTAATGGTAGCCCCAGGGCAGTCGAGAGACTAAGCTGGGCCCGCCCCCTCCCAGCATCATCACTGCCGCCCCCCCCCCCCGATCATCGCTGCCCCCCCCCCCCCCGCCACAACTCCAAATACCTTGGCTGGTGGGGGTGCCCAAGCCCCACCAGCAGAAGCCTTCTTCCAGTGCTGTTCTTCACTCCAACGCATTGCCTGCTGTGCTCCTGCAACTGCTTTTCCCCTGACGTCACACATGCTCAATTTCATCAAAACCAAGCAGGCGTGATGTGAGAGGAAAAGCAGCCACAGGGCAGGCAATGCAGCAGAGTGAAGAACAGCGCTAGAGGAAGGCTTCTTCTGCTGGTGGGGCCTGGGGAACCCCACCAGCCAAACCAGAGGCACCGAAGCCCTGTGTCTGCTCCTCCCCAGCCTCTAAGGGGGGCCTGGCACCGGAGTTTTCTCTCTCCTGCTCCTGTCGAGACGCAATCACTTGGGTCCCATCAGGAGCAGGAGAGAGAGAGAGAGAGCCCCGGGCACCGAGCCCCCCTTGGAGGCTGGACCCGGGGGAATCTTGTCCCCCTCCCCTCTCTGCAGCCCTGGATAGTCCAAATTGATAACTATGCCCCTGAATTTTTATTATCTTTAATTTTTGTATATGTAAACTAATGTGACTTTTGAATTTTGATAACTAATTTTACCCCATCTAGATTAGTTGTCAGTAGGACTTTACTTAAAGTAACTTCCTAGCTACCTCAGTCCTATCTGAGTCTTTTGTGAAGAGATGCCAAATTGACCTTTCACTTAAGGCCTGATATTCAGCCGGTGATGGTCAGCGTTTTGCGGTGTTATCCCCAGAAAGTCAATGCAAGACTATTTCCAGGCCCTAGAATTGAATATGGAGCCAGCAAAAACATAGCCGGTTAAGTGTGATATTCATCACTTAACCAGCTATGGTGAACCTCATAAAGATAGGACTGCATTTTATGCAGTCCTATTTATGCAGTTATCTTAGCCACTCAAGTGCTGAGAATCAACATTTAAGCAGCTAAATGCCAACTCCATCCTTGGAATGCCAACACAATAACTGGTTTTGGCCTGGGCGGTAATTGGGCATTTTCAGCAGCACTACCTGGTTAAGTGCTGCTGAAAATTCCTGGTTAGCCCTGGGAAGGCAAATTAAAAAACCAGGAACCTTTCCTGGCCATTTAAATAATTTTGAATATTGCACCCTTAATTGATTCAGCATCTTCCAGAGGAATTCAGGAAGACATAAACAAGGATGTATGAAGTATTGAACTGATGGAAGGCCATTCCATTGAGTGTTTCTGTCCAAACTGCCTGGGAATACCGATGCAGTTTAATTAAAATGTTACGACAACTTTTACCAAATAAGACTGTAAATGGTAGATGAAAACAGGTCGCCACCTGTACACAGTATGACAAGGTAGTAGCCAGGGCTTGTCACAAGAGTGGGGGAAGCCTACTACATGTCCCAGAAGGTACTGAGTGCACCAACTCAAAAACTTGGAGTGATGCTGCCTTAATGGAAGAGGTGCCTACCCTTCCAAAGGCGAGGTTTGGTATAGTCCCTCCAGTAAGCAGCCATAACGTAGTATTGAAAAAGTTTAGATTAGTATTTAGATGACACGAATATGGGAGTTGATATTAGGTGCTCTTTATAATGTGGTTTTCTTTCACAGAGATTTTATTTGTTCCTTCTGAAGAAGAATGGCAAAATGCGGTTCAGGATCGGGGAACAATTGAACATTACATTTGATAGTGTGTTCACTGCATGGAGTTCATATACCATGTGACCAGATAACCATAGCGGTTTTGAGATCTTCAGCTGGTTTGCAATCATCATGGAGAAATAACTGAGTCCAACTGATTTATATAATGTTTAAGTGAAAAACTCAGTGTTTTGGATTCAGGAATTATGCTTGGATGACTTTAATGGACCTTGGATGTCCTTTGTTATGGATACATCGTTGGAGATGGGGGGGTCTTTTTCTTAAACTGAATTATAGCTCAAAGTTTGGGGCAGGTACTCTTGGACTAATTTGATGAGATCTTTTTGTTCTTGTTTTGTGCAATATCAATATGTGGATTATGTATTTTGAGTGGCTAGTGTGGAATGAATGAATGGTATGAATGAGTTTATAATGATATTATGCACATGTTTTATATTTGTATATGTTGGTGGGCTGGAGTACATTTGTTAGTAAGAGTTAATGTAATATTTACTCCAGTTTATCAGTGATTATCCCCTGTATTTGAATTGATGACCAGAAACAGAGCACAAGCCAGCATAGGAAGTGCTAAACATTGTGAAAGGTCTAAAAAAACATATATACTTACAGAAAAAGCTAGAGAAGTCTATGAAGCCCAGGTAGAAAAATATGTATTTCTATTGGACAAGCTCTGGTTTAAGGTGGAGAAAGAAATATTTCAGGTTTCAAAGAGGAGCAAGCCTGAAAGTCACCATGCAGAGCCATTGCAAGCCATCCATAACCAGTACCAGCTAGGGCTCTTCAGCTTGGAGAAAAGGCGGCTGAGGGGAGATATGATAGAGGTCTATAAGATAATGAGTGGAATGGAATGGGTCGATGTGGAGCATCTGTTTATGCTTTCCAAAAATACTAGGACAAGGGGGCATGCAATGAAGCTGCAGTGTGGTAAATTTAAAACGAATCGGAGGAAATTTTTCTTCACTCAACGCGTAAACTTTGGAATTTGCTGCCGGAAAAGGTGGTTAAGGCGGACTTCAAAAAAGGGTTGGACGGCTTCCTGGAGGAAAAAGCCATAGAATGTTATTGAATGGACGAGGGAATAATACAGTATTTCTAGGATGGGCGGGACAAATTGCTTGTTCTTTTGGCCGCTGTCTGTGACAGGGTGCTAGGCTCAATGGACCCTTGGTCTGTCCCAGCATGGCGATGCTTATGTACTTATCTTTTGACACAAATCAGGAGATGGGCGTCCTTCTCACAGGGTCGCCCAAATCGGCATAATCAAAACCCGATTTTGGGCGTCCTCAACAGCTTTCCGTTGCGGGGACGACCAAAGTTCACTAGGGCAAGTCAGAAGCATAGCAAAGGCGGGACTGGGGCGTGCTTACTCATGAGTGTCCTCGGCCGATAATGGAAAAAAGAAGGGCGTTCCTGACGAGCACTTGGATGACTTTACTTGGTCCATTTTTTCTTGTGACCAAGCCTCAAAAAAGTGCCCAAACTGAACAGATGACCACCGGAGGGAATCGGGGATGACATCCCCTTACTCCCCCAGTGATCACTAACCCCCTCCCACCCTCAAAAAAACTTTAAAAATATTTTTTGCCAGCCTCTATGCCAGCCTCAAATGTCATACCCAGCTCCCTGACAGCAGTATGCAGGCCCCTGGAGCAGTTTTAGTGGGTGCAGTGGACTTCAGGCAGGCAGACCCAGGCCCATCCCCCCTACCTGTTACACTTGTGGTAGTAAATGTGAGCCCTCCAAAACCCACTACAAACCCACTGTACCCACACGTAGGTGCCCCCCTTCACCCCTTAGGGCTATGGTAGTGTACAGTTGTGGGGAGTGGATTTTGGGGGGCTCAGCACACAAAGTAAGGGAGCTATGCACCTGGGAGCAATTTCTGAAGTTCATTGCAGTGCCCCCTAGTGTACCCAGTTTGTGTCCTGGCATGTCAGGGGGACCAGTGCACTATGAATGCTGGCTCCTCCCATGACCAAATGGCTTGGATTTGGTCATTTCTGAGATGGGCGTCCTCGATTTCCATTATTGCCGAAAACCGGGGACGACCATCTCTAAGGACCTACGTGTGGGTACAGTGGGTTTGTGGTGGGTTTTGGAGGGCTCGCATTTATCACCACAAGTGTAACAGGTAGGGGGGGATGGGCCTGGGTCCACCTGCCTGAAGTGCACTGCACCCACTAACAACTGCTCCAGGGTCCTGCACATTGCTGTGATGGAGCTGGGTATGACATTTGAGGCTGGCATAGAGGCTGGCACAAAATATTTTAAAAGATATTTTTTTTTAGGGTGGGAGGGGGTTAGTGACCACTGGGGAAGTAAGGGGGAGGTCATTCCCAATTCTCTCCGGTGGTCATCTGGTCATTTCGGGCACCTTTTTGTGCCTTGGTCGTAAGAAAAGCAGGACAAGGTAAAGTCGTCCAAGTGCTCGTCAGGGACGCCCTTTTATTTCCATTATGGGTTGAGGACATCCATGTGTTAGGCACGCCCAAGTCCCGCTTTCACTACGCCTCCGGCACGGCCTCGTGAACTTTGGTCGTCCCTGTGACGGAAAGCAGTTGGGGACGCCCAAAATCGGCTTTTGATTATACTGATTTGGGCGACCCTGTGAGAAGGACGCCAATCTTCCGATTTGTGTCGAAAGATGGGCGTCCTTCTCTTTCGAAAATGAGCCTGATAGGGAACTATATCCTTTTTTGGGAAACAGCAAAGCTGTATTACAAGGGGAAATTATTGCTTATTCCAAACGGAAACGTAAAACGCATGATCAACATATTTTGCACTTGGAGAATCAAGTTAGCAGATATGGGCAAAATTTTGGGCTGTCACCAACGGCTCATAATAAAACTCTCCTGTTAACCTCTGAGCTCAATACATTTCTTCATCAATGGGCCGTCAAGTTCATAACTTATTATAAATATCAGCTGTACCTCTATGGCAATAAAACTGGCAAATTGATGTCCCATTTAATCCATGCTCTCTCAGGCCCTAAAAAGGTCTTATAACTGCAACAGCCTAAAGGATCGCTTACACATTCAGATGCGGAAATTAATTCCATTTCTGGCAATATGTTAAAACCCTTTATGGCCAAGCAAACTACATGCCAAGATCTATGTACTTGGAAAATTTAGACCTCCTGAGGATGAATCCTTCTCAAATCGTCATGCTTAACACACCCATAACTCCTGATGAGATTCATTTGGCCATTCAGTCTAGTGCATTAGGTAAGGCATCAGGACCAGACAGCTTTCACACTGAATTTTATCGACTCCTAGCATCACATATATGCCCACATTTGGTCACCATGTATTCTGCCATTATTGAGGCCCAAAGCTTGACTGATTCATTACAAGTGACACAACTGATTGTTTTACTTAAACCTGGCAGGAGTCTTCTTCATCCCTACTCCTAACATCCTATTTTTCTTTTAAATTTTGATACCAAATTATTGGCCAAAGTTCTTGCCAATCGACTTGCGAAAATTTTGCTTTCTTCTTTGGTTGATGAGTCCCAAATTAGCTTTTGTGCATGGCTGCACAGCTACTACAAACATTCAAGCTATTTTGGCTTCTTTGGAATAGGTTCAGAGGGGGGATACACCTTCTCTTCTCATTAGCTTTGATGCAGAGAAGACATTTGCTAGGGTTTCCTGGGAATTTTTAATTGCGGTCCTTGCTCGATATGACTGTCAGGGGTATTTTCTTCAAGCTGTATGGTTTATATCATAATTCACAGGCTGTTCTTTCTGTTAATGGTATTAGCTCCCCCTTCTTTTCTATTCATTGAGAAACTAGACAGGATTGTTCCCTCTCGCCTCTTCTATTTGTTCATAAATTAGATTCTTTAATTCAAGCGATATAATCTCATCCAGAGGTCACTGGGGTTTCCATCCTCAATACCCATTTCAAAATGTTGGCCTTTGCAGACGATCTTTTAGTCCATATCCCTGACCCCCATTGCTCTTTGCCTGCTTTAATGCAGACTTTTGAAATATAGGGAGACTACTCTGGTTTTAAACTGAATTTTACCAAATCTTTGCCATTGACATCCCAGGACCACTTTCGATGAAATTGGCCTAGGACCTTTCCATTGAAGTGGGCTCTGGGTGCCTTTTGTTATTTGAGAGTGCAGTTGACTATTTATACTTCTCAATTATGTCCTTGCAATGTTGACAAGTTGTTGCAATCTACCTCTGAGACTTTGGCTGAATGGCGCCATCTTCCCCTTATTCTTCATGGTAGGATTCAGTTATTTTGCAAGGTAGAATTTCTTCAATGGTTATATATCTTACATATGTTACCGGTACGCCTCTTGAAAAAGGATCTTTGGAAATTGCAATGGCTGTTGACTAAATTCTGTTGTGGGGGGGGGGGGGGGGAGGAGGAAGAAGCACAAAATTCCTTTTTGGCAACTCTTGGGGCCTTGGCGTTTGGGTGGGTTGGGCTTGTCTAATTTTAAATGCTATAATCAGGCTTGTCAACTACGCCGTCTGAGTGACTGGATACTGGATCGGTCCGGTTATACACCATTAACATTGGAACATAATTTTTTCCACCTGTGGCACCTTGTTTATTTACTTCATGCAACAAGCTCTCTTCTCCTATCAGGTATTACAACTAGTATCCTTCTCCATCTTCTGAGAGCCTTCCGTAGGGATCTTAAAAATCTTTGGGCTGTCTCTGCTGCTATTTCGGATTTGCTTCCTATCCGTGACAATGCTGTCTTTAGTTCTGCTATGGATAATCCATTTTTTGTCGATGGAATCTTTTAGAAATGCACTCCTTGTATCAGGTCCTAGGAGACTGGGGATGTCTAAAGCCTCTAGATCAATTGGGAGGGGGACTTTGATGTGGGTGCTCGACATCTATGCATTAACAGCAACTTGCACATAATATATCTTCTTTGAATTTGGAGGCTCTTGGGACCTTGTTGCACCTTAAATTTCAGAACCTTTGACCATGGCTAGTGAAGATCACCTTTCAGTATCTTTTCTCCATACTTCACTGTAACACCGTTATCCTACACCCAATTTGTCAGATCTGTCAGTGAGATGGGGTAGAGATCTGCAGCATTCCCAGGATTCTCTAGATTTACATTTCTTAATTACTAAGATTTTGAGTGTCATTGTAAGTATAAATTATAGAGAATGTTGATTTTGCATTTTACACAGAGCCTATCTTACTCTTACACAACTTTTCAAAATGGGGAAGGTGGACTCCCCTATATGTTCAAAATGCAATCTAGCAGATAATTGTTTCTTCCGTGCTTTTTGGTCCTGTCCTCAGGTTCAGATTTTTTGGAATGTGTAGGCAAGAAAACAATTTTGGGGGTTTGGAGAGCAGCTGATCCCCCTTTATTTTGTACTTGATTCCTCTTGGTATGGGACAAATATATTCAATCTCTATCCCCTAGGGCATGTGGTGAAGTGGAAGGAAGAAAGGAATCTCTACTATCATTTAGAGGATGTTTAACACTTCACTTGAAATTCTTTATCAAGAGGGTCATAAGAACCAAGACCCTCTGAACTATGTTACTGTTAATCTACTAATCATTTCAATTGCGCTACTAGATGCATGCAGTGTTGTACACATTATATGCATGTACTTTTTCTGTCCCTAAAGGGCTCACAATCTTGGGGATCCTTTTACTAAGCCGCGTAAGAGTCTATGCGCACACAACATGCACCAAAATAGAGTTACCAAACAGCTACCATGTGGCTCTTGTGGTAATTTCATTTTTGGCACGCATATGCGCAGCCGAAAAATAATTTTTATTTTTGGACGTGCGTATCAGATGCACGCCAAGTGGCATTTGGCATGCATATGTCATTACCGCCCGGTTACCATGTGAGACTTTACCACTAGGTCAATGGCTGGCAGTAAGGTCTCAGACCCAAAATGGACGTGCGGCAATTTTCATTTTGCCACACATCCATTTTCGGCAAAAAATTTTTAAAAGGCCTTTTTTACAGTTGTGCTGAAAAATGCGCCTACACTACTGCAGGCCATTTTTCAGTGCACCTTAGTAAAAGGACCCCTAAGATTTATTTTTTTTGTACCTGTTGATCTGTTGTAATCTGTTGATCTGTTTTTGGGTGGGTGGGGGAGGGAACGGGGGCTATATGTTATAAAACTTTGATGACCATTTCTATTTGGTTTGTTTTCTTTGTTGACAAGTAATAACAAAGAAAACAAACCAAATAGAAATGGTCATCAAAGTTTAAATCAATAAGCATGATTTAAACATAAGCATACATTAACTAATAGTTATCTTAGTAACTTCAGTCACTGATGATAAGCACAGTGCATACACTCCAGGGAATTATGCACCAAAATAATACAACATAATAAACAGAACAGTATTTGCAGTATTCTGGAAATATATACACCTACTTTAACACATGAATCAATGAATAGATATCTAATATTTTTGTTGAAAAAAGGAAGAATAGGAGACAACCAAAGGAATTCCAACACAAGGGTAGCTTTTTTAATAGTAACCAAAGAAGTAGGCACAACTGTACAATAAACCTGAATAGTCTTTCTTATTGACAGTGTATCGAATAAATGCAATAGACTTTTCAATGGACTCAACACAGCCCTGCATTTCAGCGCAAGAAGCGCCTGCCTCAGGAGTCCCAAGCAATTCGGTCTAGTTGATAATACAAGGATACCAGTCAATAAGACCAAACAAAGTACAACTGTAGCATCATCAGTTCAGAAGAACCACAGTGCAACTATTCACAAACTGCGCTGTTTCTTCTCTTTAGCTTTTTTCTCCACCTGTATTGCATGTTGTGCTAGTGACAGAGCGTGGGCATGTGATAGTACCTGCTGTAGTTCCTGTTGTTGAGACTTTTTCTTGGAGTGACCTTTAAGCTTTGAGGCTATATTCCCTGCCTCTTTCTTTTTTGTGCTGTTTTTTTTTTTTTTTTTTTGCACTATACCTGGTTTTGTGTAGTGGTCACATGTATGCCTGCAAGTTGAGCAGAACATTAGTGAATGGCCATTAATAAAATAAACAGAAAATCTGGGTTTTTATGGCCACAGTACAAATGGCCTTAGTACATAGCAATGGCCTGGATAAGGGTGCACTGAGGCCATCTGGTACCACAACTTAGTAAAAGGAGCACTTTATTAATAATCTGGACTAGAAAAGTGCATCAGGGTCCAACACAGCCATGTTTTGGTAAACATATCACAAGATTGCCACTAGAGGTCATAGCAGCCATTTTGAGAGCAGAGCCAGGATGGGCAGGAGCAACTGGGGTTCACTCCTGCACTGACTATACCCCAGGACCACCAGAGATAGACCTCAGCATGGCAGCTACAGGTGGGCACGAGGGGTTGGGGGGGGGGGAGGGAACAGCCAGCTCCTCTTCAGAAGGGAAGGAGAGGGAGGGAGACAAACAGGACAAAACACAAATTTTTGGCTTCTATTAAAAACGCATGGTCAGTTTCATCCAAAATTGAAACCATGGCCGTAGCATTTCAGACACAACTGAAACTGGGCAGACAACGGAATTTGGGCCAGTTTCATCACTGTAACCAAAACCGAAACTGAAATTCAGTTGGCCTCTAGATGGCTCTAGGGTCCCGGTGTGCCCTGTTCATTTCTTAATCTGACAATTATGAATCAATATACCAAGGAAATCAACAACATACACCCATACCACTTTTATATCATCAAATAATAATATAATATATTACCACAACTATGAATTATTTCAAATTCTTAATTATATACAACAAAATTTACATTAAAATACTGTAGAAATATAAAATCACATACTTGTAGTGCTGCTATCCACACAACCTGAACATATATCACCACTAAACATATAACACCAAGTATCCTTTACATTGTACCCAATGGAACCCGCACCCTTCTGATTAGTGGGATTAATAAAAGTCTTCACAAAAATTGATGTACTTATCTCAACAATCTTCCAACAGTTTATCTTATGAAGTCCAATTTGCTTTGCACCAAGCTGATGCGGTGCAATAGTTATATATCCAAAAATGCTCCATAATCAATATATTGGTCATTTGAGTCAACTTTCAAAGTTATGACAATTTCCAAAATCATATGCAGTCGGGTGCCACGGCATTGTACTTGAATATAGAACAAGGGTGATAATACTGAAACTTGAGCCTGTTTCTGCAAATTACCAAACCCAACACAGTCCATGTATTGCTCCACAGGGTGTAACAGTGGCGGGGCATGTGTCCTGTTTTTCTTTAGGGCAAATATGGTAACCCTAACCATCTCCCTCTGCATCACACAGTTTCTCACAGTCCTCCTCATACACACTGCTGAGTAAATAGAACATGCAAGAGACAGTGTTGGGGGGGGGGGGGGTACAACTAGGGCAACTGCGTTTGGCCCCCTAGCTAGAGAGAACCCCAGGCCAACTGAAACTGAAGAAGGTGTAGCCTGTTAGTAAGCTTTTGTGTCCCCTCCCAAATTTCTGCCTTGGGCCCCAGCCATATCTAGCAGGATGTACATTTCAAATCTGACGTATTCTAGTCACAAAATAGAAAAATAAAATTATTTTTTTCTACCTTTTGTTGTCTGCTCATTTTATCCTTCTGTCTTCTCTTAACTCACTCACCAAGGTCTCATGACCATTTGATATTTCTACTCTCTCTCTCCATGTCCACTATCTACCTTCTTCCACCTCTGTACCTCTATCTTCTTCCATGTTTAGTTCCCTTTCTCTGTGTCCCTATATTTCTCTGTCTAGCTTCTCCCCTCTCTTCGTCCCCAATGCCAATATATCTTTACCCTCTCTGACCCTACCCATCCAGCTTCTCTCCCTCTCACTCCCTCCCCTTTCCAGCATCTGGTTTGGTTGCTTGATTCTCTGCCTACCCATCCACCCTGTCCTCCCTTCTTCCCTTCCTCCCTCATGCTGTAGGTTTAGTATTTGATACCCTCTTCCTTCATCTCCTTGGTCTGGTATCTGTTTCCCTTCCCTCCCTCCTTGTGCTGTTCCAGCAGTTCTCTCGCTTCCCTCCAGTTCTCCTCCCCCTCTTCCTCCCACGTCCAGCAGTTCTCTCCCTTCTCTCCAGCCCCCTCCTCCTCCCACATCCAGCAGCTCTCTCCCTTCTATCCAGATCACCTCTTCCTCTTCCTCCTAGGTCCAGAAGTTCTCCCGTCCATCCAGATCCTCTCCTCCTCTTTCTCCAGCACCTCTGTCCCTTCCATCCAGTCTCCTCCTCCTCTTTCTCCCAGTCCAGCAGCTCTCTTCCTTCCCTCCAGCCCCCTCTTCCTCTGAAGTCCAGCAGCTCTCTCCCTTCCATCCAGTCCCCTTCTGCTCTTCCTCCCATGTCCAGCAGCTCTCTCCTTTCCCTCCAGTCCCTTCTTCCTCCCATGTCCAGCAGTTCTCTCCCTTCTCTCCAGTCCCTTCTTCCTCTTCCTCCCATGTCCAGCAGTTCTTTCTTCCATTCAGTCCCCTCCTCCTCTTCCTCTCATGTCCAGCAGCTCTCTCCCTTCCATTCAGATCCCCTCCTCCTCTTCCTCCCACATCCAGCAGCTCTCTCCCTTCCCTCCAATCCCCTTCCTCCCACAAGTCCGGCAGCACTATCCCTTCCCTCCAGCCCCTGTCCTACTACTACTACTACTTAACATTTCTAGAGCGCTACTAGGGTTACGCAGCGCTGTACAGTTTAACAGAGAAGGATAGTCCCTGCTCAAAGGAGCTTACAATCTAAAGGACGAAATGTCAAGTTGGGGCAGTCTAGATTTCCTGAATAGAGGTGCTGAAGGCGACATTGAAGAGGTGGGCTTTGAGCAAGGATTTGAAGATGGGCAGGGAGGGGGCTTGACGAATGGGCTCAGGGAGTTTATTCCAAGCATGGGGTGAGGCGAGGCAGAAAGGGCGGAGCCTGGAGTTGGCGGTGGTGGAGAAGGGTACTGAAAGGAGGGATTTGTCCTGTGAGCAGAGGTTACAGGTAGGAGCCTTAAGGGGAGATGAGGGTAGAGAGGTAGGGAGGGGCTGCAGATTGAGTGCTTTTGTAGGTTAGTAGGAGAAGCTTGAACTGTATGTGGTACCTAATTGGAAGCCAGTGCAACTTGAGGAGAGGGGTGATATGAGTATATCGGTCCAGGCGGAAGATAAGACGTGTAGCAGAGTTCTGAATGGACTGAAGGGGGGATAGATGGCTAAGTGGGAGGCCAGTGAGGAGTAGGTTGCAGTAGTCAAGGCGAGAGGTAATGAGAGAGTGGATGAGAGTTCGGGTGGTGTGATCAGAGAGGAAAGGGCGAATTTTGCTAATGTTATAGAGGAAGAAGCGACAGGTCTTGGCTATCTGCTGGATATGCGCAGAGAAGGAGAGGGAGGAGTCGAAGATGACTCTGAGGTTGCGGGCAGATGAGACGGGGAGGATGAGGGTGTTATCAACTGAGGTAGGGAGTGGAGGGAGAGGAGAAGTGGGTTTGGGTAGGAAGACAATAAGCTCGGTCTTGGCCATGTTCAGTTTCAGGTGGCGGTTGGACATCCAGGCAGCAATGTCGGATAAGCAGGCCGATACCTTGGCCTGGGTATCCGCAGTGATGTCTGGTGTGGAGAGATAAAGCTGGGTGTAGTCGGCATAAAGATGATATTGGAAACCGTGAGATGAGATCAGGGAGCCCAGGGAAGAGGTGTAGATTGAAAAAAGAAGGGGTCCAAGGACAGATCCCTGAGGAACTCCAACAGAGAGTGGGATGGGGGTGGAGGAAGAACCATGAGAATGTACTCTGAAGGTACGGTGGGAGAGATAAGAGGAGAACCAGGAGAGGACAGAGCCCTGGAACCCAAATGAGGACAGTGTGGCAAGAAGTAAATTGTGATTGACAGTGTCAAAAGCGGCAGATAGGTCGAGGAGGATGTGGATGGAGTAGTGGCCTTTGGATTTGGCAAGGAACAGGTCATTGCAGACTTTAGATAGTGCCGTTTCTGATGAGTGTAGGGGGCGAAAGCCGGATTGAAGCGGATCGAGGATGGCATGAGAGGAGAGAAAATCAAGGCAATGGCTATGAACGGCGCATTCAAGTATCTTGGAGAGGAAGGGTAGGAGGGAAATTAGGTGGTAGTTGGAGGGACAGGTAGGGTCAAGTGATGGTTTTTTGAGGAGTGGGGTGACTACAGCATGCTTGAAGGTGTCAGGGACAGTTGCAGTGGAGAGAGAGAGGTTGAGGATATGACAGATGGGGGGGGGTGACAGTAGGAGAGATGGTGTTGAGTAAGTTGGTGGGGATGGGGTCAGAGGAAGAGGTGGTGCATTTCGAGGAGGAGAGAAGATGGGCGGTTTCCTCTTCGGTGATATCAGGAAAAGAGGAGAAGGAGGCCTGGGTTGGTTGGTTGAGGCAGTGGGTTAAAGGGTGAAGAGGAGGAGATGGTTTGGTGGTGAATTTGAGGTTGATCTGCACCTTGTCGCGGAAGTAATCAGCCAGTGATTGAGGAGAGAGTGAGGGGGGGGTGGGAGCGGAGGGCACTTTGAGGAGGGAGTTAAGGGTGGCGAAGAGATGACGAGGGTTAGAGCTTAGGGAATTAGTCAACTGGGTGTAATAGTCCTGTTTGGCGAGGAATAGGGAGGACTGGAAGGAAGATAGCATGAATTTGTAATGAATGAAGTCGCTATGGGTGCGAGATTTCCTCCAGAGGCGTTCAGCCGATCGGGCGCAGGAGCGAAGGTATCGGGTGCAAGGGGTCAGCCAGGGCTGGGGATTAGTGCACCTTGTGGGACGGGAGATGGATGGTGCAAGGGTGTCCAGTGCAGAGGAGAGAGTGGCATTGTAAGTGGAGACAGCCTTGTCGACAGGCTCGGAGGACATAATGGAAGGGAGGAGATTAGAGATACTAGAGGATAAGGTGGGAGGGTCGACAGCCTGGAGATTCCTGGAAGTAGTGGTTAGTGTTGGGCAGGACTGAGGGGGAGGGTGATGACGTGTGAAGGTGATTAGGTGATGGTCAGAGAGAGGAAGAGCTGAGGCGCAGAGATTGGAGGGTGAGCAGGTAGAGGAGAGGGCGAGGTCAAGACAGTGGCCAGATTGATGAGTAGGGGTGATGGAGCTCAGTTGGAGGTTGAAGGAGGAGGTTAGAGTGAGGAACTGAGAAGCATAAGAGTCGGATGGGTCATCAGTGTGTATGTTAAAGTCTCCAAGAATGAGGGATGGGGATGAGGGCTCAAGAAAAAAGGAGAGCCAGGCATCGAAGTCGGTAAGGAAGGAAGAAAGGGACTTATCAGGGGGGCAGTAAATGACTGCAACTTTGAGTGGCAGTGGGTAGAATAGACGGATGGAGTGAACTTCAAAGGATGAGAAGCAGTGAGACTGCGGTAGGAGGAGAGGTTGAAAACTGCAGGAGGGCAAAAGTAGTAATCCGTCGCCGCCACCGCGGCCAACTGGGCAGGGAGAATGGGATAAGAGATAACCTCCATGGCATAGGGCTGCGACTGAGGTAGAGTCGTCGGGGGTGAGCCAGGTTTCAGTTAGGGTGAGCAGTTGAAGGGAACAGGAGATGAAGAGATCATGGGTGAAGGAAAGTTTGTTGCAGACCGAGCAGGCATTCCACAGGGCACACGAGAAGGGGAGGGAGGAGGGGAATAGAGATGAGATTGGAGACATCGCGGAAATGTTTGCATGGATGAGACGAGGACGAGGGCAGGTGTGGGGGACCTGGGTTGGGATTGATGTCTCCCGCGGATAGCAGGAGAAGGAGCAAGAGAGTGCGGAGGAGGGTGGGGGAGGTAGGGCGACGAAGGCGACGAAGACGGGATGCGCTTAGGAGGAATGGGGAAGGGTTCATGGCAGGAAGGTGGTGTTGAAGGTTGAGAGCTAGGAAGGAGGAGGAGGACAGTACAGATGGTGTGGTGGTGGGGGACAGAGGTGGGTAGGGTATTTCAGTAGTGAGCAGGACGGGAGAGGACATGGATGGGCAGTGAGTTTGTGCGGTATACAGCGGTGGGGGGAGGGGAAATAGATTAGGAAGGGACAGGGCAATGAAGAGAATGTGTAAGGGGGCCATAAGTAGTGGCTGAGGTGTTTACGGGTGCATATGTAGTGATGGTGGTTTGACAGGCAGATTGGGAGGTGGGAAGGTAGGTAGAGGGGCTGGCAGACGGGTAGGTAGGTTGATGGGGGGCAAGCAGGCAGGTAGGTTGCTAGGCTGGGGGGCAGGCAGGCAGGTAGATGGGCTGGGAGGCAGGCAGGATGAAGGGTGAGCAGTTAGTCAGGAGAGTGATGGGTTGGCAAGGCGGCAGGCGGGGAGGCAGGTAGGTAGTTGTGCAGGCTAGGAGGCAGGCAGGTTGTTGATGGGCAGACAAGCAGGCAAGTTGAAGGGCAGGTTGGTTGATTGGCTCCTCCCCCCACAAGTCCATCACTTCCACCTTCCTCCAATCCATCCTGTCCCAATCCAACACCCTCGCTGCCTTTTCTACCTTGGCTCCGGGTCCGGCTGTCCGGGAGCGTTGCCTGCCTCAAATTCTGCTCCTCCCCGCTGCTGCCTCAGTCCCTGCAGCTTCCTTTTTTTGTGCCGCCACCGGCAGCGCTGCGATTCACACAGGCAGCTCTTCACTCCCAGATATTCAACCTCCTCATGGTTTCAGTATCCCACCCCCAACACCTAGCGTGCTCCCAACCACCATAGGCAACAATGGGGCTCATTTTCAAAGCACTTAGCCTTCCAAAGTTCCATAGGTTTTTGAAAATATGAGTGAACGTCACAATATGAAAAAGCACAAAAATTGACAGACAAAAGGACAAACCTCTGAGACAGCACCTCACTTGCACATACTGTGGCATGTAGCCTGTGGGCCACTGTGCATGCAGACAGAAAAGTGGACAAAACAGGAAAAATCCTCTGTTCAAGTTTAGGTATTTTTAGGCCTGGTCCCTTTAAAAAGGGTTTGACTCAAGGTTGCCAATTGGGTGGTTTTCCCGCCCAATTGGGCGGTTTTCCGCGACCCGCGGCGGGAATTTTTTGCCCGCTGCGGCTCGCGGTTTTTTGGGCTGGTTTTTGGTTTTTTTCGGTGGTTTTTGTACGGTTTTTCAGGCCGGTTTGGGCGGGGCTAGTGACGTTTCGGGCGGGGACGGTGACGGAGGAGGCGGGGCCAATTACGGAAGAGGCGGGGTTGATGACGGCGGAGGCGGAGTCGATGACGGCGGGGGCGTGGTTGATGACGGCGGGGGCGTGGTTGATGACGGCGGGGGTGGGGTTTGAACTTTTTGGGCGGGTTTCGGGGCCCAGTACCTGGCAACACTGGTTTGACTACAACTGTCAGAAAGCTATGCATTCTGAAACCAGAGGGGCTGTGCTCAGAGAGGGGGAAGCTGCTGACTCATCAGACTTCCAGCTAGGCTAATCAGTAGTACCTTTCTGGAATGTGAAAGGGGAATTTAAAAGGAAGGTTTTAGTTTTGAGAAGGGAGACACACACCAAAGGGGAAGAGAAGCACTACAGAGTCCTAGAGAGGCTCCTGGAGGGGGAACTCTAAGGTTAGAGGCCAGGGCAAGGCTCTGCTCAACCCTGTCAGCTCACAGCAGTACCTGGAGTGGGAAAAGGAAACTTCCCTGTAAGAGGTGGAAACCAGTGTTGATAATGCTCTGTAGGGAAAGAAGCCCCTGCTTAGAGAGAGGTAAAGATGGAGCAGTGCTTTTGTGGGTGATTGAAGAGAAGGTTTAATGCTTAGGACAAGAGAGCAGGATTCCTTGAGGCTAGGAACTAGTCCAGTGGTTGGGACAGGAGGGTTCAAGCTCTAACAGAGACTCAGACAATGAGCTCAGTTTTGGAGGTTGACGTTCCACTCAACCCAGAGGATCTCTATGAGTTAGGGTAAGTTCCCAGACAGTTCTTTGTGTTTGCTCTCCTGAGTGATGTGGCAAAGGGAGAGGCATCTGATGTTGTATGGAAGTCTGTGGGAACAAGGGAGAGGCATCTGATGTTATATGGAAGTTTGTGGAAGCAAGAGCACAGAGACAGAGAATACCCTGGCCTGGATAGTGTAGTGGGGGAAAGGCTAGTAGAAAAGCAGAAACTCCATAGCTATTTCAAGTGACAAAAGAATAATATTTGTTCTGGTTACAAGAGGTGTATTTTCAAAGCACTTAGACTTAAAGTTTCATAGTAACCTATGGAACTTTGTAAGACTAAGTGCTTTGAAAATGAGCCCCATCCCTTGGTAACACTGGGTGGGTGGGTGGGAGGGAGGGCTAGTGGAAAAAAAGCCAAAGATATGTAGCTGATTTTAAAGGGTGAAAAGAAATGGTGTTTTGAGTTTGTAAGGTAGTACAGTGGAGGAATAAGTCAGTTATTGAATACCCCATAGCTACTTAAATGGTTGAAAAAGAACGTGATTTAATCCTTATTGTAAATGATATAGGGAAAAGGTCCCATTGACTGTAAAATGAGCCTTGCTTAGAACTATGCTGTATAGGACCAGTAAGAAAACCTGGCCTGGATTGTGTGTGTGAGCAAGGTCAGGCAGGAGATAGTAAGAGGTTGCAGGACTATGTGGAATATATTTTCATTACAAAGTTTGTTATATGCTGTTTAGTTCAGACATATTAAAGAACCTGCATAATTACTGAATGGTCTTTAGTTTGTATCATAGTGTGGGCAGCTTTATGGAGCAACTGGTGCAGGAGCCGACGAGAGAAGGAAAAATTCTAGACTTGGTCCTTAGTGGAGCGCATGATCTGGTGATGGACGTTATGGTACTGGGGCCGCTTGATAACAGTGACCATAATATGATCAGTTTTGACATCAACCTTGAAGTAACTGTACACAGAAAGTCAAATACGTTAGCGTTTAACTTTAAAAAAGGAGACTATGATAAAATGAGAAGAACGGTAAAAAAAAAACTTAGGGGGGCAACTGAGAGAGTAAAAACTGTACAACAGGCGTGGACGCTGTTCAAAAATACCATCCTGGAGGCCCAGGCCATACATATTCCGCAAATTAGAAAAGAAAGACGGAAGTCCAAAAGACACCCGGCCTGGTTGAAAAGTGAGGTGAAGGAAGCTATTAGGGCTAAAAGAAACGCCTTCAGAAAATGGAAGAAGGAACCGTCTGAAAATAACAAGAAACAGCATAAGGAGTGTCAAAGCAAATGCAAGGCGCAGATTAAGAAGGCCAAGAGGGAGTATGAAAAAAAGATAGCATTAGAGGCAAAAAAACATAGTAAAAAAATTTTTCGGTATATTAAAAGCAGGAAGCCAGCAAAAGAATCGGTTGGGCCACTGGATGACCGAGGGGTAAAAGGGGCGATCAAGGAAGACAAAGACGTAGCGGAGAGACTGAATGAATTCTTTGCTTCAGTCTTCACCGAGGAAGATTTGGGTGGGATACCGGTGTCGGAAATGGTATTTCAAGCGGACGAGTCGGAGAAACTTACTGACTTCATGGTAAACCTGGAGGACGTAATGGGGCAGTTCGGCAAACTGAAGAGTAGCAAATCTCCTGGACCGGATGGTATTCATCCTAGAGTACTGATAGAACTGAAAAACGAGCTTGCGGAGCTACTGCTAGTGATATGCAACTTATCCTTAAAATCGAGCGTGGTACCGGAAGATTGGAGGGTGGCCAATGTAACGCCCATTTTTTAAAAAGGCTCCAGGGGAGATCCGGGAAATTATAGACCGGTGAGTCTGACGTCGGTGCCGGGGAAAATGGTAGAGGCTATTATTAAAAACAAAATTACAGAGCACATCCGAGGACATGGATTACTGAGACCAAGTCAGCATGGCTTTTGTGTGGGGAAATCTTGCCTGACCAATTTACTTCAATTCTTTGAAGGAGTGAACAAACATGTGGACAAAGGGGAGTCGGTTGATATTGTGTATCTGGATTTTCAAAAGGCGTTTGACAAGGTACCTCATGAAAGGCTACAGAGGAAATTGGAGGGTCATGGGATAGGAGGAAATGTCCTATTGTGGATTAAAAACTGGTTGAAGGATAGGAAACAGAGAGTGGGGTTAAATGGGCAGTATTCACAATGGAGAAGGGTAGTTAGTGGGGTTCCTCAGGGGTCCGTGCTAGGACCGCTGCTTTTTAATATATTTATAAATGATTTAGAGATGGGAGTAACTAGCGAGGTAATTAAATTTGCTGATGACACAAAGTTATTCAAAGTCGTTAAATCACAACAGGATTGTGAAAAATTACAAGAGGACCTTACGAGACTGGGAGACTGGGCGGCTAAATGGCAGATGATGTTTAATGTGAGCAAGTGCAAGGTGATGCATGTGGGAAAAAAGAACCCGAATTATAGCTACGTCATGCAAGGTTCCACGTTAGGAGTTACGGACCAAGAAAGGGATCTGGGTGTCGTCGTCGATAACACACTGAAACCTTCTGCTCAGTGTGCTGCTGCGGCTAAGAAAGCGAATAGAATGCTGGGTATTATTAGGAAAGGTATGGAAAACAGGTGTGAGGATGTTATAATGCCGTTGTATCGCTCCATGGTACGACCGCAACTTGAGTATTGTGTTCAATTCTGGTCGCCGCATCTCAAGAAAGATATAGTAGAATTGGAAAAGGTGCAGCGAAGGGCGATTAAAATGATAGCGGGGATGGGACGACTTCCCTATGAAGAAAGACTAAGCAGGCTAGGGCTATACAGCTTGGAGAAGAGACGGCTGAGGGGAGACATGATAGAGGTATATAAAATAATGAGTGGAGTGGAACAGGTGGATGTGAAGCTTCTGTTCACGCTTTCCAAAAATACTAGGACTAGGGGGCATGCGATGAAACTACAGTGTAGTAAATTTAAAACAAATCAGAGAAAATTTTTCTTCACCCAACGTGTAATTAAACTCTGGAATTCGTTGCCGGAGAAAGTGGTGAAGGCGGTTAGCTTAGCAGAGTTTAAAAAGGGGTTGGACGGTTTCCTAAAGGACAAGTCCATAAACCGCTACTAAACGGACTTGGAAACATCCAAAATTCCAGAAATAACATGTATAGAATGTTTGTACGTTTGGGAAGCTTGCCAGGTGCCCTTGGCCTGGATTGGCCGCTGTCGTGGACAGGATGCTGGGCTCGATGGACCCTTGGTCTTTTCCCAGTATGGCATTACTTATGTACTTATTATGTACTTATGAGGGAGGCTTCCTAGAGCAGAGGGTAAAAGCCTTATTCCTGAAGCCAGAAGGGGGTGCCCCAATGGGTGGTATAACACACACACACAAGAGATTGAACATAGCACTAGGGAGTGAGAAGAAGCTGCGCAGATACAGACACAGAGGACTCACAGACACAGAGGACTCAGATGGAGCAGTGTCTGGAGAGGGCTCATAGGTAGTGATGGAAGGGTGAGGGGACTATGGGAGCAAGCAAGACAGTGGGCTGTTATCTGGAGGGAGAGGGCAGGTAGCTGATGTACATTAACAGAGGGGTTGCAGATGATAGACCTGGCTGGACAGGAACAGTAATCAAGCTAACAGACTCTCTCTCAGCTCTGATGTGTAATGCTAGCAGCCCCAGGGACATGGTGCAGTGGCACTTATTCACCTTTTAAATATAGTTTAGGTTGCAACATTCAGCTTGCATTGGATGTACATTGACTTACTATCGACTCATGCCCTGTACCAACCCCGATACACCTCTGGTGGCCCTAGACATTTTTGCGGCTTAAACCTTTTGCCCCAGACTTTTGTAAAATGCCAGTTTCTATGTTTTGACTGTGAAGTGACTGTGAAGAGATCTGTGTGCCAGTATTCCGATGAATAGTGCTTGTAAAATTACCGCCATGTTTGTTTTTAATCTTTATATGTATGTAACATCAATATGTGCACACATTGATTTTTATTTCCATTATTGTTTTAGAATTCTAATTTTGTTGATTGTATGTTTTTCCATTTTAGAGTGCATAATTTGTCCCTGACACAGGCATTTGCTGAAACATGGCTGTGTTGGCCCCAATGCACTTTTTTAGTCCAAATTATTAAGTCAGTTTTTGGCAACAACTATCATTCTTTCTGGCTTTTCTCATTTGGGCATCTTTGTAAAGTGCTATGTACCCTTTGAGTGCATTTTACAAATAATGATAAGAATAATTGAATTCTCCATAAAAAGTAAACATGCCCCCCCCCCCCCCCAATGAAATAAGAAGTAAAACAAAGTTCCTCCAAAGCTGTAATAAGTAAGACACAACTTTCTCTCAGAAATAATAAGAACTAAGTTCCCCCCAGATTTCCTGCAAATAAGAACTATTTGGTCACTCTATTTTTCTCATCTCATCTGCATGTATCTATATTTCCAATAGTAATTCTGTGCCTTTGTAAGTATGGTGCCAGGATATTCAGTAGCTTACCTGCCAGAAAGTAATGTGCAGCCTCTGTGCTCCTCACAATATCCTCCAGCAATGAAAACACCTGGTACCTTGAAGCTGCAGGTGGCTTCTGTATTTATCCTTTATTCAATTTAAATTTTCTTACGTCAAAGGTGAGAAACGAAAGCTACGGTTCTTGTAAACAAAAACAAAAATTTTCTTGGAAAGCAGCCAAGTATGTGCCTTTGAAAGTTACTCATCACAGTTTGGCATTAGAAAAAGGTTGTGAAACTCATTTTAATGTCAAGTCTACACAGGAAAGAAATGCACTCTAACACTGAACTCCTCTAAAGTTGCATCCCTCTATAGAGCGACCCAAATAAGGAGCTTAAAAGCACACAGAAAGGTAGAAAAGACAGATCCAGGAATGGCCAAGGCGACCATTAAAGGTAACAGTTAATTATGGGTCCAAGGCATAGGCGGTCAGTGGCTTAGCTGCTTCGGGAGGCTAAAGTGAGAGGGCCTGGGGTGAGGCTGTGGCTGAAGTGGAGTACGAGTCCATAATTGTCTGAGAAAACATATTGAAGAACAAAAGTGGAAAGAAAAATTAAACAGGGCACACTTCAGTAGATATTTCTTTTAGGCAATAGAATTACAGTGTATTGAAAAAATTGTAAATGATGCCTACACTTCCCTAGAGGCCTGCACTCTCTCTTTTTCTTTCTCATCCCACCTTCCCACAAGAAGTGTAGCTAGGTTGACGGTGTGGGGGGAGCAGACAGTGGACTGTCAACAGCGCGTATTTTAAACATGACAGATCGTGTCAAAAATAGGCGCCATCGGAAGTTTATTTGGGGGAGCGGCCGCTGCCCTGGCAACCCACCTAGCTATGCCTCTGCTCCCCACAGTCAGTCTAGCCCCCTCTCTCTCTCATTCCAACTCCCCACAGCCAGTCTACTCACCATGCTCTCTCACATATCTTCTCTCCCTTCCTTTCCATCGTCAGAGGGGTTCTTGATTTTCCTGTCCCATGAGATTGGGAGCTGCAAGATCAACAGGTTCATCATGAACCTTGTCTTTCACAGTGAGAGCTTAGTGGCTACACAGTGCAGTTGGAAGGAAAGTACAGTTCTGCAGCACTGACTACCAGGACTTTCAGATGACACAAAATTGCCAGTGCCAAGGTCCAATTTCCAGGCACCATGGCAATCTGACACTCGGGGTTTGTCAAGCCTTGACATGAAGGACCTATATATGGCTAATGTTTCATATTATTAGCAAAGACATATGAGCATACATTTATAGTTATCCTAGTAGCTTCTGTCACTGATAAGCACAGTGCATACACTCCAGGGAATTATGTATCAAAATAATACAACATAATAAACAAAACAGTATCTCTGGCAATATATGCTCCTACTTTAATGCATAAAACAATGAATAGATATCTAATATTTTTGTTGTACATTGAGCAGGGGTAAAGAAAATGCTGCTTATGGGGGTAGAGGAGGGAAGGAATATGCTAGACCAGCATGCAGAGATGACAAGTGTGACCCATCCCAAAAAGTGAGACATATTACCCTAATGAGTGAAACTGAAGGCCAATGAGTGAGGTTTTGCACTTGGTATATAAACTTAGCATGGTCATGAAGGGACTGAGGCCTAAGGAAGGCCTGCTGGTTATTCTTATTGACAAGTAATGCCTTCATGTCAGTGGTGTGCTGGAGCCGGTTGTTCTGTTTTGCAGAATTTAGTGAGCCAGTTGTTCCCCAGCACATGGGCTCCAGCTGGCTGGCTGGCTGACTGGCCTGCCCCCCCCCCCCCCCCCCCGAACCTAACTTAACATGCCCTGGTGGTTTAGTGGCCTCTTCAGGACAGGAAAGGACCTCATTCTTTCCTGCCCACTGCCACTACCACATTCAAAATGGCTGCTGAGACTTCAAGCGACAGCCTCGTGAGACTTCTACTTGAAGTCTCAGCAGCCATTTTGAAGAAGTGGCAGTAGCAAGCAGAGCAGCTGGCAGGAAAGAGTGGAGATCTTTTCTGCTCCGAAGAGGCCACTAAGAGGTTTTAAGTAGGTTCAGGGAGGGCACCCTGAGGCATTGGGGGGGGGGGGGGGGGGAATGGATGGAATTGTGTGAATGGGGGGGGCTGTAAAAAAAGGTGGATCATGGATGTAGGGAGGGGGACCTGTAAAAAGATGGCTGGGTGGGGAAGATGGATGGAGTTGTGTGAATGGGGGGGGGGGGGGGGGGCTGTGAAAAAAAGGTAGATCATGGATGTAGGGAGGGGGACCTGTAAAAAGATGGCTGTGGATGTAGGGAGGACTGTAAAATAAAATGTGGATCACGGCTGTGGAGGAAGGTATGAAGAGTGGAAAGGGGCTGTAAAAAAGGTAGATCATGGCTGTGGATGCAGGGAGGGGTGCTGTAAAAAGATTGGTGAGGGGGGCATGTATATGGAGAGGGAAAAGGGGGACATGCAGCACATGGATGGAGAGGAGAGCAGGACATGCTGCTCACCGATGTTTGCTTTTTTGGAAATATACATCTTTTCTAATTTTGTATTTAGCAAAGAATGGAAGAAAATGCATTTGTTACTTTTACTAGTATTTTCACTGCTTAAAGAATCTAGCTTTCTTGGGGATCTCTAGTTTTTGTCTGCATGTTTTGTTTTTGCCCCCTTTTTTATATCATATATCACTCTCCAGCTTATTTTCGAAAGAGAAAGACGCCCATATTTCTACCCAAATCGGGAGATGGGCGTCTTTCTCCCGTGGGCGTCCAAATCAGTATAATCGAAAGCCAATTTTGGGCTTCTTCAACTGCAATCTGTCGTGGAAACAGCCAAAGTTGATGGGGGCATGTCGGAGGCGTGGTGAAGGCGGGACTGGGGCGTGTTTATCGGCCAAGGAGAGATGAGCATCCTCGGACGATAATCGAAAAAAGAAAGGCGCTTTTAGCACGAATTTGGGTCATTTTTTTGGACCCTTTTTTTTCACAAACAAGTCCCAAAAAAGTGCCCTAAATGACCAGATGACCACCGGAGGGGATGACCACCCCTGACTTCCCCAGTGGTCACTAACCCCCTCCCACCCCAAAAAAACAACTTTAAAAACTTTTTTTTTCCAGCCTGTATGCCAGCCTCAAATGTCATACCCAGCTCCATCACAGCAGTATGCAGGTCCCTGGAGCAGTTGTTAGTGGGTGCAGTGCACTTCAGACAGGTGGACCCAGGCCCATCCCCCCCTACCTGTTACACTTGTGGTGATAAATGGAAGCCGTCCAAACCACCTCCAAAACCCACTGTACCCACATCTAGGTGCTCCCCTTCAGCCATAAGTGCTATGGTAATGGTGTACAGTTGTGGGGAGTGGGTTTTGGGGGGGATTTGGGGGGCTCAGCTATGGACTTCAGAGGTAGTTTGCTTAGTTTTTTTAATTGTTACAAGTGCTCCCTAGGGTGCCCGGTTGGTGTCCTGGCATGTCAGGGGGAGCAGTGAAACCATGCTGCCTTGGGTCTTGCAGTCCATTCAGTTCTAGAAACGTCACAATCCTCTGCTTTAGATGTGTTAGCATTAGTTTACTCACCACTGAATCATGCTAACATGTCGTAATTCCCAACCTCCTCCTTCTTTCTACTCTTGTGCAGAGGAACCACATCTGCCCTTCTCCAATCCTCTGGGACCACTCCAGACTCTCTAAGGAAGCATTGAAGAAGTAGGACAACAGAGTCGCAAATACTTCCCCAAGTTCGTTGAGCACCTTTGGATGTATCCCATCAGGCCCCATCGCTTTGTCTATTTTTAGTTTAGTTAGCTCCTCCAGAGTCTTCTGTAAATCGATCCTGGTCTACCAAACATCCATTTCAATTAAAAATTGTTTTCGGTGGCCCTGCCCCCGACCTTTCATCCGTGAAAACAAAAAAGACATTTTTTTATTCCTCCCCTCACTATCCCATTTTGGCACTTCCTCTTATCGCTTAGATATCTAAAAAATGTCTTGTCCCCCAGTTTTACTGTACTGGCTATCTTTTCTTCCATTTGTATCTTTGCTTTCCTGACAGTTTTTCCAGCTTCTCTACGTATTTTTGTCTGTCTTCCTCTTTCTGCATCATCTTGTACCTTATGAAGGCTAACTTTTTTTTTCTCTTATTTTCTCAGCTATTACATTTGAGAACCAAAGCAGTCATCTTTTTCCTCTTTCTTTTGCGTACTTTTCTAACATGAAGGTTTGCCGCCTTTAACAGAGCTCCTTTCAGTTTTGCCCACTGCTGTACTACTTCCTTCATCTGTTCCCATCCAACTAACTCTTCCTTGAGTTACTCCTCCATCTTGGCAAAGTTAGTTCTTTTGAAGTCTAGAACCTTCAATCTTGAATAAGCCCTCTCCTCGATGGTCTTAATATTGAACCACACCATCCGGTGATCACTAGATGCCAAATGATCACCTACCATAACACCAGAAACACTCTCCCTGTTTGTAAGCACCAGGTCCAGAATAGCTTCATTCCATGTGGGCTCCATTACCAACTGCTAGAACAATTTTTCCTGTAGAGAATTCAAGATCCCCTTGATTCTAGATGACTCTGCAGCAGGAACACCCCAATCAACATCTGGCATATTAAAATCACCTATCAGTAATAATTCCCTTTCTAGCCACCTTGTGAATGCCTTCGATTAAGTCTGTCTATTTCTTCTGATTATGTGGGAGGCCTACATATCACACCAATGCAAATACCTTTTCCATTCCCTCTTTCCAAATTAAACCACAGGTCTTCTTCCTTACCCCATATGTCCTGCCATTCTGTCACTGATTAAAGTTGTATATATAAAATTATTCCTAACATATAACACTACTCCACCCTTTTTTTTCCTGAATAGATTGTAGCCAGGTATAACTACATCCCAGTCATGGTTCTTTATGAACCACATCTTCATGACTGCTCCTAAATCCAAGTCAGCATCTACCATTACCGCCTCCAGATCCAGAACTTTGTTTCTCATACTATGGGCATTGGTATATAAGGCTCGCCAGATATTGCTCTTCACCATTTCTATAAAAGTTTTAGATATCTTACATTCCCGAGAGTTATTAATGACTTTAGGGATTTTCTCACCCATCCCCATTGAATCTAGTTTAAAGCCCTCTTTAGTACATTAGCCAGTCTGTTATGGAACACACTTCAACCCTTCATTGATAGATGGATGCCATCTCTGCTCAGTAGGGCTTGGGAAAGCACTCCATGGTCAAGGAAATCGAAGTGCTCTTGCTGCCACCATCCATAAAGCCACACATTCAGCTCCAGAATACGAGCTTCCCTTATTTGGTCTTTACCCTCAACCAGAAGGATCGATAACACCACCTGTGCACCTAACTGCTTCACCCTCTATCCCAGAGCCATGAAGTCACATTCATATGTTTAGCAGAATGCCTAGCAGCAGCATAGGATGATGTTGAAAACTTTTATTTGATGATGACTTGATATGGTAGCGCTTGAAGTCTCGGCTACCATTTTGAAATGGTGCCAGCAGTGAGCGGTCAGCGGCAGTGCCAGGCAGGAAATAGGGGGTTCTTTCCTGCCCTGAAGAGGCCACTAGACTACCAGGGCACAATAAGGCATGTGAGGGGAGGGCACCCTGAGACCCTCTAGCCAGCCTGCCTGCCCGCAAACCCAGACAAATGATCAGGCTGGCAACATCCACTTGGATGTCCCACGGTGCCCTCAAGAAGAGGGCATGTCTGGGTACCCAGACATATGGTAACTCTAAATCTGATTGATGAATCCCTGTGTCTCAGTGCAGATACAATAAACATTTTCTTATAATGCTATGAGAACTGTTATTTAATTGGACTGTTTCAGATTGCCCAGGGATACTAGTTACCGCTTGGCACCAGACCAGGTAAGAAAATTTATTCTTACTACAGTGCTGGGTTTGGCTAGGTTTTCTCTATGGTCCCTTCACTGCCTCTTGATCTCTACCTTTTTTCTTTCCTCCTGCTAGTACAAAGCCTATATGGCATTATAGAAACTTTGAAGGTGTTTTTTTTAACCAGGGCCACGGAGAGACACTGCTAGGACTGGGACAAAAAATGTGCTCCCCCCTCCGCCACTGCTGACTCCCCCGCCGCCTGCCTGCTGCTGCCACCACCGCACCCCCGCCTGGCTCATAAGTACATAAGCATCGGCATGCTGGGACAGACCAAGGGTCCATCGAGCCCAGCACCCTGTCACCTACAGCGGCCAAAAGAACAAGCAATTTGTCCTGTCCATCTCAGAAATAGTGGATTATTTTTTATTTTATTTATTTTTGTTACATTTGTAGCCCGCACTTTCCCACTCATGGCAGGCTCAATGCGGCTTACTGTATTGCATATTGTATAGAGGTACTTATTCCCACGTCCATTCAATACCATTCTACGGCCTTTTCCTTCAGGAAGCCGTCCAACCCTTTTTTGAAGTCCGCTAAGTTAACTGCCTTAACCACTTTTTCCAGCAACGAATTCCAGAGTCCAACTACACGTTGAGTGAAGAAAACTTTCCTCCGATTCGTTTTAAATTTACCACACTGCATCTGCATCACATGCCCCCTTGTCCTAGTATTTTTGGAAAGTGTAAACAGATGCTCCACATTGACCCATTCCATTCCACTCATCTTATAGACCTCTATCATATCTCCCCTCAGCCACCTCTTCTCCAAGCTGAAGAGCACCAGCCTCTTCAGTCTTTCCTCATAGGGAAGTCGTCCCATCCCCTGTATCATCTTTGTCACCCTTCTCTTCTTTCCCTCCTCCCCTTTGCAAACAAAGAAGCAATTTACCTCTGGCTTGCCTCTGAAGTGTTTCCTCTGCTGTGTGTCCCGCCTGTGCGTGCAGACACAGGAAATAGTTGTGTCAGAGGAGGCGGGACAAAGTAGAGGGAACACGTAGGAGGCCAGTTGGAGGTAGGTTGCTTTCTTTTTTTGATGCTGCCAGTAGCTTGCAGGAACACTGCCGAGGGGAGGATGGCAGTGAGGGGAGTGAAACACAGATATTTTTTTGGTAGTGGGGGGGGGGGGGGGGGGGGGGGGGAAGAACATTTGGTGCCTACCCACTTCTTGCCTAGGCCCATCCAAAATCTGCTGTCTGGCTACACCCTTGCTTCTCAGTATGTTTAAAACCACTATAGAAGAAAAAGAGACATTAATTTGAACTTTTATTTTTCTGAGTGCTTTAACCTCTGAGGAGAGGGGAGATATTTATGGGCACAGGGCTTTAAGTGTTCTGTGAAACCAAAGAAGGGTCTGGGTAAAAGACGGATCCCCTGGACCCTCCAAATCTTGCAGATCCTGTAAGCACTACCTTTAAAATGGAGTGCTGTTCTGTTTTGACTGCCGCCGCTGCTTTCAGTATGCAGTGAGCCCTTGCGCTGAGGTGTTATGTTCATGTCTGTCGGGCCCCATTCCCTCTGACACATCGTTCTTTTCCAGTGGAGGCGGAACCCAGCAGACAAGGGCAGAGCACATCCGCGCAGGGACTTCCTGAAAGGAAATGGCCCTGAGTATCTGAAGGATAGGATGATCCTTTACACACCACCAAGGACACTAAGGTCCTCCCAAGGACTTTCACTAACCACACCCTCTCCAAAAGACTTTATACAATGTGATACCCGCAAGCGAGCCTTCTCCAGAGTAGCCCCCACTCTCTGGAATGCATTGCCTGAAAGGCTCCACTTAACACAAGACTCTCTCTACTTCAGGAATCAGGTGAAAGCTTGGCTCTTCAACCAGGCCTTTAATGGAAGAAGTAACTAACTTGTTAGTCTCACTCACACACACAAGGAGGGACTCGGGCTGCACATACTGCAGTGGGACATGTTTATCCACTCCTAACCTAGCTAAGATAATATTTAACCATCTCTCTGACCTCATGTGCAACTTTCCTCAAATCAGTCACCTTACTTTCTAACTCTTCCTACTTTCTTACCCATCTATATGTTACAACTTTGCCTTACCCTTCACTATCAATTATAATATACTGCTACGTATTTTGATGACATTGGAAGTAGTATACCATGCCATACTTTGTATTGTTATTTGAATATTTTTACTGCTGTAATTGCCTATTGCTCATGTTTGATCTATTCTTACTGTACACCGCCTTGAGTGAATTGCTTCAAAAAGGCAGTAAATAAATAATAATAATAATAACTAAAACATTAATGGCAGTCAAAACAGCGCTGTTTCTTATCTATTTACAATTGAGCTTGGTGTGGCTGGGATAGAGGAAGTCTAATGGCCTTTGCAACAGGGAAGGGGAGAAGGGAAGCAAACTGAGATGCCCCGATGTTCAGAAACAAATGCAGGTATTAAGAGGCCATTAGCACCTGCATGTGCTAGTGAAGAATGCTCAGAGGGCTCTAGCATGGGAAATGAGTGCGCCAAAGGATAGCGCAAATAGAATGCTAATATAGTAAAATGAGGTCATTTCCTATTCCCTCCCAATGCTCAGAACAGCACACAAAAACAAAGCTGCTTACTGCTGCAAAAATAACATTAGCTTGGAGCAGGCATTAGGATGCTTGTGCTGAGCCAGAGGTAGGACTGACTTGATTGTGTCTACTTGCAAGCATGCATGCCAGGCTTGGCTCCTTGCTAAAGAGGCTGCAGCAAACATTAAACAATTCATGTCCTCCAAACTGCAAAGTAATTCTGGTCCGGCTGGGCTAGCGCTGCGCTGGGGGGGAGGAGTAACCCTGGTAGCGCTTTAGAAATGTTAAATAGTAGTAGTAGGAGGAGGAGTTCCTGCATGAGCTTGCCAGTCGGACTAGGCACGCGCACAAGAGCTACAGATCTCATGCACATACGTCAGGCACAATCCTCCCGCTTAAATTCCTAATGCTCAACCGTAACAGTGTGCCAATATTTGCATACCATTAGTTTTGAGCATTAGGAAATCATTTTGCCACACTGATCCAGCGCTATTTTTCTGGCACTGTTCATCGGAGTTTTGAGCATTGGGACAAAAGAGAGGGAATACGTTGGTGGGTGTGGGGCAGAGGAAAAACAGATGATGTAGGTAATGGGTGGGAGGAAGGAAACATTCTGGAGATCAAGGGGGGGCGGATAAGAAGGAGAGACAAGCTCCTTCTTACATCAAGGGGGCAGTGAAGAAAGACATGCTGGAAATTAAAGAGAAGGGGAAGGGAAAGAGGTAGATACTGGAGATTCTGGTGGGGGGGGGGGGAGAAGGAAGTAGAGAGAAGATGTAAATCATGGGAGGGAAAAGGAAGGAGAGAGGGGGGAGCAGAAGGGGAGGAATGCTGAGCATCACAGGGAGAGAGGAAAGGATGGAAATGCTGAACAACAAAAGGGAAGGTTCAGAGGTAGGGAACAAGAGAAATGTTGGATGCCATGGGGGGGGGGGGGGGCGGCATAGGGGGGTGATACTGAACAATGGAATGAGAGTGAAGGGAGGGGAAGATTCCAGTTTTAGGATCAGAGCTGGGGGTGGGTTCGTGAGGAGCTTGTGTCCCCCTGAACTAGAGAATGACAGGGGGACAAAATTTGTCGCTATACCCACCCCATCCCCATGGGTTCTGTCTCCATCTCCACCCCATCCCCGCCCAATCCCCATGGGCTCTGTTCTCATCTGCAGAAGCACCGAACACTTATGATTTTATATTTAAAAAGGAACAATATGCTGTGCAACTGTTGTATATAAATTACAAATAGAAAACAATAATAACAACTAGCAGCTTAACCTTCCCACCACCACCACCCTCTACCCTTCCAACCCCAACAATAGCTGACTTCTATTACCCCAAGGAATCCTAATCCACCCTGTTAAATTGTCCAGGGGTACAAAATACAACCTGTTCTGTATGCCTTAGAGGGGAGAAATATGCCCTATGAAGCACTGTTATTTTTAATCTGTGAATGAATAAGAAGTCATCAACAGGATTCAGTCTAGCTCTCCTGTCTTCCACAGTCCCTCCTGCAATAGAAGATGTCTTCTTAAAAGATATGCTGGTAGCAGGATGTACAGGATCCCCCATGCAAACCTTGCTAGCTGTGGCCAGCATGTTTGCTTGTTTTTCCAAAAAGTAAAAATATTGTCATCTGCATCAATCAAACAAAGTTTGTCCCCGTCCTTAAGGGATCTGTCCCCGTGGGCTCTGTCCCCACCCTGTCCCTGTGGGCTCTGTCTCCGTCCCCGTGTCATTCTCTACCCTAAACAAAAAAAAAATAGTTCAGATGGTCACAAATGTTGGGATTTTGAAAGAGAAGGAAAAAAAGCCACACACACTGGAACCTGCAGCTCCTTGGCAAGGCATCCATATCCCTCTTTCCTAGTGGTGGTTCACTCACTTGGGGCCTGTATTTTCTTTTCCCACTTATCCTTCTTCCAAAGCAGAAGGGCTGGATCCAGAACCTAATCTCACCAAAACATATGGATTCACCTGGATCCAGCACTTATTCCCACCTGAAGAGTGAGATTTACCAGGATCCAGCACTAATTCTCATGAGGGCTAGATCCACCCAAACCCAGCACCTGATGCCACCAGAAGAACTGGATCCTCCTGAATCAAGCATTAATTCTCACCAGAGGGGCTGGATCCAACACATAGTCCCACCAGAAGAGCTGGATCCATCCGGATCTAGCACCTAATCCCACCAGAAGGGCTGGGTCCACCAGGATCCAGGTCCAATTTTCAGCAGAAGGGCTGGATCCACACGGATACAGTACTCATTCCCACCAAAAGGGCTGGATCTACCCTGAATGCAGTGCAAATTCTGACCAGAAGACCTAGATTTAACCAGATCCAGTATGGAATCTCACCAGAAGGATTGGATCCACAGTCATCCAGCACTAATTCCCTTCAGAAGGGCTAGATCTACCCAGATTGCGCACCTAATCCCCTGGATCCAGAAGGGCTGGATCCACCTGGTTCCATCACTAATTACCACCAGGAAACCTGGATCCACCCAGATCCACCATTAATTCCCAGCAGAAGAGCTGGGTCTGTCTGGATTCAGTATGAAATCCAACCAGAAGCCCTGGAACCTGCTGGGTGCAGCACTAATTCCCATCAGGATTAGATCTTGCTAGATCCAGGTCTAAATCACATTCAGGGCCGGTTCAAAGGGTAGTGGGGCCCTGAGCCAACTATTTTGGCAGCGCCCCCCCCCCCACACACACACACACAATCACACTGCTTCCGGCACCCCCTCCTCCTCCCCCCTCCTCCCTCATCCCTTGGGCTGGCATCTCTCATCCCCCCATCCAGTATTTCTGTCCCCCTCCCCACGGGTCCAGCACTATTCCTTCACCTCTCTAATTCCCCTGCAGTCCTGTAAAGTTGGTCTCTGGTGGCGGCAGCAGCAGCAGCATTATGGTAGGCTATCTTTGGTCAGTCCCTAAGTCTTCTCTCTACCGAACCCTGCCTCTCTCTGATGCAGTTTCCTGTGATTGGGACACGGCGGAAGGAAGACCCAGGGGTTGGCCGAAAGCAGTCTGTCATGCCACTGCTGCTGCTGCTGGCAACCAACGTACATTTTCAAGATTGCAGGGGAGTAAGAGAGGTGAAAGAACAGTGCCAGATGTGAGAGGAGGGGAGAGACTGAACCTGGGGGTGGGGGGGGGGGGGGGGGGGGATGGAGGGTGGGAACAGGCCAGGGCCGCCAAGAGGGAAAGCAAGATTCCCCTGGCCCGGCCTCCAAGGAGAGCCCAGTGCCAGTGATCAAAAGAGACTGCTCTGCTGGCCATGGATCCTTCTTTCTGCCACGTTCTGCCTATGCGGAAACAGGAAGTTACTTCAGAGGAGGCAGGAAGAAGGCCCTGTAGCCAGCAGAGCGCACTCTCTCATTCACTGCAGCGGGAGAGAGCAGCAGAGACAGCGATGAGGGGCTGGGCCCTGTAGATGGTTTGCCATGGGCCCAGCTTTGTCTTTCAATAGCCCTGGGTGGGAAGCTTAACCTGTTGTTATGGCGGAAAATGTGAGCCCTTGTGCCCCGACTGAGCACGGCGAAGATGGAGTTACACCGCACTCGGTCAGGCAGCCAGACAACCCCTAGCTTCACCTGGGAAGCGACTGCCGTTCCCTGAGAGTTGAGCCCTCAGGTGTGGGCAGCCACCAGGACTTCTGGAACCGGCGGGGTTGCATGGCCACCAACCCGACAGGCGAGAGAAAACTCAGTCCAGGAATAAAGGGGTCAGCAGTGCAGCGAGTAATCAGGAAACAGTCTGAGGTCTGGGCAGGCAGCAACACAACGCGAAGTCAAGAAACAGTCCAAGGTCTGGTACACAGGAATCACTGGAACAATGTAGCCATCCAGGAACACGGGACGAGAACCACGATCTCTATGCAGCAGAAGCCGAAGCATGGAAGGACTGGAAGCAGGGCTTTAAATAGTACAGGAATTAGGCTCAACCATGTGCAGCTGTTCCAAGATGGCTGCCCCCATCAGAGGAGATGCTCAACACCCAAATATAGGCTTCCTTCCTGAAGCAGCTCGGCTTCAAGATGGCTGCTACCACCTGAGATGTCCATCACCAAGGTGGCCGCCCTAACCTGGAGATACCCACATCCAAGATGGCCGCCGCATCCTTGAATGGCCATACCCTGCGCAAGCAGACTGGGCATTTTGGTGCCCTTAATCGCTGGCACCCTGGGCCAGATGCACACCAGGACAAATGGTTAAACCAGCTCTGATCACACTAGAGGGACTGGATCATAACAGGGGTAGAAATAGAGATATGGAGGAAATACAAAGCAGGGAAAAATAGGGACATAATGGGGAGCGTGGGTAGGGACAGGGACGCAGAGGGGAGATGCTGTACAGGACAGATATGGATGCAGGGAGAACATGAGTGGTGGACATGGAGAGAGGAGAAACGTCAAATGGACAGAAAGTCTTGCAAAGATAGATACAAACAGAAAAGAGCCGAAAAGACACTGGGACCAAAGTGAACAGAAAAACAAAATGCTCACACAACAAATGCAGAAAAATGTATTTAATCTGAATTTATTGATTGGAATACGTCAGCTTTTGGAAATGTGTTTCACTGATATTTTGCATTTCAGTTTCTATTTCTCTAGTATCACTATACATGCAGAGTCTGAGGTTTCCAGTTCAGTTTTTTTGCCTTCAGATATCTATTACTGAACTGTGGTCCCTTGTTTCACATTTGTTGAGTGTCTGTCTTTGTTTTGAGTGTGTGACCAAGGTACAGTATTCTGCTAACATGTAGTGCCTGTGTAGAGATCTTGTTGCAGTCGTGTTTTTGTGTTTTTTCACTAGGTGGTGAATTGGTGTTTTAGGGCCTGGTGTAATATTTACAGAGCTGCCTTTTCATAGATCAGGTAGTTGCTTTTTGCATCCTGGGAGTTAGTGGTGTTATGGTATGGTAAGTTTCTAAGTGTGTTTTTGCACAAGTTTGTGCATAGTGTTTTGCAGTGGAGGCATTGAGGGGTATTTTTGATATGACATCTAAGTCCAATTTGAGACGTTTATATCTTTTAAAAAAATCCCCATCTAGCTCACAGTCATAATCAAAACAGAAAATGGAAAATGTCTAAATTTTTGTTTTTATTATGGCTTTGAGCTAGATGTTATCATGCTCAACATGTCCAACTGTAAGTACTATTAAGAAAAAAAACTTCCTAGGAAAAAACATAGAAAAACAAGCCATAGGGATGTCTGGTAGCATTCCCAGTAAACTGGCCATACAGAAGTCTCAGCAATGCAAAGTGGCTGCCTAGTGGTCAGTGCAGTGGTCTTCACATAAAAGAACCCAGATATAATTCCCACCTACACCTCTTCATATTCATATTGGAAGGTGAGCCCTCCAGGGACAAAGAGAACCTACTGTACCTAAAGGTCCACCCCTACAAAAACCCTCAGGCTTGCAAGTCACTTATATATTTAGGTATAGGAGGTATTTCCATATTCCAGGAGAGCTCACATTTGTACTGAAATTAAAGAATTAAAGTGGGAATTGAGCCTGGGTCCCATTGTTCAATGTCCACTGCACTGACCGCTAAGCTACTCCATCCACTTGTTTGCTGCTTTCTTAGAAATTGGCCATAACATCTGGAGTTTTCATTCAGCCTGGTAAATACTGTCACTGTCACATCTTTGGGGGCTGGGAGGGGGGTCAGTGACCACTGGCGGATTAACAGGGGCTATACCTTAATCCCACAAGTGGTCAGTTGGTCAGTTGATAAATACATACTCTTTTTGCCCAGAACTTTTTTTTTTCTGTTCCATTATCGCTGAAAAACGTCCAGATTTTAAGCCCACCCAGAACATGCCTCCGTCATGCCCTCTTGCAATTTAGACAAACTGCAGAGTAATATGTCCCAATTCTGAGTTTCGAAAATGACCAATGTTTTTGTGAGAACCCATCTGCGGCTTTATGCCAATTTTGAGATGTTTTCTCTTTTGAAAATGAGTGCCATTGTGTGTTGGTATTATTGAGGTGATATCAAAACTTTAATTTAGTTTGTTTTAATATCAGACATAGTTTTAGAAAATTTTGCAGGATCTGGTATGTTGAGGTGGTTTGTCTTTATAGTAAACATGTGTGATCAGGTGTAAAATATGGGGCACTGCCCCTTGAGTGACCTTTAAATACAGCTCAGTTGTTTCCAGAGATGTGTATTGGTTTAGTGTTGGTAAGTGCTTGAAATAATGAAGTTTAAAATATGTAGAATGTCACCCATGAGGCAGAAGTCCATTTTTAGGTGCACATGAAGGCATGACTAGTCAATAAGAGTAACCAGCAGCTCTTCCTTGGAACTCCCTTCATGACCATGCTAAATTTATAAACCAAGTACACTGCAAGAAAAGCTTGCTCATTGACCTTCAGCCTCACTCATTAGGGTAGTATTATGTCTCACTCTTTGTGATAGGTCACCCTTGGGATCTCTGCACCCTGGTCTAGCATCTTCATTCTCTCCCCTACCCCCTTGACCAGCGTTATTTTTACCCCTGCCCTATGCACAACAAGAATACTGGATATCTATTTATTGTTTTATGTGTTAGAGTAGGTGCATATATTTCCAGAATACTTCAAATATTGTTCTGTTTATTATGTTGTATTATTTTGGTGCATAATTCCCTGGAGTGTATGCACTGTGTTTATCATCAGTGACAGAGGTTACTAGGGTAACTATTAGTTAATGTATGCTTATATATCATCTGCTGATAATTGAGTCTCTTGATTTTTATGCTCATAATATGAAACATTAGATATACATAGGTCCTTCATGTCACGGCTCGACAAATCCTGAATGCCAGATTGCCATGGTGCCTGGAAATTGGACCTTTGCACTGGCAATTTTGTGTCATCCAAAGGTCTTGGCTATCTAGGCTGCAGAAATGTACTTTCCTTCCAACTACACTGTGCAGCCACCAAGCTCTCATTGTGAGAAACAAGGTTCATGATGAACCTGTTGATCTTGCAGCTCTCAATCTCATGGGACAGCAAAATCAAGAATCTCTCTGAGGGTGGAAGGGGAGGAAGAGGAGAGGGGAGAGTAGGGGAGGTGGGATGAGAGAGCGAGAGGGCTAGACTGGCAATGGAGATGTGGGATGAGACAGAGAGACAGACTGACTACAGGCCTCTAGGGAGATGTAAGCATAATGTACAATTTTTTTCAATCCACTGTAATTCTATTGCCTAGAAGAACTATATATATCTACTGAAGTTTGCACTGTTTAATTTTTCTTGCCACTTTTATCTTTGACATATGTTCTGAGACAATTATTGACTCACTTAGCCTCAGCCTAGCACCTCACACTTTAGCCTCCCCAAACAACTGAGCCCCCACCCACTTAGGACTGATTGTAAAGGAAAACATTAGATTAATGGGCCAAGATAAAGTAAAAAAAAAAAAAGGAGAAGGAAAAGGATTTAGTAATAATACAGTGGCTGAGGTCAGAGAAAAAGACTTGGCTACTTTAAAGATATCTAGAGAATGGTCAGAAAACCAGTACGTTATAAAATTTGTCTGCAAATACCAATTGAAGTGGGTAAACTAGAGAGTCAGGCAGAATAATGGGGAGTACAGTGGGCACTCAGGTATAGCAACATAAGTATGCTAGTAGCACTAGTTCGGATGAGAAAGGCACTCCTTTCAGGAACAAAAGGGAAATGGCCATATTGAGTAGAAAAGAGCTCTTGTGCTAGTATGCAAAATGTGCAACATGACTCCTAGCACTCCCGCCCACTGCATCGTGGCCAAGCAATGGAGTGAAAGGGGTGCAATTTTGGTGTCTCTGCCACCCTTGCGCCCCATGCGGCCACATTACGAGCACATCCCTGGATGCATGTGACACATTAGGCCAGTGTTCTTCAATGCAAGGCCTGGGAGCCAGTGATGGCCCTCGGAGACTTCAGGGATAGAACATATCATCTTTCTGGTGGTGTTTTCTGCTACTATCTGTCTCTCTAACCAAGCTCAAGACAAAAGGAGGAAGTGGTTGGGGAAGAGCTACATGCATGAATAGTCAAAGAGAATGCATGTGGAAATGCTCTCCTCCTTGAGGATACCCTCAGTAAAAAGTTTGAAAGTGGGCTGGTGGAGATGGATGTCATTGACACACACTGGTCAGCAGTATAGTGGCCCTGTATTGGAAGATATTTTGGAGAATCCCCTTCAGCTTTTTTTGATCCAAAGTGGCTCTGACTTAAAAATTTGTGAAGACCACTGTATTAGGCAATGTGTCACTGTATGTACATTAGTTTGGTGCTAGAGGAAGCTCTAAAGAGCCTAGAATGCTGGGAGATCATCTCCCAGCATTCTAGGCTCTTTAGAGCTGTAAATCCTGGGAGTCTTGTCAAGGAGGTTTATTAACAGGAGATGGCATGATGTCACAAGGCTGAAGCCGGTCTCCACCCAAGGAGGTCTAAATTCTTCCCAGTGAAGCTGCTGCCATCTTGGTACACCCAAAAACAATGAAATTGATAGAGCGACAAGCTCCACCTACTGGCTTCAGCCCACACAATGGGCCAGATAGGCTCATGCCATCTCCTATTATCAAACCTCTTTGAGTCCTGTACTGAAAAGCTTATATTGAAGGGAGGCAGTCTGGGAATGGTAGGGCTCAAGACACAAGTGAAGATTAACTGAGCACTAGAGTCAATGAGTCTGCTGATGAAGGGAAGAAAAGCCCAAACTGTTTGCAGGTGTAACCTGGGATTTTTAAAAGACTAAAAGTCACTTTGGTAATACTGGACTTTAATGTGGACACATTCTGATGCTGATGTCACAAGGATGACAGCATGAGATTCCATGCTACATTGTTGTGGCAGTTGGTAGGCCTGGCCTGATTAGGTAAGGTGTGCAAGCTGGGTGCCTGTGCTGGTCATGATTTCTAAAGACAATAGCGTTAGTTAGCTAGTAAGAGTCTGAAAATGACATTTGTACGACTGATTATGAATGCAAGTTGGCGCATTAGTTAGGTGTCGGAAAACCAACTCAGTTGTTAGGAGGCTCTACAGGGAAAAGGTGTGTGTTTAAAAAAACCCCAGTTTATATGAGCACTGATATAAAACAACTTCTGCTAGAAATTATTAAATTAACTAGCAGGGAACAGTTTTAATCCAACCTGAGCTGCAAGTTTAAAAACAGATCAACTCTGGTGACTGAAGAACTGTTTAGTATTAACAGTTTTGAAAAGGCTGAATTATTATTTCTCTTGTGAGCAGCTAAAGTCATGTTAGAGGAAGTTTAGCTAAAGACAGTTTACTCTGCTTGATAAAGATTTCTCTGCCAGTGATGATATTAAGGATATATTATGAAAATGATAGGACCCACAGCTCAGAAGGGAATATCAAGAGTTAAGCATTAAAAATGTGAAATTGAGATAATTTCAAGACAGAGCAGGACAGATGCATTTAACCTAGTTGCAATTTGCTGACATTTGCTGAATTAATAGTTTCAGCAAGATTAAGTAATGAATGTTTTGTTCAGATGCTGGGAAGTGTCACTAAGAACATGCATGTTTGAAAGGGAACAGGGAAGTGAAACAAAATATGCAGATGTAATATGAAATGATGTATGCTACTTTCATATTCTACTACTACTACTACTTATTTCTATAGCGCTACTAGATGTACGCAGCGCTGTACACTTGAACATGAAGAGACAGTCCCTGCTCGACAGAGCTTACAATCTAATTAGGACAGACAAACAGGACAAATAAGAGATAAGGGAATATTAAAGTGAGGACCATAAAATAAGGGTTCTGAACAAGTGAATAAGGGTTAGGAGTTAAAAGCAGCATCAAAAAGATGGGCTTTTAGCTAATAAATGTTAATGAGCATTACTGGAATGATAATGATTTTTACCAAAATAGCTGGCAGCTGTCTGACCTTTGCTCTCTAGAATGCTGATAGAAGTTGAATATAACCTTCAGCCAATGAGCATATATATCTTGTACCATCTATACCATGTATCCAATCATGTGCATTGTATACCTGCTGACTGACCTCATGACTTAATGCATTCCTTTAGTCAATAACATTGAGCAGAGAGCTGGAAGGGGTTGAGATAATTTTAAGTATATGGCTTGACTGCAGGTGTAACCCTCTTCTCTCTCCCAGAGGCCTCAGTAAATAGATTTATTTACTGCAGAATTGTGTGAGTGTGTGTGTATGTATTTTTATATTGGTAAAGTGATTTTTGATTTCCCAGTAGAGAACAAAGGACTGAGGGGGTTTGATGCTTTGAGAAAGGATCCTCACCACTGGCATAGCAGCACACCTACGATGTGGCTGGCAGGGATCCCCAAGCCCCACCAGCCGAAAAATCCTAACAACTGTCCCTCCTGCGTACCTTTTAAATAGAAGATCTTTGCCTGCAGCGTGCAGTGACTGATATATACTGTTCGCACCAGCCCCACAGCCTTATCTCTGATGTATTCCCGCCTATGCGGAAACAGGAAGTTGCATCAGAGGGAAGGCTTTGGGGCCAACATGAGCAGTGTGTCCCCCCCCTCCAAACGTCATATCCTCAACCTCTCTCTCTCTCCACTGCAACTGTCCCTGACACCTTCAAGCATGCTGTAGTCACACCACTTCTCAAAAAACCATCACTAGACCCTACCTGTCCTTCCAACTACAGCCCCATCTCCCTCCTACCCTTCCTCTCCAAGATACTTGAACACGCCGTTCACAGCCGCTGCCTTGATTTTCTCTCCTCTCATGCCATCCTCGATCCGCTTCAATCCGGTTTTCGCCCTCTACACTCGACAGAAACGGCACTCACTAAAGTCTGTAATGACCTGTTCCTTGCCAAATCCAAAGGTCTCTACTCTATCCTCATCCTCCTCGACCTATCCGCTGCTTTTGACACTGTCAATCATAATTTACTTCTTGCTGCATTATCCACATTTGGGTTCCAGGGCTCTGTCCTCTCCTGGTTCTCCTCTTATCTCTCCCACCGTACCTTCAGAGTACATTCTCATGGTTCTTCCTCCACCCCCATCCCACTCTCTGTTGGAGTTCCTCAGGGATCTGTCCTTGGACCCCTTCTTTTTTCAATCTACACCTCTTCCCTGGGCTCCCTGATCTCATCTCATCTCATGGTTTCCAATACCATCTTTATGCTGACGACACCCAGCTTTACCTCTCCACACCAGAAATCACTGCAGAAACTCAGGCCAAAGTATCAGCCTGCTTATCCGACATTGCTGCCTGGATGTCCAACCGCCACCTGAAACTGAACATGGCCAAGACCGAGCTCATTGTCTTTCCACCCAAACCCACTTCTCCTCTCCCTCCACTCTCTATTTCAGTCGACAACACCCTCATCCTTCCCATCTCATCTGCCCGCAACCTTGGAGTCATCTTTGACTCCTCCCTCTCCTTCTCTGCCCATATCCAGCAGACAGCCAAGACCTGTCGCTTCTTTCTCTATGACATCAGTAAAATTTGCCCCTTCCTCTCCGAGCACACCACCCGAACTCTCATCCACTCTCTCTTCACCTCTCACCTTGACTACTGCAACCTGCTCCTCACTGGCCTCCCACTTAACATGCCCACCAGAATACAAAATCACCCACTGGACAAGAAATGAAAAAAAAAGAGGAGGCGGAATAGCTATTATCTACAAACCCGAATTCACCATCACAATCACGGGTGAATCTACCTCGCCACAACTTGAATTTGCATCGACAAGAATTAACCATCCAAACCTAATAGGACACCTTAACACAATCCTATTCTACAGGCCACCAGGAAAATGGCAAGACTCCCAAGCACAACTCATGGATTTCATCTCGAACTCCTGCGTATCTGCCTCAAACATCCTTATACTAGGAGATATCAACCTACACCTAGAAGATGACACCTCACCAAGTACACGAAAATGCAAAGAATTCCTAAAACTCTGGGATCTGCAAGTACCCAACACGCAACCAACACACAAAAAAGGACACACACTTGATATCATAACAAACAAATTTGAACCGGACTCAACTATCATACTCACTGACACAAGATGGACACCTACATTATGGTCAGACCACCATAAAGCAAATGTCTCTCTCTGCTGGTGAAAAACACACATAAACACAATCAATAAACAGGAGCGAACAACATACACAACGAGAGGAAAAATAGAACCCACAATATTCTGGCAACAGATCTACCAGAACGAATGATCAACAAACGCTGACACCATCCAATTCCTCCAAGAATGGGACGAACTATGCACAACAACATTAGACAAAATTGCCCCAAACCAAACCAGAACATCACACAGGAAAAAAGCAAATCCATGGTTCACCGAAGAGCTGAAAAAACTTAAAACACAAGTCAGGAAAATAGAACGAGAATGGAGCAAAAAGAGAGACGAACAAACACTAAACGCCTGGAAATTACTTCGGAGAAAATACAAATACACCATAAAACAGACCAAAAGACTACATTACAAAACAATAATAGGACCAAACTACAAAGACACACATAAACTCTTCAACCTTGTGAACAAACTGTTAGACACCACACCAGTTACAAACAATGGCAAAGATACACCAGATGTGGACAACCTTGCGAAATACTTCAAGGAGAAAATTATACAAATACGACTCAAAATACCCGCTAGCCCTATTGAGTACGCCACACTTTTAGATTGTCTAGATCCAGAAGAAGGAATACACCCAGCAGACAGAACATGGACCGAATTCGAAATACTATCAGAAGACCTCATCTCTGAAACTCTCAAAAGATATGCCAAATCCCACTGCAAACTAGACACATGCCCAAATAACCTCATGAAATCTGCTCCTCAACAATTCATAATAGACCTAACGAACCATGTGAACTTCATGCTACAAAACGGACTTTTCCCAAAAGAAAAAGGAAAAATCTTACTCACCCCAATTCCTAAAGATACAAAGAAAAGCACGAGTGAATTAACCAACTACAGGCCAGTAGCATCCATACCACTAATAACCAAAATAACCGAAGGAATGGTAACTAAACAACTCACAAACTATCTAAACAAACACTCAATACTGCATGATGCCCAATCAGGATTCCGGTCGAATCATAGCACAGAAACAGTATTAGTCACACTTATGACTAAATTTAAATGAATAATTGCGACTGGCAACAACATACTCCTCCTACAATTTGACATGTCAAGTGCCTTCGATATGGTTGACCACGGAATCCTATTACACATACTCGAATACTTTGGCATTGGAGGAAATGTCCTGAATTGGTTCAAGGGGTTCCTAACCCAACGTTCGTACCAAGTCACATCAAATTCGACCACGTCTAAGGCATGGACACCTGAATGTGGAGTGCCACAAGGATCACCTCTCTCACCAACCATTTTCAACCTAATGATGATCCCTCTGGCAAAACTCCTATCAAACCATAACCTCAACCCATATATATACGCTGATGATGTGACAATATACATCCCTTTCAAACAAGACATTAACGAAATCTTCAACGAAATCAATCAAAGCCTACACATCATGAACACATGGGCAGATGCATTTCGTCTGAAATTAAATGCAGAGAAAACTCAATGCCTGATACTCACCTCCCAATACAACACAAAGGAATTTACCGCTATAAACACACCAAACCTAAACCTTCAAATCTCAGAAATGCTAAAAATCCTTGGAGTCACTATCGACCGCCACCTAATGCTCGAAAATCACGCAAACAACACAACTAAAAAGATGTTTTATTGCATGTGGAAACTGAAAAGGATAAGACCATTCTTCCCAAGATCCGTCTTTCGCAGCCTAGTACAATCCCTCGTACTCAGCCATCTGGATTACTGCAACTCACTATACGCAGGTTACAAAGAGCAAACACTGAGAAAACTTCAAACAGCCCAAAACACGGCAGCCAGATTCATCTTTGGAAAGCCAAAATATGAAAGTGCAAAACCACTACGAGAGAAACTGCACTGGCTTCCACTCAAAGAACGCGTCACTTTTAAAGTATGTACATTAGTCCACAAAATCATTCACGGTGAAGCCCCAGCCTACATGTCCGAGTTAATAGACTTACCACTCAGAAACGCCAAAAGATCATCCCGAACCGTCCTCAACCTCCACTTCCCCAATTGCAAGGGCTTGAAATACAAGACGCTACACGCGTCAACCTTTTCTCACATGAGCACGCAGTTTTGGACTACACTGCCGCGCAACATAGTAACATGACGGCAGAAAACGACCTGCACGGTCCATCCAGTCTGCCCAAGATAAACTCATGTGTATACCTTACCTTGATTTGTACCTGTCTTTCTCAGGGCACAGACCGTATAAGTCTGCCCAGCAGTTTTTCCTGCCTCTCAACCACCTGTCCCGCCTTCCATCACCGGCTGTGGCACAGACCGTATAAAAGTCTGCCCTCCCCTATCCTCGCCTCCCAACCACCAACCCCTCTTCCCCCCACCTGCTCTGCCACCCAATTGTAGCTAAGCTTCTGAGGATCCATTCCTTCTGCATAGGATTCCTTTATGCACATCCCACGCATGTTTGAATTCCGTTACTGTTTTCATCGCCACCACCTCCCGCGGGAGGGCATTCCAAGCATCCACCACCCTCTCCGTGAAAAAATACTTCCTGACATCTTTTCTGAGTCTGCCCCCCTTCAATCTCATTCCATGTCGTCTCGTTCTACCGCCTTCCCATCTCCGGAAAAGATTCGTTTGCGGATTAATACCTTTCAAATATTTGAACGTCTGTATCATATCACCCCTGTTCCTCCTTTCCTCCAGGGTATACATGTTCAGGTCAGCAAGTCTCTCTTCATACGTTTTGGAACGCAAATCCCATACCATCCTCATAGCTTTTCTTTGCACCGCTTCCATTTTTTTGACATCCTTTTGACATAAGAACGATCCACGAGCAAGCTTCCTTCCGCAAACTACTGAAGACCCATCTTTTTGAAAAAATTTACGGAAAGAGCCAAAACACATAAAGTCCACACTTACTGTTCATTAATGCATCATACATCCACTTCTGAACTCTCATCCCCCGTAATCTCACATCACTCATACCTTTTCTCACAGAAATATGTATACCATATGTCTTTTGCCTTATGATCGCCCTTTAAGCTCCCATTGTCTCCTTCCATCGTTTCAATGTTTGTGTTCCTTTGTTACTTTCCTTAACGACCTTTCGATTGTCTCGCATTACTCTGCACAATGTAATCCATAACCAATTTGTAACAACTGTATTCCCATCATTCATCTCAAATTGTAAGCCACACTGAACCCGCAAAAAGATGGGAAAATGTGGGATACAAATGCAATAAATAAATAAATAAATCTATCCCCCCTTCAATCCGTTCAGAACTCTGCTGCCCGTCTTATCTTCCGCCTAGACCGATATGCTCATATCACCCCTCTCCTCAAGTCACTTCACTGGCTTCCGATCAGGTACCGCATACAGTTCAAGCTTCTCCTACTAACCTACAAATGCATTCAATCTGCAGCCCCTCATTACCTCTCTACCCTCATCTCCCCTTAACGCTCCTACCCGTAACCTCCGCTCACAGGACAAATCCCTCCTCTTAGTACCCTTCTCCACCACCGCCAACTCCAGGCTCTGCCCTTTCTGCCTCGCCTCACCCTATGCTTGGAATAAACTCCCTGAGCCCATACGCCAAGCCCCCTCCCTGCCCATCTTCAAATCCTTGCTCGAAGCCCACCTCTTCAATGTCGCTTTCGGCACCTAACCATTGTACCTCTATCCAGGAAATCTAGACTGCCTCCAATTTGATTGATTGCACTTTTTTGTCCTTTAGATTGTAAGCTCCTTTGAGCAGGGACTGTCCTTCTTTGTTAGATTGTACAGCGCTGCGTAACCCTGGTAGCGCTTTAGAAATGTTAAATAGTAGTAGTAGTAGTAGTAGTTGTTGCTTGCTGCCGGTGAAAATCTGCTATTTAAAATGTGTGCGGGGGAGGGGGATGTTTGAGAGACTATATAGCGTGCAGATGAGAGAGGGAGAGACCAAATCACTTGTGGGACAGGGAGGAGTTCTTCTGCCTAACCATCTTGGGCACAGGCCCACCCAAAATTGTGTGTCTGGCTATGCCCCTGACAAGCAGACACCAGTTAGGAGGCAGCCCACAGAACCTTGGAAAGGCAGTATTTAAGATACCCTTTCCAAAGTGAAGCACTGCTCAAGAACCTGAAGTGGTGATATTACCAGGCAGCATCATTGTGGGTGGTTAGCTTAGGGACCCTGAATTAATTGATTTATTATATTTTATTTTTTTATTGGGCAGTTAGTGATTATCTAGTGACCCAAACTCATAAAGAGTACCTTCATACTATAGAATTTGTGTATTAGTGTTAGGGTTTCTTTCCCTTTGAAGTTATTTAAAGTTGGGCAGTAGCAATGCAAAGAGAAGAAGAGGACCACAGAGTGCGTGCACCAGGAGTGAGGAGAGCTAGCCAATGCAAGCAAGTATTGAGCCAGTGAAGAAGGGTTGTTTTTTTTTTTTTAATTTTCAGAGACTGAGCAAAACGATACACTTAGGACTCACTACTAATACAAAGAAAAGATGTAAATACATGAGCACCAAAGTAACTTATATACTGAAGAGACTTATTTTGATAATGAGAAAATGTTTAGAAGTTTTATTTGATTTAGTAAGGTGATATTTGTGAACAGATAAGAAACATTGTTTATTAGAAGCTTCTGTGACTTAGTATGTAATTTAATAAAAGTCAGTTGTTATTTGTATGCATGACTAAGTTTTATTGCTAAAGGTTACTGTTTTTGTCACCTAATAAACATTTATTGACTCATCCACCATCACTCTAAAGCAAGATTGCCAAAAACATCATTTCGCAGCACCGTGACATTTATTAAGGGAAATCGTAATCTTGCTAAAGAATTGGGTGGCGGGGTACAAGTGGCAATATATTCTACTTCAAATTTTTTAAGTTCTTTCCACTGTTTATATGTAGAAATTTCCTCTACAGTTTGCACTTCGGTCTCTCTTGAAATCAGAGCCCCTGAGAAGCATGAGGATGGAGGATTGGTGTACAGAAATACTGGCGATGCACAGAAAGAAAGAATGAGAAGGCAGGAGGAGGAATTTCATAACGTGCAAGAAGAACAGAGATAAGAGTGAACATTGAGTGGTTTATGGAAAACCCCAGCACTGCCGCTATGTATATACCTAGGGATAAGAAGATTCCAGATTTTGCAGGTCAACCTAAGAAGCACGGAGATTTAACCATAGAGGAGTGGATAGAGCGGGCAAAGGCAGCCCTTAAGGTGCTAAGAATTCCAGAAGAGGATCAGCTGGAGGAGGTTATGAAGGCAGAAAAATCTGGACGAAATTTCAGCGAATCTATACTATATTGTCAAATAATAAGCTGAACTCTGTTGAACAATCTATAAGTATTCATAACCCATAGGATGTGATATCTATCTTTTATCTCTTTTTTTAGTATTGTAATCTTTCTTACTTTTTTTCTTCTTTTTTTCTTTTTAATCAAGATGGAGAAAAAGACCTCATCAGTCCTTGCATGACGTTATTCTTGTTCAATACATACATCATCTGCTTTCTTAGGTCTCCATTATAATCCTTGGTCTTGAAAAACTCCACCTTATTTTTTTTATAACAAAAATATCCTACTCAATTGTAATATTTCAATCGTGATATTATCCAAATAACAATTTTAATTTAATGTTACTTAGCCTTTGCTCTGCCCTATGGGGCTCTCCGTTTCGCTATATATTATATTATATGCTTCTTCAGGGGGCCAAGTAACGACTGGCAAATCACAGTATCTACAATCAAACAAAAAGATACCACATCAATCTTCATTTAGAAAAATTTAGGTATTATTTACAAACACATACGACATCTACCCACACACCTTATAACATGGCGTCTCCTGCTCATATGACACCGGTAGTGAACGCATCACCCGGAAGGAGTGACTCTTATTTTATAATCACAACTGAATTCAATCAAGCCCCAATAGGGTTCCTAAAATGTATTTTAAATTCAATCATGTATTTCTTCTTCAAAAACGGGAATTAAAAAAATGCGGACCATTCTATTTGTGAATTCAACCCTCTTGGTTCTAAAGACTGTAAAATATAAATCCACTTCTGTTCTTTTCTAATAAGGATCTTATTTCTGTCCCCACCTCAAATGTTATATGGAATCTGATTAATCGCAAAACATCTCAAAGAGTCAAAAATATGTCCCTTATCTTGACAATGTGCAACTAATGGAGCACCTTTTTTATTCAATTTAATGCATGAACGGTGTTCTGTAATCCATTGATTTAATCGGCGCTTAGTTTTTCCTACGTAAATTTTCTAACAGGGACATCTCAGAATGTATATGACGTATGTCGATTGGCAATCAGTGTGGAATCGCAATTTATACACTTTACCATCAATAGGATTTCTAAATTCAGTCAATTCTTCAGTGATATTACAGGTTTTACATTGTTGACATTTTTTATGTTTTCCTATTGTATTGTGTTGCATCAAAGAAGGTAAATTTGCAGGACTCACAATCTCTTTCAAATTGCGTGTTCTTGAAAAAGCAATTCTAATTTGTTGATTATGCAGGATTGGATGTGATTGCATTATAGACCAATTTCGTTTGATTATATTCCTCATCACATCTCCTCCCTTGAAAAATTGTATAACAAAGGTATTGATATCCTCTATTTGTGATCTTGTAGCACTAGATAACAATAACTCTCTGTTATTGTGTTTTGCTCTTTTATATGTGGTTTTAATCACTTTATCTGGATATCCTCTTTTTTTAAGATCTCTCTGGAAAGCCTTGGCACATCTTTTAAAGTCATCTTGGTTTTTACAAACCCTCTTGAATCTTAAAAATTGGGACAGGGGGAGGCTATCTTTCAATTTTGTAGGATGGCAACTTTGATATTGAAGAAAGGTGTTTCAGTAGATTTTTTATAAATCTTGGTGTTAAACTTCTGATTCGTTATATTAACATCTATATCTAAAAAATGCACATTATCAGCTGAACATTCATGTGTAAATTTAATATTGCCATGGCAAGAGTTAAGCCACATTATAAATTGACCCAGCGCTGTCTGATCTCCATACCAAAGTAAAAAAACGTCATCGATATAGCGTTTCCACATGGCTATATGTTGTTTATAGGGGGAATTATTAAGCCACATTTTTTCATACCGTGCCATAAATAAGTTGGCTATTGAAGGGGCACAGGTAGCCCCCATAGCGATTCCTGAAATTTGTAAATACAATTCCCCATTAAATAGGAAATAATTTCTTGTAAGTGCAAGCTCTGCTATTTGCAACAGAAATTCCGTAGGGATTCTATGTGGTCTCATTCTCATTTCTAAAGTTTCAAAAATAGCCTCTGTTTGTGGAATTGACGTATATAAAGATGTTATGTCCAATGTTGACAGTAGCAAATTTTCCCCAATCAAATGATTATGTTCTTCCAATATATTCAAAAAATGAGTACTATCTTTTACATATGAAGGGCATTCACTCACATAAGGCTTTAAAATAGCATCTATAAATGAAGATAATGCTTCCAAAACTGACCCTCTAGAAGAAATAATTGGTCGGCCAGGTGGAGCTTGTAAGTTTTTATGTATTTTTGGTAATGCATAAAAAACAGGTATTGTCGGATGTTCTCTATTTAGGAATTTAAATTCCTTCTTTGTTAAAAACCCTCGTTGTAATCCCATCTTTGTCAATTGTTTGATGTCATTCTGAAGATCAGTAGTACAGTCAGTGTCTAATTTACGATATGTAGTCTCATCTGAAAGTTGCCTATTGATTTCCCTAATATAACAGTCCCGATCCAGTATCACAATAGCTCCTCCTTTGTCAGCTCTTTTTATCACCAAGTCAGTCTTATTTTGTAATTCTTGGATCGCAATCCTTTCATTTTTACTCAGATTGTCATGAAATCGCCAATGTTCGTTACTAAAGTGGTCTTCAATATCTCTTAACACTAGAGTGCGAAAAGCTGAAACTAAGGGATCCATGGGGATCGAAGGGGTCCAAGTAGACTTAGGAGTTACAATGGAACAATCCTGCATTGAATCTTTTCCAGCAAAGAAAATTTTTAATTGTAAAGTCCTCAAAAAATTTTCTAAATCAATCCTAAACTGAAATGGATTATAATTAACTGCTGGTACAAACGATAGACCCCTAGATAATAGACTCATTTCGGTATTAGATAGCAATTTAAAGATAAATTAATCACTTCCGACGTGTTCTTCTCTGTGACCTCATTGGGAAATTGCTTCTCCCTCTGTTTCTTGTTTGTCGACTCATTACACAATTTTCTTGATTGGATCCTAAAAAACTTTCTGATGACCCATTACTACTTGAACTAGAGCTCGTTGATGCGTCTCTGAAACCCACTCGTTTATATTGAGTGTCTTGACCTTCTTGACGTTCCTTCCACATCCATGGATATACTTTGCCATCTTTATAATCTTTCTGATCTCTAAATAATTTTTTTAGTTTTTAATCTTTTGATATTCTCTTTAAATTTATCCATTGATTCTTTAAATTGAAGATGTTGTCGATCAAAGTCATCCGATGGTACTTTCTCTTTGATATTTACGAGTTCTTTGTCTAAGGAGTCTTTGTTCTGTTGTAATACTAGATTGCTTCTTTCAATAATCAACAGCATTAGATCTAGCGAACATTTGTTTAGGATCATATTCCATGTAGATATAAATTCTGAATCTTCTTGAAAAATCTGTGGAGCTTTATAAATTCTCATACCTTGGGGTATATGTTCACGTTTACAATACTCTATTAGTGCTGCACAATTTAAGTCCATTTTGATGTATTCTTTAAATTAAATATATAGGGAATCCCAATCGGAATTTGTACCATGATATGTATCATCACCAAATTCAGTGTTCTTGTTCAATAAGGTAGTGGTTGTGTCTATAGCAAAGCTAAATCCTGTGCGCCAAGTATTGGCTGCCATGATAGTCCCAATCAGCTGTAAACACAGAAAAATCTGGACGAAATTTCAGCGAATCTATACTATATTGTCAAATAATAAGCTGAACTCTGTTGAACAATCTATAAGTATTCATAACCTATAGGATGTGATATCTATCTTTTATCTCTTTTTTTAGTATTGTAATCTTTCTTACTTTTTTTCTTCTTTTTTTCTTTTTAATCAAGATGGAGAAAAAGACCTCATCAGTCCTTGCATGACGTTATTCTTGTTCAATACATATAATCGTCTGCTTTCTTAGGACTCCATTATAATCCTTGGTCTTGAAAAACTCCACCTTTTTTTATTATAATAAAAATATCCTACTCAATTGTAATATTTCAATCATGATATTATCCAAAGAACAATTTTAATTTAATGTTACTTAGCTTTTGCTCTGCACTATGGGGCTCTCCGTTTCGCTATATATTATATTATATGCTTCGGCAGCCTTCTGAGCTCACTCATTTGAGGAGCTCAGAAGGTTCTGGCTCCATAGTGGCTAATGTTATCTTGTCCTTAGTACATGTACTGGGCAAGATGTTCCTGATGTGATACTAATCAGGAGTGGGCCACAAGCAGTTCTTGCTAAGGTGCAAATGCAGGCTAAAATTCACTCTGCTTTAAGGCACAGTCTTTGGAACAAATTGCACGAGGTTGTCAAGCCAAGCTCTATATTACACCTATATAGGCAGGGGTCCAACCCCTACAAAGGGAAACGTAAAGGGGAGAGACCTTAGGGAAGGGAAAGGTAGAGGAGGAAACATGCTGCACATGAAGGGAAGGGAAGGGAATGGAATGGAAGGTGGGAATGCTACATATGAACAGCTAGAAAGGGAAGACAGGGGAAGAGATGCTGAACATGAATGGAGGGGAAGGTAGGATTACTATATTTGCCGTGAGAAAAAAAAAAGAGGACAAAATATAATTCAGCTATGCTCTCTGTCATACCCCACCTCACTCCCTGTCACACCCCTGCCCCACCACAACCCTGCACCGCATTGTCAACCTGACCTCCCAAGAAAGCCAGATTCTCTCTCTCCCCCCATTGTATATCCCCATCCCCAATCTTTTTTCCAGCTTCCCTCTACCCACATGACTCCATTAACATCCCCTCCTATTCATTATCGTAGTGCCCTGGTGGTCTAGTGGCCTCTTCGGGGTAGGAAAGAGCCCCCTCTTTCCTGCCCAGCGCTACTGCAGACCTCTTACTCCCGGCGCCGCTTCAAAATGACTGCTCAGAGTTCAAGCAGTAATCTTGCAAGACTTCTATCCAATCATCAAGTTTTTCTACTTCATTCACTTTGGCATGAAGACAGTGCGTACCAAGGGGGGGGGGGGGCGGTGGGAGCGGTCCGCCCCGGGTGCACGCCGCTGGGGGGTGCCGCGGCACGCGCCTGCTCCTCCGAGTTCGCTAAACTTCGTTTGTTCGCTGCAGCTCCCTCTGCCCCGGAACAGGTTACTTCCTGTTCCGGGGCAGAGGGAGCTACAGCAAACAAACGAAGTTTAGCGAACTCGGAGGAGCAGGCGCGCGCTGCGGCACCTCCCCCCCAGCGGCATGCACCCGGGGAGGGTGTCATTTCGCCGGGGAGGGGGGGCGCGCTGCACCCGGGGGGGGGGGGGGCGCATCGGTGCTCAGCCCCGGGTGCCATCCAGGCCAGGAACGCCACTGCATGAAGATCTACTGGCAGTCTTGCATCTCTGCTAACAACAACTCAGGTGAATATTCTGGCCAATATTTTTTCTTTCAGTTTAAGTCTTTAATCATGTAGGGTTCTGTTAAATCTTTCACAGCAAGCATTTCCCTGCGGGTGTCAGGGTGTGGTTTAACTTTTGTGAATGCCATACAGCTTGCAAAGCTCTTTGATTACACTGGACTCAAAATTCTAACCTCGGTCAGAGTGTATCCATGCAGGTGCCCCACCATAGTTAATCCAGTTTCTCACTATCGCATTGCCACTGTCGTTGCCAGTTGATTTCTTGTAGGGATGAGGACTGTAAAATGAGTGAACATTTCTGTCATAATTAGCACATGTTCCATTCTATTTACACTTCTGTCCAAAACTGTAAAGTCAACGACTAGAATCTCCAGAGGTCTTGTTGCTTGAAAACATTAAAACATGGCTCTCTCTCTGGGCCACATGTCTTTCTTTTGCAACTCTGCATCCAATTATTTATATCAGCTACCATCCTAGGCCAATAGTAGTCTCTACGCACATTTCTTAGAGTGGCCTCTTCACCAGGATGACCAGCCAGCTTGTGTTTTGCCACAAAAATTTCCTTTTTAATGACCTCCAGAACTAGCAGCTAAAATACACAACCTCTCTCTCTGTTGCCATCATCTCTTCTGTTGAAGAGGTCAACTACCGTAGTTCAGTGTATTTTTGCTTTTCAACCTTTGGAACACTCTTCCACCAAATAACTTGAACATTGTCTCCTCATCTTGGCCTCTGTCACATCATTCTTTATGACACCAAGACGTTTTCTCACTTCTGCACTGATACTCAAAAAAATCTCTCATTATTTTCTCTTTCAGGGTCTTCGTCCTGTGCTTTCCTTTATAATGCATAAGGGAAAGGGGAAATGGGACTTGATATACTGCCTTTCTGATGTTTTTGCAACTACATTCAAAGCGGTTTACATATATTCAGGCACTTATTTTGTACCAGGGGCAATGGAGGGTTAAGTGACTTGCTCAGAGTCACAAGGAGCTGCAGTGGGAATTGAACTCAGTTCCCCAGGATCAAAGTTCACTGCACTAACCACTAGGATACTCAAGCCACTACATTCTTGCTTCCAGGCTTATAGCTAACTTCAAAAGCAAATGCCACCAACTGGGCAATCCATCTTTGTTCGGTAGTTTTCACATTAGCTGATTTCAGATATCACAGCAAATTGTGGTCAGGTCTGACCCCAAACTTCTGGTACAGCAGATAATATTGGTATTTCTCCATAACTGCCCATTTTAGCTCAAGCAGTTCTAATGTAAACACACTATAATTCTTATCACTACTTTCTGACTTTCGTTGGTCATGGCTTGCATAAGAAATCATGTGCTCCTTTCCTTCTTGTATTTTACTTAAAACTGCGCCCAAACCTCTGTGGCTTGCATCATTCATCAGGATAAATGGCAAGTCGAACCTGGGATAGGCCAGGATTGAGCAGTTGTCAGCTTCTCTATAAGTGTCTCAAAAGTGGACTGACATTCCTCATTCCACTGCACCATGATTGACTTGTTTTTCTGTTTACTCTTGCCAGTCAAACTATGTAGGGGTGCTGCTGTTTGAGCAAAAGCTGCACAAACCTACGATAGCAACTAGTCATCCCCATAAATTGTTTTAATTCAGTTGTTGTCTGAGAAACCTTCCAATTCTGCACTGCTTCCACTTTGCACCTATCTACCGCCATTCCTTTCTCTGATACCACATGACCAGGATAATTCACCTCCTTGAAGATCAGCTTGCACTTTTTAGGCTTTAACTTCAGCTCACACTTAGCCAGCTTAGTTGGCACCTTATCTAGCCTCTCCAAATGGGTAGCAAAATCTTTTGAGAAAATCAAGATATCATCCAGATAAAGCAACTGAGCACAGTTTCCATAAGTCTTTGAAATATAGCATTGCATAGGCCAAATGGCATTCTCATCCATTGATACAGCCTAAAAGGTGTAGTCACTGCTGTCTTTTGCTTATCCGCTTCTTCATTGCTACCTGGAAGTAGCCAGATGTTAAGTCCAAAGACGAGAACAATACAGCTTCACTTAAGGATCCAAAGACTCATCTATCCTAGGTAGCAGCTAGGCATCCTTAATGGTCACTTGATTTAATTTTCTGTAGTCGCAGCAAAACTTTTTTTCGAGTGATCACTGCAGGTGATGCTCAAGGATTGGTGCTGTTCTTCAAAATGATCTGTGCTATAAGGTCCTGAACAAGCCTCTTAAATTCATCAAATATATGGGGTGAGACTCCTTGATACCTCTGCTTTATTGGAGCTGCATCCCCTGTTTTGATCTCATGGGGTGAATATTATCAGAGTAGCCAATGTATATGTCATGACTTGAAAACACATTTCTATGCTTTGCCAACATTGTTCTCAACCTAGATGTTGCTGAGTAGTTAGTATGCTCCAATCCACTTGTATGGGGATATCCACCACCACATCCTCTGTTAAGTCCATATCAATGTTTGCCAAACTCTGTACTTAACTGTATCCCCTTGCCAATGAAAGGAAACTGGTACAGCTATATGTACCTCCATGGGCTTGATCACTTCTGCCACTGTAGATCTTGGCGGTAAGGACACCGGTCAACAACTGGAATTAACCAGACGCAGTCATACTTTATCTTTATCTGAAGTAACTAATGTATTAGCAACTTGAACATTTGGAGGCAGCACTGCTAGTTCTCTATTGGTGACCAACTCTGACTGGCTTGTACTATTTCAAGATGGCACAACTTCCCAACAGCATTGCTTCAGACAAAAGGCAGTAACACTGTTCTTCTCCAACCCACTAGCTTCACATAACTAATTCTTGCCTGCTCCTGTTTTTGTACTTGCTGCCAAACTTTGTATATCTTGCTTTTCTGGACCCAATCTTGTGGCAGGAGAGACCAATCCAAATCTTGTAGCACGTTCATTCCTATAATTCTCAGTACCTTTTCTTCTGACTCCAGCTTTGACTCTCCATCCTGTACAATAAAAACACATTTCCTTTTGAAAATCTGCCCCAAGCAGGAATTTCAGCTTTTATGCAACCCTGTACTGGTACATTAACCCCATTTAAAGCTGTGAGCCTGATCCAACTCATGTACTCCAGCAGGAATCTGCTCTGAAAATACTGCGCGAAGCAACTGGCTTCAATTTATTTTTCCACATCCAAGCCTGTGTCTAGGTAGCATTTCACTGGAACTTGACCTATCATGGCCTCTATCAGTGGACTCCTCCCAAGCATCTTCCGCTTAACTTCAGCCACAACTGGCACAGTTGCTGACTACATCCTAACCACAGGTGTGGAAGTGGAGGCTTCAGATGTTTGCTGAACTCCGACAGCTGTTGCTGATGCTTTGCTTCTGTCCAGCCACACGTTAGCATTGTCCTCTCTTCTTACATTGCCATTGTTTTAATTTCCCCCTCTTGGACCTCTTTCTGACTCCAGATCACACGGGGGACTAAAGATACCTATTTCACATAACAGGTTCTGTCTGGTTTCTCCAACCTCCATTGTCACCCAATCACAAGGAGGTCTGCTCTGGGTTTGCATTAGGGGCTGTAATCGAATTCTAATTCCCATAACTACTGCTTTCAGTCTTCCTGGATCTAGGTATACTCTGAGCCATTTATGTTCCCAGATAATGCCTATTAAAAAAACTGTCTAAGTTTCTCCAGAGACTGAGTGTATGTGATGTGCCTTGTAAGCTAAATGTAAGGTAAAGAGAAGATAGAATAAAGACAGAGATTGGTTTAAATAGATAGATACATTTTATTTCTTACCCAAAGACAAGTCTTCAAGTTGGTACGAATACAGACATCAGACTTTAATCAGGTACATTCAGCAGACAGATTCTGGGTACATCCGGACAGAGCCCTGCCGTCTGACAGAAGCGTTGGGGAAAATTCCAAAGCTATGGCAATTTGTCCCCTCTTTTATACACAAACCTCTCCATAGAAGTCTATGGTGAGATACCTAGCTCTCAATTTCTGAGATGATACTTTCCCACACAGTCTTATCAGCATGTTTTGGGAAGCGTTGAGATAACAGTTCCACATCTGTCTGTGTCGCAATACTTTTCACACCATCTTGAGAACTCTGTATAACCTCTGTAGCCTTCTATACAAAACTAATAAACTCCATTTTGTTCATCTGATTTAAAGTGACAGTTGTACCAGTTTGTGTCAGGACTCATTGTTCAGACCTGCTTTTTGCAGATTCTCAAATATTAAATCACTTTCTTGTTGTTTGGCCTAGTCAGTACTTTTTCAGTTGTTTTAGCTATTTAAGGTATGTAAATTGACCCACCACTATTCCAGTGGATGGATCCCAAGCGGGGACACATATTAACTTACAGGAAAAGCAAGTCCTTGCGCAGCCAGTCATAGATTTTTAAACCTAGCTGGTATTTTTACAGCCTGAGTCCTAAAATCTGGCCTTCCACCCTTCCGGTGGATCCAGTGAGGGTCTCTTGCTGTAGTATAATTATACATTCCCCACTTGTCACCCCCTCTGGAGAGGGGTGACACAAAACTCGTCAAGCGTGTCATCATCTATTCCAGAAGGTGGCAAGCTATTAAACGAGAGGGGGAGTTTTGCTCTTATGGGTTGCTAGCAGATATTATGCCAGACAGAAAACTTCATTTTTAGGTGGTATATTTCTGGGCATATGGAATTCCCTTTATATTACCCAACCCCTTGGGCCTTAATCTTGATGTTACCCCTCTTGAGGTGTACTCAAACCTGTAGTGAGAGAGGTTTTATGAATGGGACAAAACCATGAGTTCATCTACAAAATCTCATGAAGTATAGGTATACGGGTAATAGCAATTTCAGGTGGATCATACTAATAAATACTTTCAGGTCTTGTTATGACTTAGTACATGGGGAGATAATCTAATGTATCTATCTCAGTGGTCTTGAGAAGGAACAGTGGTTTCGATTAAGCATTGTTATGGGCTCAACAAATATATGGCTAGTATTCAGATTGCAGGCTGTTTAAGGTTTGTAGGTATTCAGAATCCTTAAATAGGTCGGGATTCCTGGACCTTACTAGTACTCATCATTGGCATCCAACCATGAGCACTAATAAGTGGATAGTAAGCATGAGGTTGCCTCATACAGCAAAAAGAGTCAATCCTAGAAAAATTCATATCACCAGAGGTCATGCATGGATCTTGACATATGCATAATGACCTGGAAGTATGGGAAGCAATTTATATATCCATTACCCCACTTGGAGCTTAGTCAAACCTACAGAAAGACATGCAACGTAAGTAAGCCTACACCAGAGTTAAACAATTGCATAGCTGGTTGATACTAACAGAGTTTACATCTACATTATGATATCTTAGCCCGTACTAGGGTTTGATGTTACCCTTGTATCTGAGCAAGATCAACTTCAATTTTAAATTACCTAAACAGAAATAACAGGGAAACTCTTAGAAAAACAATTAGAACAATAAAGGAAATAATAGGAAAATAAAATAAAACCTTTTCAATATCTAGATAGGATTACTGCTAAACTGAAAATAAAACATAATATGAATCTATAATGTCCATAAACAGCAACAGTAGTTCTCAAATTAAGTATCAGTTCTAAAGTTTCTTTCATCGAACATGGTCGAGGCGGTGGAAGCGTTGAAGAATCTGGACGGAGTTCTGGAAGATCCAACAGGGCTGGGAAGTGGCCGGTCTTGAGATGGTTAGGCTGGTAACATCTGGTTCTGCGGCTGAGTAAACACGTATATCTTTCACATGTGGTCCAGTAGTTTGCAAGGTGTAAAGATTATTGCCACAACCTTGGGGGATCTAACATCATTTGGACCTTAAAGACGTACTTATGGTGTACAAATTGGGATCTTTCCATGTCTTTATTCTAGGCATATACCATCAACTTAAAATTAAATAAAAAATAAAAAAAATTGGAATTGGGATTTGGAATTGGAATTGGGATTTGCATAATATATCCCCACTTCTGGCTTGCATAATGTGCGAGACAGATTGGTAATTTTTAGAAAGACATGATCAAATAACAATGGTAAAGTATATGGAACAAAAGAGAAGATTACAAAAAAACAATTAAAATTTAGAGATGATGGTAAATGTTCAATTATTGATATATGGAGGGCAATGCGTCGCAATCTATCGCCAATAGATATGGAATCTTCACCTACGATGACTACCATTCACCAAGGGTTGAGCCCTCAGCTGCAGGAGGCCAGCAGGACTTACGAGCTAGATGATTCAGAAGGAAGGGTAGAGGCCAAATTTTCTTGCAACTCCAGGTCTGTGGTCACCGCGGTCTACGTTGATCCGGGTTCCAAAAGGGAATGACTGTCGTTCTTGTCGTTCTTGCCGGACTATATGTCTGGGTCTGTTTTGTAATGGTTGTGGACATTCACGTGCATAATGGCCATATTGCTGACAACGGAAGCACAGGACATCTGGAAAGCGATCAGGACTAGGTCGGGAACGGGAGTCTCTAGGGTGTCTATTATCACCAGGAGGTTGCCAGCGACGACCTCTTTCTTCTGGGTAATCATTTCTACGGTCTGAGCGGTAGGGCCGTGGGCCCTGATTTCGGCCGTTAGTGTCATAGCGTTGGTCAGCATACATAACAATAACAGGGGGAGAAGTGTCAGGAGTATTGGTATCAGTGTTAGAGCTCTTAGAGGCTCTTTTCTCTTTTAGATCTTCAGTCTGTAACACTTCCAAGTTAGTGTGTACTGTCTTACGATGTTGGGCTTCATCTTGCTTGCTTTTAATAAGCCGTCTGCAATGATGAAGGATGTGTTCACGAATTTTAGGCCATTTTTCCAGGTGGAGACCCACAGTGTTCTCCAACTTTAGTTTAATTTCTGAAGGTAAGGTTCCCTTCAGTAAATGATAGAATACTGGAAGAGCATTATCAGAATCAAATTTTTCCTCAGTCTCTTCTTTATATAGGTCTTGGAGTCTGAGTAAATAAGCCTCAATAGGCTCTGAATCCATTTCCCATCTTTGGGAAGTGATAACTGAAAAGTCTTTAAAGGTCGGATACATGGTCCGAATTTCCTGAAATACTTTGGTCTGAATCTCTGTTAAAGGATTGCCATCATACTGAGTATCTGTGACAAATTTTGCATAGCCTGATTGAGTGAATATGTCAGTGACACTAGCGTGTGGGGTTCTGCCCAGGAGCGCTTTCATATCTCCAACTGATAGAGTGGTCCCCAGGGTAATGTCCTGTAATTTCTTTAACCAACGGTTGCCTCCCTGTGCAATATCCGGGAGCTGTAGTATGAGGCTATTCAATTCAACGGCTGAAAGTGGAGTATATTCCGTATGAGGGACACCTCCGGACATTTTATTCAACAGGGGAAAAAGTTTTACTTTCTCCAATGGTTTCGTGGCGGTTGGGGGAAACTGATTCTCATACTTTTTCCAAACCTGAAAGCCCTGGATTAGATAAAGTGTTGTTTTCTGATCCCAATGAGGGTCAGGGTGGTCATAAATAAGATCTCTTACAAGTGAAAGCTTGTCAGACCGTAAGGATCCTTCACGCGGGAAGAGGGCGGACTGGGGCTGGAGTGCCTCAGACCATCCTGCAAGATTATCAATCCATGGTTGAACATAATGCCATGAATTTTCATGTAATGCCACATATTGGGCAGGTGTGCTAGGCGGACCAGATAGGATAGGTCCTGTACTGGTATTTAGGGCGGGCAAAACTGTAGAATGATGGGGACTATCAATGACTGTAAGGCAGCGGCTAGATCCCTCATTAGTAAGATAACTTTGAGGGTGGCGTTGTCTGGTATGATGAGAAATAAGATCATGTTGTTGAGGAAAATCAGATTTTGGTGCAACAGATACTACGGTGTCCGGGGTATCAGGGCGCGGTTGTGTTGTCAGGGACTTGCGTAAGGAACGAAGTCCTTCTGAAACAAACGCGAGGCCATTTCCCATACTAGCCAATGCCTGACCGTATTGTTCTTCCGAGGGGACTGGGGTATTAGGTAACGTGAAACGAGGTGAATCGTCTGCAAGGGAAGGGATTACTTCACTATCTGAAAAAGGGGAGAAATGGAACATCGGAGGAGGCTCATTTCGAATATCCTCTATGTCCGATTTTGTGGGGAGTTGTTGTTTTAAAACTTCCCATGCTTCGTCTAATGGGGAGAGTCTAACCTTCGGTCGCTCCTCATTAGCTGGTTTGGCTGGGAGTACCAAGGGACGCATTGGCCGTGCACCTAACGTGTCCCATCTAGGAAGAGTAGAACACTGAGGTTCCAGAGTGGGCATTGAAGGGGGCGGTTTAATGAAACCCCGATCATAGAGTTCCTGACAAATAGCCCGTGTTTGTGTAGCAGGACTACATGGAATGAAACCCATTTGTCGCAATTGGGATAGGATAGACTGTAGGGATTCAGCGGGCAAGGGACCAGTTTGGACAGAAGAGTCCAAACGTAGTGGTGGAGGTGATGTTTGAGTTGTGTGCCCCATATGTGGGTAGGTAGTCGTTTGGGTGGTCATGTGTGAGGTCAACCCGGATCCTAGGCTAGGGTAGGTGGAGGTCTGGGCAGCTACGTCAATTTGACTGATAGCAGGATGCTGGACGGTGACCGGAACCAATGGGTTCGGGACACAAGGATATTGCTCAATAATGGGTGGGGGTATTTCAATCTCATAGCCTCCAATAGTACGATATACATGAGGCGGTGGTGGGGTTAGCGTCTGGGTTGTTGCTTGCATCGTTGGAACAGTAGTAATAGTAGGCAATTGGGCGGTGGTCGTGACTACTGGGGTTAAGAGCGTCTGGGTTTGTACTGACCCCTGAGATATTGGAATTGGGTCTTTTTGTGATGAGGGAAGAGATAGATCAACTACACCAGCAATATGCACGGTAGTAGGTGGGTCAAATATTATAGGAGCGGGAGGTACCGCAGGCAGCGAGGGTATCACTGTCTGTGATCCTTGAGATGAGGGGATCTGTGTCTGAGATCCCTGAGAAATCTGTAGCTGAGGTTTATCACAATATCCCGGGGGTATTGGGGTATATCCCACTGCACATGGTAGGAGCTTGGTAGTACCTGCAGCGGCAGCAGCATCATAGGGTGGAGGGGTCGTAGGTGTTATTGCCTCTTGGCAAGGGGCTTGATCGCAATTAGACCTCGCTAGGGCTCTGTCATTCTGGTTTTGTGCAATAAGTATGAATTTATTAATAGCAGCTAAATGCTTATCCCTAGATTTTCGTGTTTTGTTGGATTCATTGTAACAGATCAAAGCTTGGAGCTTACCCTGATCGAATGAACCCTTTGTTGGCCATTCCAGTCCTGGGTCTTTAGCGGACCAAACGGTGTGCCAGGTCTGACATAAACGGGAAAGTTCTTTTTTATCAGCGGGGAAAAAGTTAAGAACTCTTTCCAGGGGGCTAGTAGAGGACTGAGTGGACATAATGGAGTCAGGTATAGGGGAAAAGGAATCCACATGGGGGGGGGTGTGCAGTGTAAAATGGCAAATTAAATTTCAAGTTGGATCCTAGTTCAAAGAATTATAATAGGTACCTCTATAAATATATATATATATAAATATAAATAAAAAAGGTGCAAAAGAAGATCATTCAAAGGAAAACATGCATCATGCGTATAGAAAACACCTTTATACTCACGCGTCTTCAAGAGCGTCCCAGTAACGGAACCTAGAATAGAAATTACTAATTGGCGGAAAGCCCTATGCTTTTGCCGCAGGTTAAATAAACGGACAATTGAAAGCCACAAAAGTGAGAAGAAAATAGAGCAGAAGGAGGTCAGTGTCAGCTATTATATATTTATACTACTCTATCCCAAATTAACAAATACTACTCCCCAGAGTGTGCTTCTAAAGACAGCTACAACATGCCTGCCAAAAACTACACTGGTAATTAGTGGCCATGGGCTCCAACGCCATGATAGAGCCCCCAAAAAGGGACATTGCAAACACTCCCAAAATGAACCCAGAAAAAACCTGCGAATAAGGTCCTCTGAGTCGAGGAGCAGCGGTCCACAGGGTCCCGCTGATTAGCTACAACGTAATCACCCCAATGAACCTTAAGTGGCTACAACGCACGTAGTGAAATAAAAAATTTTATAGGTTAGGCTCTCCCGCGTATACAACTAACCATTTCTAAACAATTTTAAATTACCCGAGTCAACCTGTACACAATCGCAACGAAAGTCGTTAGACGTCTCTTTATTAACCCCGCGGTCATCTATACAAGTAACTCATAGGTGGGCAATAGTGCCGAAACCGCAGGCCACTCCGAAAAATGGAATGGAAGTCTGCTCAAAATCTAATAAATGAGATACCGTCATCCATTGAAGGGGCACCTTCGATGGATGTGAGTCTCAGACATCAGTATCAAAATTATAGCATGACACTAGTAGAAGGAAATTAAATAAATAAAAAATTAAGAAATAAAGGGAAAAAGGAAAAAGGAAATAAGAAATATGACGTGTTCCTAGAAAAAACCTCAGAAATCTAATCCAGTGAAAGGAAAAACAAAAGGCAAGAAAGGCATTATAACATGTGTAGTGTGGAGCTATACCCCTAGAATAAATGGAATAAAGTTAAATACATATTAATTGCTTTTGGTTGGAAGTAGCATCTAAACATGAAAATATAAGAGAAGCATATATTATAATAAATTGTGAAACAGGACACAGTGGTGTAAATATGACAAGTTAAATACCCATAAATATGACAAATTAATACTCATACATTCAGAAAAGGAACATAGTAAATAAAATAAACCCGAATGCGATGGCAGGAAGCTTTTGTGTCTAAACAGGTAAAAGGGGAAAAAGAACAAATTAATACATTTGATTCTTACAAGAACTTCCAATGATACGGCATAGAACATACATACTAGTCAGTGACTGAAATGATATGTCTAAATGATGACAAACAGAACAGCTGCAGCATTAGAAGGAAAGAGAAGGTGGGTTGGGTTATAAAGAACCTAGTTCACAATGCTGTCGAGTAAAAACAGAAAACTTATTATAAAGGCTTACACAATTTAATTCTTTATAGGATCATATTATTTAAAAGTGATTGTCATTCTCAGGACGTGGAAACAACATAGCTCACTTTTACAAGTGTTTAAAATAAGTCAGGCTGTATGCAGTCGGAGGACGAAAACCACAATGCAAGCGAGGAAGTGCAGTATTTCCTGTAGATAACGTTATAATATAGCAAACAGTACAAAAGCAATCATGCAAGACAAACAAAGCTGAAAAAAGTCTGTAGAACAGTTTTGGTATACGTAGCTAGACTGAAAATCTAGAGATGGGGAATCATAAATCTCATTGGCGCTAAGGGAAGGACCCTTGCATAAGTCCACCGTCGAGAATATGTTGGAAAAAAGTTCTACCAGTTTCGAGATGAAACCGGAATTGAAAGATATGAAAAAGATATGAGAGGAGTTAGTTAGATGGATTTAGGAGCAATACAGTTGACAGAGGATAGACAGTGAGAGGTTAAAAAGAATACCTGTGTAAATGACTGTTTAACTTGTACCATTTCAGTATAGAACAAGGACAAAAACGAACGGAAAAGGTGGGAGGGGAAAAAAAAAAAAAATCACTTTCTGATCTTTTAAAAGTGAACTGTAGAGCCTCCTCAGCCAAAGCAGTGCTGGACTGATAAGGCAGCTAAAAGTGGGCAATCTTCCCAGATTCTCATGTCCTTGAGGTAATGAACTACAGCGCTTGTTAGGGAAAACTTTTAAAAGTTACAGAAAGAAATGGCAGTTTCAGGAGCCTGGATAAGGATAAGGGAAAAGCCAAGTAATGTATGTCTGATGGTAAAATACCCTTTTAAACGTTGCAACCACACGGGGTAGCACAATAAGGTCTATCAAGCTGTCACTTGCAGCACAAAAATAAAGAAACCTGTCTCGGGGTTAAAATCATGGCTCAGAGACAGAATGAGAAAGCATTTGTTTAAGGGAGATGAGATGAAAGAGAAAGAAACGCTCAAAAGTCAAAGCAGTATGAGCAGAATAGTTTGGGGAGTGGGAGACAACAACGTAATCTTAAAAGTGAAAGCAGAAATACATCCGTACATTCTTACATGCTCAGAGGTGCACGTATAACGAACTTGGCAGCAGGAGACATGAAAAGATCAGACAAGACAGATTAAGCTTGTATTATGCTTTTTCTGCAGCTGGCAGGCAGAGAGTTAAAATGTAAAACTCACTATGGTGTAGAAGTCGGTAGAGCATCAGAGAAGAGGGCAGGGAGGATTGATATGGCAGAGAAAGCGGGAGAAGAACAAAATGTTGTGGAGGAGGGAAATCAGATTGGACTTAAGGGAAAAAGAAATGGCTATGGGGGGTGGGGTGAGAGCACAGAACTGAGCAGCAGTGAAAAAGGACAATTAGGTGAACTACGCAGTAAATAATAACGGGCAGGAAATGCGCTTCAAAGTGAAAAAGCCAAGCCAGATTTAGACAACGGCATACAGAGATAAGAACTAAGAAAAACAGAGACAGTACAGTATAGTGCACTCAAATCAGACGGAGTGCAAAAACACACACAAAGATGTAAAAGAAAAAAAGAGCGCACCCGCCCCCAGACCACAAGACAGCCATATACTGCTACGGAAGTTAAAAAGGGGAGATAAGAGATACAGAATCAGGAAATGTATGCAACAGCGGAAAAGATAACACAGGAGCAAGAGATAGAAACTACATATCCGTGAGGAGAAACGGAAATCAGAGGTTCTAATGCTGCACTATGAAAGAGAGCCGAGAAAAGTACAGGAAGAAGGGGGGCCGTGGGCTGTTAGAGGGAAAGCATTGTTCAGAGAACTAAAAGAACTGAATAGGGTCTTATGGGAAGTGTAGTGCACAAAGATTTGGATACGGCTTGCATTTGTTCAAAGTCATGGGAGACAGAGAAGTTTAGAGATAAGGGGAAAACAGCAGTTGAACGGCGGTAAGCAGCTACAAAGCTGAGCCCCGTAATTAATGTTTGCAGCTGAAAAAAGAAGAGAGTTGTAGGAAGTAGGAGGGACAGTCCCGAGGCAATAATAAAAAAAATCTCGAGGATAACTGTGTCAGCATAAGCAAAAGTATATGCCGCACACACAGAGTAAAGGCAATAGCAGATGTGGAAAGGTGGGGGCTGTCAGGTATAGGAACAGAGAAACCAGAAGGATTTTAAGGGAGAGCAATCTGAAAGCGTGCTGTTCTCCTAGGGTAAAGAAAATTCCCCCGATCCGGGAGTATACAGAGAAGAACGGAGCAGGATTAGACCCAGGGGATTAATAGGAAGAGGTAGGCAGAGGAAGTTAGGATGAAGGAGAACAGGAAGAGGGATAGGGGAAGAAAAGTAAGGTCGACAGAAGGAGGAAGAACAGAATACATAGTGAGAACAAGGGAACAGGGATTTGAAAAAGGGGGGGATTAAGACAGAACACAAGATGGGATGGGAAACAGAAAATGCGCAATCTCTAAGGATTGTTAAGCGAGAAATGCTAGCATAAAGACCAATCCAAAGATTTTGAACATTGAAATAAACTTACAGCAAACCCCAAATCGCAGTCGCCTGGATTCGGTGTTATGCACCATTCACACAACAAGCACAGTCTTGCGCACATCTCGCAAATCAAAGAGGTGGACAGAATAGGAGAAAGAAAGAGGGTGAGAAAGAACAGAACAGAATATAGAAGTGAAAGTTAGAACTCAAAGAATCATCCCCAGTAGATTAAAAATTAGGGAAAGAAATCAGCATAGAAAAGGGCAGAGAAGCAGGTGTGTTAGTGCAGCGCAGGGCATGAAAACATTCAGGGAAGAAAGTAAAAAGACAGAAGAATAAAGGAGTATTTAAAGTGGGGGTGAGAATGGACAGAACATTAATGCCCCTGAAGTGGGCAGTGTCCATGATAGGGATAACAGTAGAACAGCAGGGAAACAGGAAAAAGGTGATAGAAAGATAACATAGAACATTTGAACGCACAATACAAATATCCCCTCTTGCGTGCAAATGGGGGTCAAGAAGGGAAGCGAGTACGGACAGCGCTCGGGGTCCACCACTGTTTTAATTTCCCCCTCTTGGACCTCTTTCTGACTCCAGATCACACGGGGGACTAAAGATACCTATTTCACATAACAGGTTCTGTCTGGTTTCTCCAACCTCCATTGTCACCCAATCACAAGGAGGTCTGCTCTGGGTTTGCATTAGGGGCTGTAATCGAATTCTAATTCCCATAACTACTGCTTTCAGTCTTCCTGGATCTAGGTATACTCTGAGCCATTTATGTTCCCAGATAATGCCTATTAAAAAACTGTCTAAGTTTCTCCAGAGACTGAGTGTATGTGATGTGCCTTGTAAGCTAAATGTAAGGTAAAGAGAAGATAGAATAAAGACAGAGATTGGTTTAAATAGATAGATACATTTTATTTCTTACCCAAAGACAAGTCTTCAAGTTGGTACGAATACAGACATCAGACTTTAATCAGGTACATTCAGCAGACAGATTCTGGGTACATCCGGACAGAGCCCTGCCGTCTGACAGAAGCGTTGGGGAAAATTCCAAAGCTATGGCAATTTGTCCCCTCTTTTATACACAAACCTCTCCATAGAAGTCTATGGTGAGATACCTAGCTCTCAATTTCTGAGATGATACTTTCCCACACAGTCTTATCAGCATGTTTTGGGAAGCGTTGAGATAACAGTTCCACATCTGTCTGTGTCGCAATACTTTTCACACCATCTTGAGAACTCTGTATAACCTCTGTAGCCTTCTATACAAAACTAATAAACTCCATTTTGTTCATCTGATTTAAAGTGACAGTTGTACCAGTTTGTGTCAGGACTCATTGTTCAGACCTGCTTTTTGCAGATTCTCAAATATTAATCACTTTCTTGTTGTTTGGCCTAGTCAGTACTTTTTCAGTTGTTTTAGCTATTTAAGGTATGTAAATTGACCCACCACTATTCCAGTGGATGGATCCCAAGCGGGGACACATATTAACTTACAGGAAAAGCAAGTCCTTGCGCAGCCAGTCATAGATTTTTAAACCTAGCTGGTATTTTTACAGCCTGAGTCCTAAAATCTGGCCTTCCACCCTTCCGGTGGATCCAGTGAGGGTCTCTTGCTGTAGTATAATTATACACCATCTAGTGAATCAACACTTGGTCAACCCCACTATCTCACTAGCACACTCCTTAGCCATATGCCTTGGATCATTGTATCAGTAGCGTATCAGCTCCCCCTTCTCATTTCTCAAAGAACCTCTCCTAGGCACAAATCTAGCACACTCCTGATTCATCCAGTCTCCACAGCTACTTCTCTGCGTAGGTGCAAACCTGTGACCACCAGTTGCCCTACCTTGCACCATCTGAAACAGGTTCTGCTGTTGCCTAATAAGCTGCTCTTACGGTTCTAGAAATCTCTTGTCTTCTTGTGTTAGATTTTCAATTTCTATCTGCACATTTGGCTCCACTATAGCCATTCGCAACTCTGTACAACCTCTTGATAAGATGCAGGATCTTTCCTCCATCAAACCAAAATTGTCCTCCTCTGACCACATGACTGCCAGTTGGAGTAGCTCTTGTAAAGGAGAGGTGTGGCTCTTTCATGACCCTTTTCTGCATCTCACTTCTCAAGTTCTGATCCCTCATGCCTAATACAAAGCACTCCTTTAACATCTTCACAGGAAATCTCTCTCTTGGGCAGTAAGTGTGGCTAACTTTTCTTGCAGACAATAAGCGTAGGTTCTGATGTCTTCGTGTGGTGCTTGTCTATGGTTGGAGAACTCTCAAAGGGTCACAGGCACTTTATCTCCATACACTATCTTCAGCAGATCAAATAAGTCATCAATGTGTTGTGAAAGTCTGGGGTGCATATGTAACTGTATCCTTTGCCAAGTCTAATAGATGGCCCTTCACCACCTCCAGCTGATCCTCTTCTGAAATTCTTAGCACCTTAAGGGCTGCCTTTGCCTGATCTATCCACTCCTCTATGGTTCCCCAAACTGCAACGTGAGGGATGTAAGATGGATATTGGACTGGAATAACCCATGTCAGGGTGTTTGGAACAGAGTGAAGTATTTATCTCTAGAGATAAGGCATCTTCTAGATGTGTATATAAGACGCATCTCTGAGGTTCAAGATGCTATCTGATTACCCATCAGATCCAAGCCGAGACTGGTCCCAGTGCGACTGCAGCTTGTATCCTCTGCTGGGCTTCTCTACCTGATACAGCACTGCAGCATCACTTCAGAGGTTCTCTGCCAGCCTGACTCCTCTGGACCTGCAGCCTCCCTAGGGAGAGGGGAAAAGATTGAATATGAATGAATATGCAGCAACAAATAATATGCTTGTTTATACAGTTTGTTATGAATGATTGCCCATTGTTATATTTCTTAGAATGGATGTTTTAGTTTGCTGTGCTTTTCTATCAAATTAATGGATTTCTTATATGTTTTTTTTTTAAATATAATATGTTATTTTTAAGATGTAAACAGTTCTGTTTTGTCAATGCAATTAGAAACGGTATAATAAATAAACAATAAATGATTCTTCACTAACAGGTTTTATGCAGCTCTGTGATTGCTAGTGGGTAATTGAGGAGGCAGAATTTAAGGCCTGTAGAGAAAGCGAGTAAGTGTTTATGCAGTGTAGCAAAGAGGTTTATTGTATTTCTCTGGGCATCCTATCCTGTCCAGTGCATGTCTCACATTGTAACTACACTGTTTTTATCTTTGGCTGCTACCTGCTTTTAAATAAATACCCATCTTATACGGTCTGTGCCCTGAGGAGGACAGGTACAAATCAAGGTAGGGTATACACAAAAAGTAGCACATATGAGTTTATCTTGTTGGGCAGACTGGAAAACTCTTTTTATTGGAAAAAACTAAAAACAAATAACATACAAATCAAAAACAAGCCCCTAGCTATACACGGTCCTCCTATCTATGTACACCCCCTCCCCCTCCTCAATGGTACAGTGGAAACTGTTTATTAGAAAAACCAAAGAAAAAAACCGGACATGCAAATCAAACCCCAAGCTCCTAGCTAGACATGGTCTGCCTATCTATGTACACCCCCTCCCCCTCCTCAATAATACAATGGATCAACCCCCCCCCCCGACCCCCCCCCCCAAACCCCTTCAGACAACTGGCACACAATCCCCTGGATAGCATGTCCCCTCATGGCGGCTTAAGCCTCATGTTTCTCCACCACCTCGAAGCCACCCCCACCCCTTTTTCCACCCTTTCCCACTTCGCCGCTTCCTGCACTGCCCTTACCACATCCCAGCTGACTACCTCCGCCGGCCGGACCTCCTGGTACAGGGACACCCTGCAGCGTGCCATCCAGAGGCAGTACCGCAATATCACCGAAATCAGAAAGCGTGTTACCGGATCCCCGCGTCCCCCTCCACCCTCTGGGCCGTACACCCAGTCCGCATAGCTGTAGTTGCGGAAACTGGGGATCTGCAGCAACGAGGAAACCCGGTCAGAGACCTGGACTGTAAATGGGCACCTCACCAGGAAATGCTCCATCGTCTCTTCAGTTCCAGCACATTCCTCCCGTGGGCACCCTGTATCCCGCACATTGCGATATTTCAAATTTCCTCGGACGTACAACCGTGAAAGGACAGCCACGCCAGGTCTTTACACTTCGCCGGGATGCGGTTCGAAGCAATCAACCGTAACCCCTGCTGCACCCGTGGGGGCGGCGCTTCCCTCAGCACCAGAGGAGCTGAGAACACCTGCGCCCGTACTCTGTCCATCCAGACCCCCCGATGTCCTGCCTTCACCTCCCCCACCGTCAGCCCCCACACCCTCACCAATTTCACTAGGGTCTTGCAATAACACCCCCCCTCCCCGGGGCCCCCCTTCGCAGTGCCACTACCCTCCCCCCCTCCCGCCATAGGTCCCAATATCTCAGCCACCACTGCAGGACACTCCTTGCCCACCCCGGTGGCTCCCGCCCTACCGCCCTCCCCAGATTGAACTGCAGGAACAAAGCGCTGAAAAACAGGACTGGGTTTATCATGCCCCCTCCCCCCTCCTAGGCAGATATGTAACATTCCGTTTTACCGGATTCGTCCTGTTGCCCCAGAGCATCCAGAAGAACAACCCATACAAGGCCGTGTACCGGCTCTCCGGCAGCAAGCAGATGTAACTGACGAACAGAAACAAAAGAACTAAGTGTGCCTTGATGAGCTGTACCCGCTCCCCCATGGTCATTCTCCACCCCTTCCATCTATCCACCCTCCCCTTCACTTAGTGGAGACACCTATCCCAGTTGTAGAGCCTATAATCCCTCTTCTCGAAGTATATTCCCAAGACCCGTATACGTTCCACAGCTGTAGGAAACCTACCTCCCAACTCAAACTGCAGCCCCTGATCCCCAACCCACAGGCTATTGGACTTTTGAAAATTGACCTGCGACGCTGTTGCCTGCGAGTATTCCTGGATCAGGTTCTGCAATCTACCTCCCTCCCTCTGGTCCGCTACCCACACTGTAACATCATCTGCATACGCCACGACCCTTAACTGGCTATTGTCCCCCACCTCCACCCCTTCCAGCCCCTCCGCCCCCCTTCTCCAGCCGTCTTATAAAAGGGTCGATGGCGTATGCTTACAACAGCGGGCTGAGCGGGCACCCCTACCCCCTCCACCCGTTAACCAGGGGAAAACACCCTGCATGCCGATAGAGTAGCTGTAATTGCTCTATCCAGCCCTTCGGAAACCCATAGCGCTCCAGAATGCTCCATAGGCCACCCCACTGCACTCTATCAAACGCTTTTTCCTGGTCGAGTGTTACCAACAGCCTACCGTGCCCTCCCATTCTACTGCGTTCTACTCCCTCCCGCACCCACGCTGCCGCTTCCAAGACCCCTCTCCCTTTAACCCCACATGCTTGCGAGGCTGCCAGCAAATCCCCAGACACCTGCCTCATTCTCTGGAATAGCATTCGTGCGAAAATTTTCCGATCTGGATTAAGCAGTGCTATAGGCCGCCAGTTGGCCAGCATCGCCGGGTTCTTCCCCTTACTTAGTAGGATAAGAGCCACCTCTGTCAGGGAACTAGGCAAGGAACCCTCCAACTGGGCTGCCCCCCATACCCTCACCAGGATCGGCACCAGCTGCTCCTTAAAGGCCTGGTAGAACTCAGTCGTTAGCCCATCCGGCCCCGGCGAGGTCTTCCTGTGGAGCGCCCCGATGGCTTCCTCCACCTCCTGTTCTGTCCACAGGTTCAAGAGGGCCTGAAGCTGGGGTCCCCTGTGACCTATCCCCGGGGTCCCTTCCACATAACGCTCCATCTGCTCTATATCGATCTGCTGGGCTGAAAAGAACGCCGCAAAGTGGTCCCTCACTGCCCCCAGAATCCCCTCCTGGGTGTCCTGCAGGACCCCCTGTGCGTCCGGCACCCCCTCCATCACCCTGCGCGCCCTCCGCTCCCGGCAGCATGCGAAGGGGTCCGGACTACACATTTTCCCGAAGTCCCGCTCGTACACCAAGGAGGTGTAGCGGTTGTACTGTACCTGCTCCAGGAGTGCTTGGAGATCATGTATTTCTTCCTCCCTCCCCCCCTTGTGAAATCAGTGTGTCCCTCTTTTTCTTTATCGCCATGCCCAACTTTGTCCTTTCCCTCCCCTCCCTTCTCGCCTGTCTGAGAAAGAATCCCCGCGTTCGTCTTTTCACTGTATCCCACCACTCCCCCAATGACTGAAATGCCCCCTGCACTGACACCTGATCTTCCAAAAACCGGCGGTACTCCTCCCGCACCTGCTCGCTACCTAACCACTTTAAATTCAGTCGCCATAACCCCCTCCCTGGCCTCTGCGCTGCCGTCCCCCCCACCTGAAGGAGGACCATGTGGTGGTCTGAAAAGTCCACGTCCACAGTTCGTGGACCCCCCAGACAAACCCCCTTCTTTACCAGGAATCTATCGATTCTACTCTTACACTGCCCTCGAAAGAACGTGAACCCCTCCTGTTCCTCACAGAAGGCCACATGCGCATCTACCAGCTCCGCCTCCTGCATGATCCCTGCCAGCCTCACCCCGTCATAGCCTACCTGTACCGATTGTCCCCCACTATCCTTTTTCCTCAATATGGTGTTAAAATCCCCCCCCCCCCAGACTACTTGGCGCGAAGTGTATAGGTAGGGCTTGATCTTCCCAAGAGGAGCACCCTTTCCTTCTTGCTTTGGGGCCCGTACACATTCACCACCCTCAGTGCTCTATCCTCCCAAATTGCATCCACAACAAGACATCTCCCCACCCCCAGCTCCACCACTCACTGAATATTCACCCAGTGGGACTTAAATAAGATCCCCACCCCACCATACCTCTCCCCCGCCAACCCCCACACCGAGGGACCCCACTTCCAGGCCCGCCTCGCCCACCTGATCACCTCAATGGACCGCAGCCGAGTCTCCTGCAGCAGGAAGCAATCTGCTCGGACCCTCGCGAACCAGTCATACGCTAAACCCTGCTTCTTCGGAGAGGCGATGCTGGCCACATTCAGCGTGGCAAATGTCAACACTAAGCCTGCCATCCTCATTGCGAGTCACGGGTCTGCTCACTCCCCCCTTCTTTCCTTATCTCCTGGGATACCCCCTTCTTACCCTGAAGCAGGTCCTCTGCTATGCGGTCTACGTTGTCCCCTGCCAGATCCCCCCCCCCCCCCCCGCGGCCTTCCTGTCTGCACCTTACCCCCCGCCCCCTTTCTTCCTTCCTTTCTTCTTTGCTCTATCTGGACCCACCCCCTGATCCCTCCCTCTCCCCTCTCCCTCCCCCCCACCTCCTCCTCCGAGTCCTCCACCTCCCCCAAGTCCTCCAGATCCTCCTCTAGCTCCACTCTGTCCCTCCCAAGCCTGCACTTGGGCCTTCACCACCTGCCCGGCCCCCTCAGCTTTCCTCTTACTCCCCTTTCCCCTCCCTCCCTTCCCTCTTCCTCGTCCCTCACCCCTCCCCCTCCCCCAAGAGACTTCCCGCCCTTCTTCCTACCACCAGTACCCTCCGCCAGTGCTTCCTCATATTTCCGTTTGCCCTCTCCGATCCCCCCTGCTGCCCCCTCTTCCTCCATTAACTCCACCTCTTCTCCTTCCCCCTGTTCTTCCTCCTCCCTCCCAACCTCCCTATCCTCCTCCTCCACCTGAAATATGTTTCCCCACCCTCCGAAACTTCCCTTTTCTCTGTGGCACTTGTACCCACTCCCCCTCTCCCCCCTGCTCCACTCCTGACCCTGCCGCCCCCCCTCCTGCATCCCCTCCTTCTCCCCCCTTGCCCCTCCCTGCCTATCACCCCCTGCCCAAACCCTGCTTGGATCCAGTAACTTTGTAAGCGGGGATCTCAGCTCCGCGTACCTCTGTAGCCAGTAGGCTAAATCTGCCCCAGAGATAGACTCATTTCTCACGAGCAGGGTGACCTGCACCAGGTCCGGCTTGCTGATTGGAATGGCCCTGAGGTCCCGCCACTCCCCCTTATCCCTCACCCCCTCGTACCTTTCCCAGAATATTTCCATCCCCCTCTGGGTCATGAAGCTCAAGTCATATTCTGGGATGTTGATGGGGTGTATACACGCGTAAAAGTCCTCGGGTATAAACCCCATCCCCATCACCAGCCTCAAGACCCGATCCCTGGAGGGCATTGCCCCCTCCCCTATCCATTTCAGCTGTACCACATTTCGCCGCTTAGGCAGCTGTCCACCCCCTGTCCCCGCTCCCCCCCCAATCCCTCCCTGGGCCCTCAAAACCACCCGATCTCCCCCCTCCTTCCTTCCCCCTCCCTGGACTACTGCCGCAAAGGACTTGGACCCCAGCCCCCACCGCCCCCCCCTCCACACTTGTTCCAGCCCTTCCCTCTGCCTCCCCCCCTTCTGTCCCTCTGCCCCTCCCCTCATCCCTCTCCCTTCCTCAATATCCACAGCCCCTCCCCCTCCCGCTGTTCCCCGTCCCCTTCCCTCTCAGAAAAACATCCAGCAACGTCCATAGTCAGTTCTGCTGCTTGGGCTGCCTCCAACTGATTGTCCTGCCCGTCTCCACTTCCTGGAACGTCCCTGCTCATCCCTACCACTGCAGGCTCCAGCCTCTGGGCTAATCGCCTCCTCTCCTCTGTCTCCTGGCGATACTCTGGCTCCTGCCCAGTCAGGTCTGCAGCTGGCGATACCAGACTCCCTGCTTGCTCCGCCCCTGAACTCCCTCCAACCTCCGGCACCAGGGGCGGAGCCTCCGGAACTCCGCCGCTCCCCTTGGCTCCTCGCTCCCAGCCATCCCTCTGGCAGGTCCGCTCCACCACCTGCTGCACATCTGTTGGACTTGCCATGTCCACTTCTCTAGTCAACGAAAGTCTCTCAACAATTGGATTACTTCCTCCTTGCTTCTGGTGCAGTCTCTCCTGCGTTCTCCCAATGGCTGGCGCTTCCCGGGGGCATGGCTTGTCCGTTCCTGATTCCGCCACAGGCTGGCTGTTAGCACCCCCCGATTTCACCTCTTTTAATGGACAGCTGGTCAAATGAGCTCCCAGCTGCTGCCCGCTCCTATTCCTCTCTCTCTGATCCCTCTCCTGTAAACCGCCAGCTACTCCATGCTCAGGGAAGACCTCCTCTGCTCCCGGACTTTGTGGGCGGGGCTTCTCCAGACGCCATGCTGCCTCGGTGTCCACTTCAGCCATTGCAGACCCGGCCAAAAATACCGGAGTCTGCCTCTGCTGACCCTTTTCCAACAGGGCCTCCTTCACGGCAACTGTCTCTGCTGTTTGCACAACTGCAGGTAAGCCCTCTGAGATTTCGACCACCACCTCTGTAGAAAACAGGCTGCTACCTGTGTCTCCCTCTGCTGCCTCCATTATCTGGAGTTTTGACAATTTACTGAGTTCTTTCCTCCCCTCCACAGGTAGGATCTCTGCTCCAGCCCCCACCCCAGAGCCATCTCCTGCCGCTGCCTCCTTATCCTCTGGCTGCTGGGTAAGTGCTCTGGACTGTCTTGCCAACTGTCTCATGAATTTTAAAGTGGGGTCACCTCTGAACCCAGACAACTCTTTTGGTTCTAATGCTGCTGAAGACACTGAAGCTTGCTTCAACTGTAGTGTTCCTGAACCCCAAAGACTTTGGTATAGAAGCCATCCTTTCTCGGTTAACATAGAGCTCCCTCAAAGGATTCACAGAGCCCTTTTTTAAACAGTTCAACAAGTATTCTTTTTTCCCCAACAACTTTGATATCTGGGCTTCCTCTTTAACATACATTTGTCTGTGCTCCGCTGGGGCAAATTTACACATAGTTCTTGCCATTTTCAGACGTTTTCCTAGCTCCACTACTTCTTTTTCCACCAGCTTAATTCGTCTTACAATATTTACAACACTACTTGCTGGATCATCAGGGTCATAGCTCACTTCAAGGAACTCCTCATCTGACGATCCACTCTCCTCACTCTCACTCTCATCTGCCTCCAGCAAAGGCTTCTGGCAAACTTCCATCGCCTCTTCCTTCTCCCTTCCTTGGAAGCGCCCTTCTGGGGCCTGTACTATCTTCCTCCCCCCTCCACTGTCTTCTTGCTTACCTTCCGCAAGCTGGGCCATGGAGGGGGAAATGCTCTGGTGGCCTCCACTGGGCTGCTTCTCCCTTCGGTCCACTGGACTCTTTTCCCTTCTCCTGGTAGTCAAACCAGGGAGAGAGCCACTCCTTTCGGCTTTCTGGTCCCAGGCCCCAGGAGGCCCCATAGCCTGGGACTTTCCTGAGGCCTTCTCCCCAGGGACCCTCCTCATCTTTGGGGAGGGAGCTAGGTCTCACTCCCTTTCCACTGGAAGTCTGCAGAGCTCTCTAAAACACCTCCTTCCTCCTCAGCAGACTGGATGGACTGTGCAGGTCTTTTTCTGCCGTCATCTACTATGTTACTATGTAAATCTAACATTTATTTCTCAGAGGACAAGCAGGGATAATATTCTCACATGTTGGTGACATCATCCATGGAGCCTGGTGTGGACACTGCCAAAGTGTACTGTCTCTAATCTTTGAAGCAATGCCCCCATCAAGAATGAATGGATGCCTTCTCACTCGACAGTCAAGCATGGGATCTGCAATCTGTTGGTTTCTGCAGAGCAGAGAGGTTGACTTTTTAATCTTTCCTCAGTGTCAAACTGCCCTTTTAGTGCCTTCCCTTTTGCGAGACATTTTTCTTCGTATTTTTCTTTTTTTCAGTGTTAAGTTATTTAACCTACAGTATATAATTCTTTTTCATTTTTTCAATTTTTGGCCTTTTGGGCCTCTGAGCCCTTCTTTTACTTGGGAAGCACCGACTATTTTTGGGTCTGCAACTACTCGAGGTCCCTGGGTCATAGAACCTTTTGACCTAGCATTGGCTGTTTTTTCTTCTATGTCAATGAGGGTGCCAAGTGGCTTTAAGAAATGTACTCAATGCAATAGGGCTATATCAGGCACAGACCCCCATAATTGGTGTGTGCAGTGCTTGGGTCCAGAGCACTGGGACATAAAGTGTAGCCTCTGCCTGTGCATGCAAGCGAGGACCCTTAAAATCCACAGAGTCCAGTGTGAAATATGTTTTGTTCTGCATCAACATCATCATAGATCATGGCAGGGGATTCGGTACTCAACACGGAACCTGCGTCGGCATCAACATCGGGCGCACCAACGCAGTATCAAGAAGGTCTGACATCGGACTCAGTACCGTTCTTTATCCTCGTCATCAATGCTGAGTGCATCGAGGGGTTTGCAGCATAAAAAAACCTAAGAATCATTGCCAGCATTCTCCCTCTAGTCACTCTGCCCACACCTCCCCTGCATCAACATCCTCGAAGCATGGGAGGTGTCCAAGCCGCAGTGACTGCTCTCCTTCTCTTCAGATTATCAACAGACTTCGAGGTCATCCAGATCTCCTCCTATTTCTTCACAAGTTGTAACTCAGGCTGCATCCACACCGCTTTTTCAGCCGGTATCAATGCCTAATCTTCATGAGGAAATCCAGGCTATGCTCAAGGAGGAGCTTTTGGGGCTACTGCATTGGCAGTCTATATACAAGCTTACAGGGTGCTTGCACCAGCCTGTTGATGCATCAGAGAGACAGTCACAGGAGAGGTCCCACATGCCAGCTCAGCATGGACTATCCATTGCCGTACAAATGCGACCAGCACATGCGTCAACATCACCAGGAGAACTTTCTCCAACTTCGGAGACTCATCTTTCTCAATTCACAGCCAATGCTCTAGTTGACACTCTCTTCCATGTACTTCCCATGAACAGTACTTTAAAGAGTCGGACTCAGACCTCTCCTGGGAGACAGATCAGGTCCCACAGGTCCTCTCAGATGAGGAATCCTATGGCATTACATCTGATCCTTCTCCGACATTTCAGAGATGTAGATCTCCTCCAGAAAGTATATCTTTTCCTAGCTTTGTCCGTGAAATGGCTCAAGCCATACCTTTCAAATTAGAAACAGAGGGAGAACCTCATTCAGAACTTTTTGAGGTTCTAGATTATGACACTCCCCTTAGAGAAGAAATTACTGTTCCACTTCATACCATTATGAAAAATACTCAGCTAAAAAATTGGGAGACTCCTCTGACAGTTCAGGTAGCCCCAAAGAAGATTGATACCATGCATAGAATACAGAAATGCACTGGGTTTGAAAAATCGCAATTATCTCATCACTCGTTCAATTAGAAATCTAATAAGTAAGGACTCTCTTAAAACACTGACATATGCGTATATCACCTCACGCCTAGATTATTGTAATGTTATCTATGTAGGGATTACTACAGCTAATTTAAAAAGAATACAAAATACAGCGGCTCGCATGATTTGTAGGGCTCGGAGGGATGATAGAATAACACCTCTATTATACCAACTTCATTGGCTTCTGATTGAAGCAAGAGTCAAATTTAAAGTACTTGCTCTGACACATAAGGCTTTTCATTCACTTATTCCTAGCTACCTATCAAATTTGACGATTCCCTACTCTCCTATGTGGACACTTAGATCATTAACAGATAATAGGTTAGTCATTCCTCCGCTTGCTAAGGCTCGTTGGGAATCTGTAAGAGGATCAGCTTTTTTCTTTCTGTCTCCCTCTCTTTGGAATGGGCTTCCAAAAGAGATTAGATTAGTGAAGTCCTACATTCACTTTCGAAAACTTCTGAAAACTTTTCTCTTTACAAACTGTATTGAACAGAACTTATAGTAGAGACGGTGTAGAAGTTTAGGCTTAACTGTATTTAATTTGTAGATTATACTAGGTATGTCTTTCTTTGTCATTTTAGGTTGCTGTGCTTTTCTATCAATGATTGGAGTTCTTATTTGTTTGTATGTATGGGTTGTATTTTTAAAAAATGTAAACTGTTCTGTTTTGCACCAGCAATAAGAAACGGTATATAAAATAATAAATGAAAATGAACTTGCAGTGCCAGATCTCATGCTTCTGCTCCTCCACGAAGAGAAGCCAGAATATTAGACTCTCTTGGCAGAAAACCTTTCCAAGCTTCAGTGCTTACCATTTGTATATTAGATCCATCAGCTTTATTTTTCAATATACTTAAAATCTCTAATACAAAGCAGTCTATCACAGAAAGCTTCTCGACTGCTGTAAATATCTTTCAAGACAAGCCTTTGATGCCTGTGATGTCTTATTCTGCATTTCTGCTTTGGCAGTGACAATGCAATGTCTCTCCTGGCTCAGAGTCTCCAATCTCGAGCCTGCTGTCCAGGACTGTCTAGTAGATGTCCCTTGTCATGAAGACAACATGTTCGGAGACAAAGTTGAGGAAGTGGCCAATCTAATTAAAAAAACCATACAGATGATTTATAAACATTATCCAGGCCACAATCTCCTCCACACAATTGGAGTGGAGGAGTGGCCTAGTGGTTAGGGTGGTGGACTTTGGTCCTGGGGAACTGAGGAACTGAGTTCAATTCTCACTTCAGGCACAGGCAGTTCCTTGTGTCTCTGGGCAAGTCACTTAACTCTCCATTGCCCCATGTAAGCCACATTGAGCCTGCCATGAGTGGGAAAGCGCGGGGTACAAATGTAACAAAAACAAAAAAAAACAATCTACTACTGCTGCTGCTTCTACTACAAGATTTACAGGCAGTTATAGATGCTGAAATTACTATGGGGACTTACTTTTCAAAGCACTTAGACTTGCAAAGTTATGTAGGTTACTATTGGGCTCATTTTTGAAAGAGAAGGATGTCCATCATTCGACATAAATCGGAAGATGGATGTCCTTCTCCCAGGGACGTCCAAATCGGTATAATCAAAACCCGATTTAGGAGATCTCCAACTGCACTCCGTCACAAGGACGGCCAAAGATCAAGGGGCGTGTCAGAGGTGTAGCGGGCGGGACCTGGGCGTGCCTAACACTTGGATGTCTTTGACCCATTATTGAAAAAAGCAAGGACGTCCCTGACGAACACTTGGACGTTTTCACCCGGACTTGTTTTTCTTACGAATATGGCATAAAAATGATCAGATGACCACCGGAGAGAATCAGGTATGACTTCCTGTTACTCCCCCAGTGGTCACTAATCCCCTCCCACCCTCAAAATAATCTTTAAAAATATGTTGTGCCAGCTTCTATGCCAGCCTCAGATGTCATACTCAGGTCCATGTCAGCGCATGCAGGTCCCTGGAGTAGTTTTAGTGGGTACTGTAGTGCACTTCAGACAGGTGGACCCAGGCCCATACCCCCCACTATCTGTTACATTTGTGGAGGAAACAGCAAGTTCTCCAAAACCCACCACACACCCACTGTACCCGTATATAGGTGCCCCCTTCACCCGTAAGAGCTATGGTAGTGGTGTACAGTTGTGGGTAGTGGGGTTTGGGGGGGGTTTGGGGGGCTCAACACACAAAGTAAGGGAGCTATGTTCCTGGGAGCAATTTATGAAGTCCACTGCAGTGCCCCCTAGGGTGCCCAGTTGGTGTCCTGGCATGTCAGGGGGACCGGTGCACTACAAATTCTGTCTCCTTCCATGACCAAATGGCTTGCATTTGGCCATTTTTGACATGGACGTCTTTGGTTTCGAAAATCGCTGAAAGTCACAAGTGTCCATGTCTAGGGACAACCAAATCTAGGGACGTTCAAATTTAAGGATTTGGACGTCTCTGACGGTATTTTGAAACAAAAGATGGACGTCCATCTTATTTCAAAAATACGGGTTTTTCCGCCCCTGGATTTCGCCATTTTGCAAGGACGTCCAAATCGCAACTTGGACGTCCCTTTCGAAAATGCCCCTCCATATAACTTTGTAACTACTCAGTCACATGGCTTCTACAGTCCAGGTAGCATGATTAGCTTGCCTCCCCTTCTGAATTCTTCAGTGGATGCTCTCCTCTCAGTGGTCCCAAGCCACAGGACTTCTATCAGCTCAAATTCAAATCACTCTGCAACTCCACCACTCTCTACAGTGGTGACGGTGTCTCAAAATCTCACCCAGGGTCTTCCATTTCAGCCCCTTCCCCATCACAAAGTCCTCACCACAGATGCTTCCATAATAGGTTGGGGAGTGCATCTCAATGGTCTCCACACTCAGAGTTCTTGTTCTTCATGAGAGAGAACACATAATATCAGCCTCCTGGAATTAGGAGCTATTTGCCCTTAAAACCTTCATGGACCATCTCCTAGGTCGGGTAATACTCCTCTGCATGGACAACAGGTAGCGATATATTACCTGAACAAACAGAGAGGAACAGGTTCTTACCGTCTTTGTCTACAAGCAATCTAGATATGGACTTAGGCAGCTTCTCAAAACATCTCCATAAGAGCTGTTTACCTAGCAGGCAAGCAGAATGCTGTCACAGACAAACTGAGCAGAGTCCTTCAGCCTCATGAGTGGTCCCTCAGTGCCTCTGTAATTCATCAGATATTCCAGTGGTGGGGGACCCCAGCAATAGACCTCTTTGCTTCTCAGAACAGCAAGCTTCCCCACTTCTGTTCCAGGATATATGCTCCTTACCAAAACGCCCCAGATGCCTTCCTATTCCACTGGGAAACAGACTTTCTCTGTCATAGGGAAATCTCTTCTCAAACTGCATCAAAACCAGGGGACCATGATTCTAATAGCTCCTACTGGCCCTGTCAAATATGGTTTCCTCTTCTTCTAGAGTTATCATCCAGGGAACCATGGAGGTTAGATCCTTTTCCAAACCTGGTAACACAGAACAAATAATCCCTCCTTCATCCAGACCCTTGTTCTCTAGCCCTGTTGACTTGGTTACTGACAACATAGATTTATGTCCTCCACACATTCCTGATGCAGTCTCTAGAATACTCCTAGCCTTTAGGAAACCTACAAGGAAATGTTACCGTTTAAAGTGGAAAAGATTTGCCCTTCGGTGTACAGCCAGAACTCTTAAGCAACTGCTCATTCTCTGCCTATTCTGATGGAGTATCTTCCACCTTTTGAATTTCGGCCTAAAGACTAACTTGGTTTGAGTACATTTAAGTGTTATTACTGCTTATCATTTTCCAGTTAATAATAAGCCAGTTTCAGTCCATCCCTTAATAACTAGGTTCACGAAAGGTTTGTTTCACACCAAACCCCCTATCAAACCACCTCCAGTAGCGTGGGGTCTCAATGTTCTTTTAACAGCTCTCATGAATCCTCCATTTGAACCATTTTATTCCTGCTCTCTGAAGTGTCTCACATACAAAGTAGTTTTCTTAATAGCTCTTACTTCTACTAGAAGAGTCAGTGAACTTCAAGACCTTGTGGCGGACCCTCCTTAAACCTAGTTCTACCACAACAGGATTGTACTCCAAACCCACCCCAAATTTCTTCCTAAGGTGGTATCGGAGTTCCATCTCAATCTATTGTACTACTAAGCCACACACTAATCCTGGAGATGCAGCACTGCATACTTTAGACTGCAAACATGCTCTAGAATACTATCTAGACCACAAAACCTCATAGGAATTCATACCAGCTTTTTGTGTCCTTTGACCCTTATTGGTTGGGGATTCCCATCACCAAGCAAACAATCTCAACTTGGCTGGCTGACTGTCCTGCTGATAATCGAAAGAGAAAAACGCCTATATTGCGACCCAAATTGGGAGATGGGCGTCTTTCTCCCGTGGGCGCCCAAATCGGTATAATCGAAAGCCGATTTTGGGCGTTTCCAACTGCAATCCGTCGCGGAAACGGGTAAAGTTGACAGGGGCGTGTCGGAGGCGTGGTGAAGGTGGAACTGGGGTGTGGTTATTGGCCGAGGAGAGATGGGCGTCTTTAGCTGATAATTGAAAAAAAAAAAAAAAGCGTTTTTACCGTGATTTTGGGTCACTTTTTTGGACCCTTTTTTTCACAAACAGGTCCCAAAAAAGTGCCCCAACTGACCAGATGACCACTGGAGGGAATCGGGGATGACCTCCCCGGACTCCCCCAGTGGTCACTAACCCCATCCCACCAAAAAAACCCCCACTTGAAAAACTTTTTTTCCAGCCTGTATGCCAGCCTCAAATGCCGTACCCACCTCCATGACAGCAGAATGTGTTCTATCCTGTGACAGCCTTTCCCTGGTTCTGATGTGGCTCTCGGGTGAGTGTGACACCTTTTCTGTTATGCGCACTGCAGAGTCACATCAGCAATGCATTGTGATGGGTGTAGGGTATTGGGCTCCGTGATTCCACTAGCTTGTGTTAAATGCTCACGATGTTGGTAGTTGGTAGGCTCTACTCCCATGGTGCTTTTCCCCCTGCTTACTGGGTCAGTGTGTGCCCTGTTTTGTTTCCGGTAGTCCATGAGGTAGTGGCCATTTTTGTAAGCCAGTTTTAGATCCCTTTCATGTGTTAGCCACGTTACAGAACTTAGTTCTTACCTTGAATGTGGCTGAAAGAGGGCATTGTACACCATTCTGCCAGCTCTGACCTATTGCTAATCTCAGTACCAGGGAGACTCATTGCCAGTGGGGCACAACCTCTGATCTGCAGTTAACTGTAAGTAAGCGTGCTTATTCCAATAAAGGACGTTTTCGGAGAGATTAGTCTTCAGGGGTCAACTGGTGTGCCAATGTTATATAGCAGCAACAAGTCCTAGAGGCCTGCGTGTATGCAGGTCCCTGGAGCACTTTTAGTGGGTACCGCAGTGCACTTCAGCTAGGTGGACCCAGGCCCATCCCCCCCTACCTGTAACACTTGTGCTGGTAAATGGGAGGCCTCCAAAACCCACTGTACCCACATGTAGGTGCCCCCTTCACCCCTAAGAGCTATGGTAGAGTTGTACATTTGTGGGTAGTGGATTTTGGGGGAGGGGGGTTGGGTGCTCAGCACCCATGGTAAGGGAGCTATGCATGTGGAAGCGTTGTCTGAAGTCCACCGCACTGACCTCTAGGGTGCCCAGTTGGTGTCCTGGCATGTCAGGGGGGTGAGTGTACTACGAATCGTGGCCCCTCCCACGACCAAATAGCTCGGATTAGGACGTTTTTGAGCTGGGTGTTTTTAGTTTCCATTATCGCTAAAAAAAACAAACGCCCAGCTGCAAAACGTCCATTTTTTTGAAAATACGGTCTGTCCCGCCTCTTCATGTACCCGTTTTCGGACATAGACGCCCATGGAGATAGGTGTTCGCGTTCGATTATGCCCCTCTGTATCTCCTACACGTATACTCGGGCTGACCCTTCATGGCCGTGTCACTGCTCACAATGTGAGAGCCATGGTGACTTCAGTAACCGATTCTCACACCAACTCCATAGAAGACATTTGCAAGGGTGCTACTTGGTCTTTTAGCCACACTTTCATTGCTCATGACTGTCTGCAGCAGCATTCTTGGTGGGATAGTCAGTTTGGACAAGTAGTCCCGCAGAACCTTTTTTACTACTTGAACGCCAACTCCACCCTCTGGTCCTTTTTTTTCCACTAGGCTCACTAATGCTATTGTGAACTGCTATGATGGAGCATTCCCTAGGCAGTATTTCAAATAAAGGAGAAACTTGAAACTTACTTACTGTGGTGTGCCTGGTAGCTAGTGAGTCCCACATGTGAGAGCATGCCTGCTTGTCCTTGGAGAAAGCTAAGTTACTTACCTATAACAGATGTTCTATGAGGACAGCAGACATATATTCTCACATTCCTCCCACCTCACCTTGGAGTTATCTTCTTAGCTTTAGTACTGTTCTGTTAGTCCTGTGCTTGAGTGTCAGGCAGAAGGCACCCATGCATTCACGGTGGGGGCACTGCTTCAATGATTTAAAGTGACAATACACTGTGGCAGTGTCCATACCAGGCTCCATGGATGATGAAACCCACATGTGAGAATATATGCCTGCTGTCCTCGAAGAACACCTGCTACTGGTAGCTTTTCATTATAATTGGCCTGGTTCATTTCTTGTCAGTATTATTCAGAAGGAGCCTTTGAACTCACATTTGCTTAATTCGAAGGGATATAACCTAATAATCCTGATAAAAATGCTATCATTACACATAAATGGCAATCTCTTTTATATAGTATTAGGAAGCGCTATGTATCTATTTTGCCTTCATGTACAGCACGTCTCCCTTCTTCCCTTCCCTTCATGTACAGCATTTCTCTCCTTTCTTTCATGTGCATTTTTTCTCTCTGCCATTCCCTTCCCTTTATGTGCAGCATGACTCCTCTCTATCTTTCCCTCTGGGTACATTGTTTCTTCTCCTTCCCACCCCTGTTCCCTCCTGTGGGTCCAATCTCTCTTCCTACCTTCTTCCTCCTCACCCCTTGAGTCCCGGTCTCTCTCCTCTCAGCTACAAGTTTACAAACTTGTGGCGGGTGGTGGCAGCGATTAGATCAGACCTTCCTCTGGCTCCCTCAAGGTTTCCCCTCTGCAATATCCTGCCTAAGGAGGTTTAATAGAAAAGGAGATGGCATGGCGTCACAAAGTTGAAGTTGGTCTGTCTGTTCCCCCCCCCCCCCCCCCCCCCCCGGCTGCTGCCATATTGGTTTACCCAAAACAAACCCCTAAAACTCTTCCACCCCCCCCCCCAACTTCCTTCCTAACAGAATGCAAAACAAAGGAAGTTTAATAAAACAATATAAACCTCACAAGTTTCTATTGTTTTTCAATAGCATCTGCAAATGGTTTGGGTCACTCAATATGACTGAGTGCTTCATCCCACATAATGGGCCAGATAGGCTGATGCAATCTCGTGTCCTATTAAACCTCCTTGGTCCTGCCCAAGTGGCAAAGGAAGTTGCAACAGATGGAAGGATCTTGGGGCTGGCCAGAGGAAGACCTCATCTAATTGCTACCAACAACTACTAGTACTACTACTTATTTCTATAGTGTTACTAGACAAATTGCCACAAGTTTTGTAAACTTGCGACTAAGGGGAGAGAGACTGCATCCAAGGGATGGAGGAGGAGGAAGGTAGGGAGGCGATGCTGGACTTGCCAGGGAAGTACGCTGATTCTGGTTGGGGTGGCAAAGGGGGTGGCAAAGTAATTTTTGGGGGTGGCATTTGCTACCCTGTAGCAACACCTATGGAAGTAATTGCCGAGTTCCTTACCCAGGGAGCCAAGCCAGAGGGCCCAGTCTGTCACAATATTTATCAAAGTGCCTTATAGCTTTGTACTATTTGGCAACAGCTTGTGAACAAACTAGGCATGTTGGTTTTATATTCACTTCCACAAGCAATATAAATGTAACCTGTCAGCTATGAGCTGCACACAGTTCTGCTTCTTTTACCTTTATTTGTAGTCATGGATTTAGCCGAGTTACCTCCAACTGCATTCCATTCAAAGGAAACAGGTTTGACTAAAGAAATTACTCTACCCATAAAAGTTGTCAGCAGATGAAAACTAATATGAAGTATTGTGTGTGAGTGAAAGGCTGTAAAGAGAATCAATTGATGTTACAAGTCTTCATATAACACACACAGGTAAGAATAGATAAACTATTCAATAAAGTGCAAACAGTAGATTTATTGCACCTGAAATTAGTTATAACTAGTTAAAAATATTAAAACCACTTTAAAATCTTATAAATAACACAATAAACAAAGTTCCAACCTACTGGATCCAGATTTTACAATGCTAATACTTTTTCTTTCAAAGGTGCTTGTATTTTCCCAAAGAACATTCAGGAGAATATTGCACATGAAATATTACTTAACTTTTAAGTTAACAAAACAAATTGAGTTTTAATTTAGTAAATTCTTTTCCCTTTCCTTATAGGGTGTACTATAGAAGTAAGTATGGTTTGTAATGTAAGAAATAAATTGCATATCAATAAAAGTTTGAATATTGCTACACTTTTTCTAGTTTTCAGGTCCTTCAAAGTAAGTATGAGTAAGTATGTGTAAAAATGTAAATGTCTAAATTCTTCTCTCAGTCTAAAGTCCTTTATAATTATTTTTCTTCTTCTTTACTTATCTCTATCTTCCAGCTCTCATGGGGTCCATTTACTAAGGTGCACTGAAAAATGGCCTGCAGTAGTTTAGACTCGTGTTTTGGGTGCACGCAGAATTATTTTTCAGCGCACCTACAAAAAAATGCCTTTTTAAAATTTTTGCCGAAAATGGACGTGCAGCAAAATGAAAATTGCTGTACGTCCATTTTGGGTCTCAGACCTTACCACAAGCCATTGACCTAGCATAAGGTCTCACGCAGTAACCGGGCAATAATGGTCTACGCATGTCAGAAAATAAAAAATATTTGTCAGAGGCATGCCAAAATTAAAATTACCGCAAGGGCCACATGGTAACATAAATACATAAGTAATGCCACATTGGGAAAAGACCAAGGGTCCATCGAGCCCAGCATCCTGTCCACGACAGCGGCCAATACAGGCCAAGGGCACCTGGCAAGCTTCCCAAACGTACAAACATTCTATACATGTTATTTCTGGAATTGCGGATTTTTCCCAAGTCCATTTAGTAGTGGTTTATGGACTTGTTCTTTAGGAAACCATCTAACCCCTTTTTAAACTCTGCTAAGCTAACCACCTTCAGAGTTTAAAAAGGGGTTAGACGGTAACTGGCCGGTAACTCCAATTTGGCATGCATTGGGTGTGCGTAGGTGCCTACACGGCTTAGTAAAAGGGCCCATTGGTTTTTCATTTCTTCATCTGTCTTGGATGTCATGGAGGGGCATAATTGAACGAAAACGTCTATCTCCATGGGCGTTTATCTCCGAGAACGGGTCCGTGAAGGGGCGGACCGAACCGTATTTTCGAAAAAAATAGACGTCCATGTTTTATTCGACAATTTGTGAGCTGGGCGTTTTTGTTTTTCAGTGATAATGGAAAATGAAAGCGCCCAGCTCAAAAACGAATAAATCCAAGGCATTTGTTCGTGGGAGGGGCCAGGATTCGTAGTGCACTGGTCCCCCTCAAATGCCAGGACACCAACCGGGCACCCTAGGGAGCACTTTTACAAAAACATAAAAAAAGGTAAAAGAGCTCCCAGGTGCATAGCACCCTTCCCTTGTGAGCCCCCCAAATCCTCCTCAAAACCCACTGCCCACAAGTCTACACCATTACTATAGCCCTAAGGGGTGAAGGGCACCTACATGTGGGTACAGTGGGTTTGGGGGGGTTGGACGACTAAGCATTAAGCAGCACAATTGTAACAGGTAGGGGGGGGATGGGCCTGGGTTCACCTGCCTGAAGTCCACTGCACCCCCTAATAACTGCTCCAGTGACCTGCATACTGCTGCCAGGGAGGTGGGTATGACATTTGAGGGTGAAAATAAAAAGTTGTGAAACATCATGTTTTGTGGTGGGAGGGGGTTAGTGACCACTGGGGGAGTCAGGGGAGGTCATCCCCGATTCCCTCTGGTGGTAATCTGGTTATTTAGGGCACTTTTTGGGGCCTTATTCGTGAAAAAACAGGGTCCAGGAAAAGTGCCCTAAATTCTAGCTACAAACGCATACTTTTTTTCCATTATCGGCGAAAGGCGCCCATCTCTCCTCGGCCGATAACCACGCCCCAGTTCCACCTTCGCCACGCCTCCGACACGCCCCCGTCAACTTTGTACGCTTCCGCGATGGAGTGCAGTTGAAAACGTCCAAAATCGGCTTTCCATTATACCGATTTATTCGTTTTTGTGAGATAAACGTCTATCTCCCGATTTGGGTCGAAATCTAGGCGTTTTTCTCTTTCAATTATAAGGTGGATAGTAACATAGTAAATGATGGCAGAAAAAGACTTGAACGATCCATCCAGTCTGCCCAACAAGATAAACTCATTTTACATGGTATGTGATACTTTATATGTATACCTGAGTTTGATTTGTCCCTGCCTTTCTCAGGGCACAGACCGTAAAAGTCTGCTCAGCACTGTTCCTATACTAAAAGTTCTGAAGCTAACGTTGCAGCCCCTTAAAATTTACACTCCAGCCCATCCATATCTTTTAAGCCACGATCAGGGTGCAGACCGTAGAAGTCCGCACAGCATTGGTTTTACTCTCCAATTATCGGCGTCGCCACCCAATCTCCACTAAGATTCCATAGATCCATTCCTTCTAAACAGGATTCCTTTGTGTCTATCCCACGCATAGTCCACTTAACAGTTAGTGGAATGGATGCTGCAAGGCCTCCATTGAAGGCCTTCCATTGTCCGGGGGAGGGGGGACTGTAGTGGGATTACATTGCCCATATCAGTTTGTATGCATTGTCGAACTGAGGCCTATGAACCAAACTCTGACTAGACCAGGAGCCATCTTTTTAGGACAATACTGTCATGGTTGTTACAAGACTCCCTACAACAATGGACTGATATTTGAAGGGACATCTTCTCCCTAAACCTTTACTTTAAATAAAAATAAATGGAGAGAAACTACCTCCTGTCACAGGAACCTTTACTGCAAATTCTATTTTACTAAAAATAAAATTTTTCCTCTGTTCTGGTTTCCTGACTGACTTTATTTGACTTTTGATTTTTTTTTATCTAACTGATGAGAGCAGGTCCTCTTCACTGGTGCAAGCTGTGTCATTGAAGTTCTTATAGCATTCATAAAACACACACACACACACACACCTAACTCTCATGCACTTCTCAAATAGAACCACGAGGTGTTAATTTAAAATATTCTCTCTTGTTTTCTCTGAGTTCACATGAACCATATATTTGTCTGGTTCTGATTCCTTTTAGAGAAAACATGTTGGCTCCATATTTTTCTTTATAGGCTTAATCTATATTAATAATTCTCACCTCCAATTCTGAAGCTCACAGTGTGGCAGGGAACCACTGAAGCCCTGCACTGCTGTATCCTGTCAGCACCATTCACTCTCACTCTCACACCCACCCTCAGCCACGCCCCTTCCGGACATAATTCCCTACCTCAACGTTCTATTGAGGCCCCAAGCTCCAGCCACTTCCGTGAAGGTTTCGTGGATTCATGGTGGTGAAGCCTCGCATCCAACGTTATGACGTCGCGGCCGGAGCGATTTTCAAGATGGCGCCGAACAGGAACGTGATGACGTTGCTGACATCGCAATTTTCTGCAATGCGAATGGCGCCAAACAGGAATGTCAGGACGCTACGCCCACACTGATTTTCACCAACGCGACGAAACGAAGATGACGCCCAACACCGGCGCAACACAAATGCACAAAACCGCTTCGGGGGCGACGCAGCCAGCCACACACACTGAACGTCGGACGGTGCGAGGGACGGATGACAACGTGGATGCAACACCTCACAGGTTTCCTCTTCTGTCCCTGTATGCCGATGACGGGAGGGGGAGGGGGAGGCGGAGGGGGAGGGAACCCTGCTAGCGCCCGTTTCATTTTTTAAAGAAACAGGCATTTATTGCTAGCATTTTTATAAACCTCTGGGAATATTTTTTTCCCTCTCAGGAACAGTATTATATTAGTTCCTTAGATGATTTCTCCAGATTCACCAGAGTATTTTCACACTCTCAGAACCAGCACCTAAAGTTATTCTTCTCATAAATTTTAATACACCTCCTTATAACCTTTAAATAGTCTCAATTTCTACACACTCTAATATCCCTTTATTTCAGTCAAACTTTTTCATTTGTTCCTCACTTTCCACTCTCTCAATCAGACATCTCAGGAAACACCACTTCTCTCTCACCAACTGTTTCTTGTCCAGTTCCTTTCTGGAGTAGTGCAGCCAATCAGAAAGCCCCATTCAAACCCTCAGCTCTATACCAACATTACATTATGCATTTTTAATTAAAAATACTGCTTAAAACCTTTTGTTTTTGAATTTTAACTTAATAATTCAGATTAGAGCAGTGCCCTAATGTGTATTATGTAAAAATGTGCATTTTAATAGACCCTCAAATACTAATTTGCATACAACCAGAGCAAGCTTCCTACATCTAAATACTTTCATCAAAACCCTTGCACACTCTTTTAAAATAATTTTTTTTAAATATTTTAGATTGCAGGTGTCAGTGCAGGTCTCCAGTGACCTAACTGAGCATGCGCCCAATTCACGCCATTTCAGGGTTTCCTTGGTTACCAGGATGCTCACATGAGTCCCCCTGCTTATCCCAGCAACGACTGGGCTTCTTTAATTAAAAATGTGCCATATGTGCATGCATTCATGCATGCGTGATTACAATTATGCCCCAATTTTGCCCACATTAATATTTTTCAATAACAGACCCTTCCCAGGTCAAAACAAGTCCCCTGTCGCAATATTTTAATAAAACATTGGTGGTACAATGGGTTTTGAAGCTCCGGTCCACCACCAGAGTCATCAGGCATATTTTCCTTACTGTGCATGTGGGCATGATGTCACTACTGACGTCATTGCACCACTCTAATGCTGCACATGCTTGTACAGCGATTCCCGGCTCCTGCAAGCCTCAGCAAGACCAGGACACCTCCCACCGGCCATGCCTGACTCCTTACTGTCCAGCTACGGTCTGGTACCCTGCGATCTGTGCCAGAAGCTTGATTCCCAGACCCGGCAATCCCACGGTGGACCCCCCCCCTCCGGCCACAGACTACTCCAGCACCCCCCTCAAGAGCTCCTAGGGCCAGGTAATTAAACACTAAATATTTTATACTGGCTACATAAAGCTCTCTTCTTTTCATGAGCCACACAACATTCTTTGTCATCTTTTCTTTTTGTGACTAACAATTTCAATTGTTATTCACAAGAAATCTACTTCTACTAGAAATGGTTTTCAAGGATGAAGATGTACCCCAGGGTACTGAAAAAGCTCAAACATGAAACTGCTGAACATATCTGTAACCTGTCATTAAAATCATCCATAGTACCTGAAGGTTGGAGGGTGGCCAATGTAATGATGATTTTTTAAAAGGGCTCCAGGGGTGATCCAGGAAATTACAGACCGGTAAGCTTGACTTCAGTGCTGGGCAAAATAGTGGAAGCTATTATAAGGAATAAAATTACAGAACAGATAGTCAAGCATGGTTTAATGGGACAGAGTCAACATGGGCTCAGCCAAGGAAAGTCTTGCCTCACCAATTTGCTTCATTCCTTTGAAGACATGAATAAACAAGTGGGTAAAGGTGAGCTGGTTGATGTAGTATATGTAGATTTTCAGAACGATTTTGACAAAGTTCCTCATGAAAGACTCCTGAGAAAATTAAAAAGTCATGGGATAGGAGGCAATGTCCTTCTGTGTATTGGAAATTGGTTGTTGGACAGAAAACAGAGGGTAGGGTTAAATGGCCACTTTTCTCAATGGAGAAGGGTGAATAGTGGAGTGTACCAGGGATCTGTACTGAGACCGGTGCTATTTAATATATTTATAAATTATCTGGAAATTGGAATGACAAGTGAGGTAATTAAATTTGCAGATGACACAAAACTATTCAAAGTTGTCAACACACAAGTGGATTCTGCAAAATTGCAGGAAGACCTTAGGAAACTGGAATACTGGGCATCCAAATGGCAGATGAAATTTAATGTAGACAAATTCAAAGTGATGCACATTGGGAAGAATAATCCAAATCATGGTTACCTGATCCACCTTAAGAGTCAGCACTCAAGAAAAATATCTAGGTGTCATTGTAGACAATACACTAAAATCTTCTGCTCAGTGTGTGTTGGCGGCCTAAAAAGCATACAGGATGCTAGGAATTATTAGGAAAGGGATGGTAAATAAGACTGAGAATACTATAATGCGTCTGTATTGATCCATGGTGCGACCTCACCTTGAGTATTGCATTAAAAGTTCTGGTTCTCGTATCTCATATCAGGAAAGGCTAAACAGATTAGGGTTCTCAGCTTGGAAAAGAAACAGCTGAGGGGAGATATGATTGAGGACTACAAAATCCTGAGTGGTGTAGAACAAGTAGAAGTGAATCAATTTTTTTTTTACGCTTTCAAAAAGTACAAAGACTAGGGGACACTCAAGGAAGTTACATAGAAATACTGTTAAAACAAATGGGAGGAAATATTTTTTTCACTCATCGAACAGTTAAGCTTTGGAACTCTTTGCGAGAGGATGTAGTATCGGTGGTTATTTATTTATTTATTTTTAAATTGCATTTGTATCCCACATTTTCCCACCTATTTGCAGGCTCAATGTGGCTTACAGAGTTTGGTTATGACATAATCATTCCATGTTATCATGGTTAGCGTATCTGGGTTTAAAAAAGATTTGGACAAGTTCCTGGAGGAAAAGTCCATAGTCTGTTATTGAGACATGGGGAAGTCACTGCTTGTCCTGGGATTTGTAGCATGGAATGTTGCTACTAATTGGGTTTCTGCCAGGTACTTGTGATCTGGATTGGCCACTGTTGAAGCAGGATACTGGGCTAGATGGACCATTGGTCTGACCCGGTATGGCTATTATGTTCTTTAGATTGCTTGGTGATGATCTGTTCTGGAAATCATTGAATTAAAAAGAAGACAATGTCTTTATGCAGAATTTAAAAAATTGCCACAGGATCTACTGTGCAGGCCAGAAGAAGAAGCACTTCAGCAACCAAGCCTGAGAGTAAAAAGGAAGCAGGAGCAGCTGAGTCACAGGGGACTGAAAAATAGAGTGCAGCTGTGACCAGGGGCGTATCTGCGTGGGGCCACAGGGGCCTGGGCCCCCGCAGATTTCGCCCTGGCCCCCCTCCCCGCCGTCAACCCTCCCCCGCTGCTTACTTTTGCTGGCGGGGGGCCCCAACCCCCGCCAGCCGAGGTCCGACCCGCAATCTCCGTATTTCGTCTTCCTCCGTGGCCATGTGCTTCAAGGAAGTAACGCTGCAGTGCTGATTCGTTGAATCCAGTTTGGCGTCTGACGTCAGACGCCAAACTGGATTCAACGAATCAGCACTGCAGCGTTACTTCCTTGAAGCACATGGCCACGGAGGAAGACGAAATACGGAGATTGCGGGTCGGACCTCGGGTGGCGGGGGTTGGGGCCCCCCGCCAGCAAAAGTAAGCAGCGGGGGAGGGTTGACGGCGGGGAGGGGGTGGAGAGAGGCGGCGGCGGCGGCGGGAGGGGGGAGGGGGGAGGGAGGCAAAAATGTGCCCCCCCTCTCTGGCTCTGGCCCCCCCTACCGCCGGATTCCAGATACGCCCCTGGCTGTGACTAAGCATGGGACAGAATAAGGATTCAGAAGAATGCAGTTACAACCAATGTGCATAGGAGCCAACTTTTCAAAATGATTGGGGGTGCTGAAATTTTTTTTTACAGGTGGTGCATTCCCCCTACCCCTCGTCCCCCCTCCCTCTCATCCCCATCCCCCTCCCTTCCTTTGAGTTCCAGGACCCCCTCCCTCCCCTTTCTCTCTCCTTTCCCTCCTCCGAGTTCCAGGGTCCCTCCCTCCGAGTTCCAGGTTCCCATCCCTCCTACCCTCCCAGTTCTAGGGTCCCCTCTCCCTACCAGTTCCACAGGGTCCCTCTCCCTTCCTCCCTTCCCCCTCCCCCTCCCTCCGAGTTCAAGGGTTGTTGCCCCTCCCTCCCTCCCTTCCTTTGAGTTCCAGGCCCCCTTCATCCCTCCCTCCGTCCAAATTTTAACAGTCATCTCTTGACTTGTCTTGACTTACCTCGTCGAGGACGGGTTACGGCGGCCAGCAGCAGCAATGATGAAATGCATGCAGGCTCGGCCCTTCTCCCTCTTTGTCTCTCAGCTCTGGTCTTGCCCTTGCGGAAACAGGAAATGAGGGCAGGACCAGAGCTGAGAGACAGAGAGGGAGAAGGGCCGAGCCTGCAGCCCTGCACGCATTTCATCACCGCTGCTGCCAGCCGCCGTAACCCGACCCCAACGAGGTAAATCAAGAGATGACTTTTAAAATTTGGACGGAGGGAGGGAGGGATGGAGAGGGCCTGGAACTCGAAAGAAGGGAGGGACGACGACCTTGGAACGCGGAGGGAGGGAACGAACTACTTCCGGTGGGTGGAATATTGGGGGTGCTCGAGCACCCACGGAGTCGGTGCCTATAGTGTGGGACCAGAAAGAGCAGATTATAGCAATGGTTCTAAAGGATGTATTGGGGGAAGGAAGAGAGAATGGGAGAGTTGGCCCTGAATAGGAAGTTGGGAGGGGGAACAATCTTGGGCTGGGGGGGGGGGGGCAGTAGATAGGTTCACCCTCATATTCCCTTTATCTCTAAGTTGTTGAGAGCTGAATAATTGATTTGTGAGAAGGGAGAAGAAAGAATAGGGAAGTCCGCTCTAGGAGGAGGAGTGAAGCCCAAGTTGTGCAGGTCCTGCTCCCTGCCCCCAAGAAATGAAGAAATGGATATTATGCAGCTACCAGAACATTGCAAACTGTGGGTAGGAACCCCAAATGAGTTAACAAAATCTGCATTTGGGGTTCCAACTTTGGTGGGCTTTCCATATGTCCATCATTACTCTACACCTTTGGAGGGGGGGGGGGGGGTCACACAATTTTATTTGGCCATAATTGTGGAGTCTATCTCACAAAGACTCCAGTGTTTTTTTTTTTGTTTTTTTATTTATCAAAAAACTTTTATTACTATAATTATATTAAAACCTTCCACTCATACCATCCTGTCACCCTTCTTGCCCTGTGCTGCACTAAACAATGTTTCAATTAACTTACAAAATTCACATTTTATTCTATTCACGTTGTTTCCACATTTTAGTTAACAATTACAAAAACACAACTCAGTCTATAGAATGCAGTGATTCACGCCGCGCTTTCCACTTGGCCACTGCACTCATAAAGCAAACAAATGCTGATTGTGTTAGTCCCAAATGTATCACACTCAGTTCAAATGTGAATCCACTGTTTACCGCTACCAAGCCAAAAAACACGCTTGTACAGCATTATACAGGTGCTGAGAAGTCGGTGAGTAGTATTTCATTAATTTACCCTTGGTGTCTCCAGTTTATGTCGGTTCCCCGATGCTGGACCGCATTTCACTAGATCTTCCTCAGGAGGAACCACCATTACATCTACAACAATTTAACAAAATCCTCATTATTACCATCATAACCACCCATAATTTGCTCTCATTATTACATTATACATTAAAGTAATACAGTCATTTATCTAATCGGCTGCATGCCAGATTAAGGCTCCCTTAGGCGTAGGCCACAAGACGCCGCACCAGGAGTTACGTCAGACGTCCCTATCTAAATTTAAAGGGCTGCACACATCACCAAACCCATTGCATTAAAGAAACAATACCTTACACCCATTTGACCTCAAGATTGAGGCCATAGGGTGTAACCGTTCCCCATGAAAAAATATATCGCTGCTCCATAACTAACAGGCTAGCACTGACATCCCCACCTCTATTGGACAAAGAAAGGTGCGCTATTACGGCACACCGAAGTTGATCAACCGAATGATTATTTAAAGTCCAATGTGCTATTAGCGGGTTTTCCTGTTTGTTATGCCGAATATTACTAACGTGCTCCGCTAACCTACTTTTAAGCTGTCTCTTAGTATGCCCTATATAGTACAACTTGCATGGACAAATTATACAATAAACCACGCATTCAGTATAACAGGTGGTAAGATGCCTTAAGGTGTGCTGCCTGTTAGAAAAGGGAATGGGGATGATTGAAGTATCCCACTGATAACGGCAGTATGCACACTTACCACATGGGGAGTGCCTGCTGATTTCAATGTTTCTACTAGGTACATAAGTACATAAGTACATAAGTAGTGCCATACTGGGAAAGACCAAAGGTCCATCTAGCCCAGCATCCTGTCACCGACAGTGGCCAATCCAGGTCAAGGGCACCTGGCACGCTCCCCAAACGTAAAAACATTCCAGACAAGTTATACCTAAAAATGAGGAATTTTTCCAGTCCATTTAATAGCGGTCTATGGACTTGTCCTTTAGGAATCTATCTAACCCCTTTTTAAACTCCGTCAAGCTAACCGCCCGTACCACGTTCTCCGGCAATGAATTCCAGAGTCTAATTACACGTTGGGTGAAGAAAAATTTTCTCCAATTCGTTTTAAATTTACCACACTGTAGCTTCAACTCATGCCCTCTAGTCCTAGTATTTTTGGATAGCGTGAACAGTCGCTTCACATCCACCCGCTCCATTCCACTCATTATTTTATACACTTCTATCATATCTCCCCTCAGCCGTCTCTTCTCCAAGCTGAAAAGCCCTAGCCTTCTCAGCCTCTCTTCATAGGAAAGTCGTCCCATCCCCACTATCATTTTCGTCGCCCTTCGCTGTACCTTTTCCAATTCTACTATATCTTTTTTGAGATACGGAGACCAGTACTGAACACAATACTCCAGGTGCGGTCGCACCATGGAGCGATACAACGGCATTATAACATCCGCACACCTGGACTCCATACCCTTCTTAATAACACCCAACATTCTATTCGCTTTCCTAGCCGCAGCAGCACACTGAGCAGAAGGTTTCAGCGTATCATCGACGACGACACCCAGATCCCTTTCTTGATCCGTAACTCCTAACGCGGAACCTTGCAAGACGTAGCTATAATTCGGGTTCCTCTTACCCACATGCATCACTTTGCACTTGTCAACATTGAACTTCATCTGCCACTTGCACGCCCATTCTCCCAGTCTCGCAAGGTCCTCCTGTAATCGTTCACATTCCTCCTGCGACTTGACGACCCTGAATAATTTTGTGTCATCGGCGAATTTAATTACCTCACTAGTTATTCCCATCTCTAGGTCATTTATAAATACATTAAAAAGCAACGGACCCAGCACAGACCCCTGCGGGACCCCACTAACTACCCTCCTCCACTGAGAATACTGGCCACGCAATCCTACTCTCTGCTTCCTATCTTTCAACCAGTTCTTAATCCATAATAATACCCTACCTCCGATTCCATGACTCTGCAATTTCTTCAGGAGTCTTTCGTGCGGCACTTTGTCAAACGCCTTCTGAAATCCAGATATACAATATCAACCGGCTCCCCATTGTCCACATGTTTGCTTACCCCCTCAAAAAATGCATTAGATTGGTGAGGCAAGACTTCCCTTCACTAAATCCGTGCTGACTTTGTCTCATCAGTCCATGTTTTTGTATATGCTCTGCAATTTTATTCTTAATAATAGCCTCCACCATCTTGCCCGGCACCGACGTCAGACTCACCGGTCTATAATTTCCCGGATCTCCTCTGGAACCTTTCTTAAAAATCGGAGTCTTTTGAGCAACTCGCCCAAATTTGCCTGACGTCTGTATGCTACTCTGGGGCTCTCGCTAAACTCGGGATGCACCGAGAGAACCTGCCAATGCTTGTGAACAATAGCACTGATACCAGAGGCCTTTGAAGAATAAGGGATGACACAAGCCAGAGGGCTACGGGGGGACATTTGTCCAGTGGATAGAAGCCACGGACGATGAGCGTACAGAGCCCTTTTATACGCTTTTTTGAGGATCCCCATGGGATACCCACGGTCCGAAAACCTATCAATCATAGTGCTGGCTTGTCTCTTAAATTCCATCGTCGATGAACACAAATGATGTAAACGTAACAACTGACCGACCGGAACACCCCGCTTAAGCGCCTTATGATGGAAACTCTGAAAATGTAATAGGGTGTTTCGGTCGGTAGGTTTACGATAAATAGTGGTGGAAAACTCCCTCTCTTGAGATCTCATAATTTTAATATCCAAGAATTCAAGCTCAGCATCACTGATTCTGGAAGTAAATTTAATATTAGGATCCACCGTGTTAAGGTACTTAATGAAGATCCGCAATTCATGCAAAGGGCCCTGCCAGAATAATATTATGTCGTCAATAAACCTCTTCCACATGACCACTCTGCTAATCCATGGAGACGTATAAACATACGTCTCTTCAAACCGGGTCATATAGAGGCAAGCTAATGAGGGCGCTACCGTCGCCCCCATCGCTATCCCTCTAACCTGTATATAAAATTTGTTGTCAAAATCAAAATAATTATGACTTATAACCAAAGTCATAAGTTGTTCCAACACCTTGATTTTAGACTCCGGTATATGTATCTTAGCAAAGTGGTCATTGGCCAATTGTATAGCCTCACTCTGGGGAATATTTGTGTAGAGAGTGGTGACATCCAGGCCCACCATATAAAAGTCATCTGCCAACTGAGGCTTCATTGCCTCCAATAATTGGATGAAGTGCATAGAATCCCTGATGTAAGAATCCGCCTGTTTCACCAAGGGGTTAAGCAACATGTCCATATATTTAGATACTGACTCCAATACGGAGTCACGGGTAGAAACTATAGGCCGCCCGGGTGGATTTTCCAGTGATTTATGGATCTTAGGGACAAAATAGATGCAGGGAACCTTGGGACATGGATGGCACAAAACTTCTGCTCAGCTTTAGTAAAAATTCCATCAAGAACAGCGCGATTTACACATTCCACAATCTCACCTTGTAACCTCATGGTGGGATCATGATCTATCAATTTATAATACTGAACCTGACCCAATTGACTATAAGCCTCCTGCATATATTTGTCCCTGTCCATAACCACCGTAGATTCACCCTTGTCAGCCCTCTGAATGATGATTCGCTGATCATCAGCTAACTGTTGTATACCCTGACGCTGAATGTTGGAGATGTTGCTACCACCCTCAGTGCATCGATCCTCAATCTTGGCTATATCAGCCAACACCAATCTCTGATAAGCCATTATAGACGGATCCACTGCGCCAGGGGGCACCCAGCGGGATCTACGTCCCGCAGGGGGAAATTTAATGCTGCCTTGATCACTATTATTGGTGGTGCCAAAATGTAACCGCAATCTAAGATCTCTAAAAAATCTATAGAGACCACGCCTGGTCTCAAAGGCATCATATCTATTAGAAGGTACAAATGACAATCCCTTGGCTAAAACTCCCTCCTGCTCCCCTGACAAAGTCACTCTAGAAACGTTGATAATGTTATTCATTTCTTTAAAACCCTCTTTGTCTTGATTATTTTGCTCCCTTCCCTCTCGGCCGCTACGCCTGTTGCCTGATCTGGGAGCCTTAAAAAAGAATCAGGCAGCCTTGGACGGATTCTACTGATTTCAGTGTAGTGGCTGGTTTATGCTGTTTTTTAGTTTTGTCGTCATCCCCTGAAGACTCACTCGATGACAACTGAAACTGCACTCTCCTTCCCCCTGTCTTACTTCGCCGCCCATGGCGCTTTTTGTCCATCCAACTATAGACGTAGCCTCTGGTATAGTCATGTTCATCCCTTTGAAATTTAGCTACTTTGATAGCTCTTTGTTCTTTTGTATATGCCTCGATTTTAGCATTATGTTCACCCAAGCTTTTATCAAATGCTAATTTGTCCTGAGCACCTTTCATAGCATTCTGTTTATGAAATAACTCATCCCTTTGCCCCTGGATCTCATCCTGCAACACATCTATGGTAAGCAGCATGAGATCCAGGGAACATTGCGAGATCACTGAGTTCCACCTGGCCACATATTAATCATTACCGAGAAATCTCGGTTCCTTAGTAATCCGGAGCCCACCCGGGACCCGTTGCACATGGCAATACTCATCAATGCCACCGAGTGAAGCTCTGCACGCACTAACGCCTTATGAACTCTAAGCACTTCGTCCCAACTGCTCTCATTATCCTGTTGTTCTCCCGTGAATAAACGAGCGCCTCCTAGTAACTCCGTGATACGGTCATCTGAAAGCCCCGCCTTTGACTCCCATCCAGCCGCAGCCATACCCCTAAATCTCTTGATAACAAAACTGCTAATCAGGGGATACAACTCAACTCCCAGAGCCAAACTTAGAATCTATCTCAAAAAGACTCCAGTGTTTTTTTTGTTTTTTTATTTATCAAAAAACTTTTATTACTATAATTATATTATGGTGTAACAGATACAAAAAAATGGCTGCTGCTTAAAGGACTTAAAAACCGTTAGCTCCTTGTACCATCACTGAGATAAGCCATTACTTGACTTCAGATTGGCCCTACTTTGTTCGTAACGGCTTCATTTGATACCACGGAGCTCTCTGATTATCGCTTTTTCACCTGTCTCAGCCCGAAACATCATAAGAAATAAATAAATCTACCATAATGAGCAACTGTCTGTTGTTCCTGATCATCAGCTTGTCAGTTGGCCGGCGGCGGGCCCGATTGCTTCGGCGGTGTGATGGTGGGTGCTGGAGAGAGAGGACCAGTTCTCGATTGGGTGCGGTGCAATGCTGGGGGCTGGTGGTCGGCTCGTCCTGGTCCAGTTTTTCCTCCAGCCTGTTTGCCGGGCCGTTGGCGTCTCTGCACTGTGGGCCTTCTTCCTGTGAGTTCCGCCTGAGCCACCTGCCGCTTGGCTTTGCCTCTTGTCCAGGGTCGTCTCCTACATTGCCAGTTCCGGCGGCTGGGCATTTACAGCTGCTTTCTGTTGGGGAGTCTTCTTGGAGGATGCTGCACATTGTGCTGGTCTCACTTTCTTCCGGACCGCTGGTCCCAGCAGTTGGCTGTTGCCTGCATTCTCTGTCTTGTTTGACGGGATCGGTTTCCAGTCAGCTGTTTCTGGCGAAGATTGTGGGAGAGGAATTGATTGCTATTACACCTGTCTTGGGGGTTGGAGTGGACGGATGTAGAGAACAGATTAACTTCCATGTTTTGTCGTAACTAGTCAGCACCTTCTCAACCTATGGCGTCCGAAGTTCTTTAACAGCTTTAATTGACCATTTTAGTCCCCTTTATTTCTACTCTTTTTGTCTTCTTTTTCTCTACTTTAATTATTTGTCTATTTAACTATTGTATTTGTATAACCACTGGATTGGCGAAAGCCTTTTCAATCTACTGTAAGCCACTTTGAGCCTGCATCCTGTAGGAAAAGGTAGGGTAAAAATGTGATAAATAAATAAATAAAAAGATTGATAAGCACTGAGCACTGTATTGCACACTCCCTGGCTGTAACTATAGACTTTTTTTTGGAGACCAGAGAGTACGGTGAAAGAAGAGCAGCAGCAGTAGCAGTCCGTAGTCATGTGCTGCATCCACTACTGAAACACAGACATGCCAAGTCACATGCATTCAGCGTGTGACACACAAATTTTGACCCCTTCTCCAACTTACATGCTTAAGGGGCCCAATCTCACACATTGGCTGCCAGCTACCCCTATAGTCCGGCAATTCTCCCATAGGTCTGGCAGCTCTCCCTCTACCTCCTCTCCCCTCCAACTCCAGTAGCATCTCCTCCTCCTCCTCCCTCCCCCTCCACCACAGTCCTCAAACACCAGCAAGTTGCAGGCAGTGCTAAAGACACACTGCTGCTTCGGACTGCCCTGGTCCTTCTGTCTGCTTGGTCCCATCTTTTTGATGCAACTTCCTGTGCGCATGTCCAAGCAGAGAGAAGGACTGGGGTAGCCGGGAGGAGCAGTGCATCTTTACCACTGCCTGCGCTCACTGGTGTTTGAGGAATGGGGGATAACAGATGCCGGACCAGCGGTAGAGGGACATGACAAGAGGAAAGTTGGGCATGGAGGGAGCCTAGGGACAGGGACGCAGAGGTACAATGCTGTACACGCGAGGGGGGGCAGGGGATCACTGAGAAAGCAGATGTGAAACATGGGAGGAAGATAGAGAGAGGGACATAGAGGAGAGTTGCTGGATAGGACAGATAAGGAATGCAGAGGGAAAATGGGTAGTGGGCATGGAGAAAAAAGAAGTGCCAAATGGAGAAGGATGTTCTAGCAAGATAGTTAAGAGAGAGGAAAGCAGAAACCAGAGACTGGGACCAACACCATTAGAAAAGTAAAATGACTAGACTACAAAGGTAGAAAAATAATTTTATTTTCTATTGATTAGAATATGTCGGTTGTTTGTAATGTACATCTGCCAGAACTGGTTTTAAACATGCCTGGGGCCTGCGAGAAAAACCTCACTCATTGGCCTTCAATCTCCAGCACAGCAGTGGTAAATCTCCTGCTTTGGGATGGGTCTCTGAAAACATGTTCCAACTAGCTAGCACTGAGGCAGAGATGTTTAAATTTTCAGGTTGACAGTGCTAATCTCGTGATGCACACGATTACAATTACTGCTGCAAATAGCAAAAATACTGCCTCAGTAAGGCATAGGAAAACTAAGCACATGCTTAGGGCCCAAAGGTTTAGGTTGAACCTGTCAGATGTGTCCGGATTAAGAAGGATAGGACTGCAATTGTCTGGATATTTTTCAGAATTCTACAGATTTGTAATTAATTACTGTAGACAGATAAAATAGCTGGATATTTTTTAGAGTTTAACCCTGTACAGCTCTCCAATACTTCCCACTTCCAGTGCAGAAACTGGTAGAATCTAGCCAGTATGAAACCTGTTCTACAGAAGGAGGGGCTAGCTGAGATGGAAGTACTGTGAGAGTGGGAAGTATATTTTGCACAGGGCCTTGGAGAGAGCTAGTGAAACACCCATGACACTCACTGGAGACAGGCTCTTGACAATGGGTAGGAATGTAAGTGGAATAGAGCAGGGGCGGACTGATCAGGTAACCGGGCAGTGCCTGAGAGCCCAGAGGCTCTGCCCAGTTGCCTGCTGCAGCACACTACAGCCCCCATGGAGCCCTGGTGGTCTAGTAGCTGCTGTCACTATTCTCCCTGGTTGCACCACTGTGTTTACAAAATGGCTTCCAAGACTCACGTGATAGTCTTGTGAGATGCGAGACTACTGTGGGAAGTCTCAGCCGCCATTTTGTAAACATGTTGCCGTGCTGGGCGGAGTACAGGCAGCAGGTGGGCAATTAAGAAATTTATTTCCTGACCCTAAAGAAGCAACAGCCACTGGACCACTAGGACCTTTCAAGGTAGGAGGGAGGGACAGCAGCAACGGGGTGGGAGGGAGGCAGCAAGACGAGGGGGCACTGGTGGTGGCAGCAGCATGGTGGGGACAGCAGCAGCATGACAGGAGGCGGGGTGGCAGCAGCATAGTGGGGGGGCCCAAAGTAGTCTCAGTCCGTCCCTAAAATAGGGTAAAATGTGAAAGGTTTGCTGCTGCAAGCAATGGCTGCAAATGCAATCATAATGATTGGCAGAGCTATTCTGTGTATGTAGTGGTAATGGTTGGGGGTGGGGGGAGGGGAATAACTGAATAAACACAAGAACAGCGGAAACTGAAAAGAATCAGAAGACCACAGGTATCGCTATGGGGTGCCAAGTACCACCCCAAAATCAGCATGCAAGTCTGCCATTGCTTCTGTACCTTCCTCTCCCATTCCCTCCTGCGCATCCGGCATCTTCGTTTCCCTTTCCTGCCCCTCCTCCCCCACCGCTGTGGGCCCTACAAACTTGCGTCTTCGCCGGGCCACCGGCACTCCTTACATCAGGCTCTCTCTGGCCAGCCCTGGGGTCCTTCCCTCTTTTGTAACTTCCTGTTGCCGCGTGAGCAGAAACAGGCAGAGAGAAACAAGAAGGTCTGATTGAGAACGGGAGACGCATGGCATCAAAAAGTTGAAGCCAATTAGTCTCTGTTTCTCCTTCCCAGCACAGCCATCTTTCCACGTACAGTCAAAACAAAGCAAACAAACCTATGAACTGCTGCATCTACATTGTCGTTCTTTATTGTTGATAGCATTTTTATTTAATCTTACATATATTTTCAAACACACAATGTGCATTTTTATTTAATTTCACTTAAAGCAGTAGTAGATGGTGGCAAATAAAGACCTGTACATTCCATCCAGTCTGCCCAACAGAGGAAGTATAATAACGGACTAACTTTTCATAGGTAGAGTAGTAATTTGTTATAAATCATAATCAGTGTGTCATTTGGAGGGGCTGGTTATAGGGACACCCTAGCATGTGCTATATTCACGCAGAGATTTTTTTTCTCCTGGTAAAGGGCCACTAAAACACACATCATGAGAATCGGGTGCTCAACTTTCAGCGTTTTCTATTTATTTATTTACTTATGACATTTGTATCCCACATTAAACATGAATTAGGTTGAAACCTGGGCGCATTTAAATTTTTTTTCTTTTCTTGTGCCTAGATCAAAAGAGAAAGATGGTTTGTGGGAACTTGCTCCTTTTGTTTTGTGGAATGCAGTGGAAAATTATAAAAATGAAATTAATACTGTTTATTACTACTATTTACTACTACTACTTATCATTTCTATAGCGCTACTAGATGTATTTAAAAGATAAATATTCAATAATGAGGACAGCTACCTTCATACAGAAGTCCAGAGTCAGTCTAGTGCCAACATTTTACTGTTCTGTGATATATATATTTATTTCTTTTTCAAGTTGGTTTGGTTATAAAAGGCATGGTTTTTGGGGGGAGGGGGGTTAATCTTTGTCTCCTGGCTGTGTGTTTATATATAGATGAGTCCTAGAAATAATGATGGCTAAGGGCAGGGACTGTCTCTTCATGTCCAGTGTACAGCGCTGTGTACATCTAGTAGTACTATAGAAATGATAAGTAGTAGTAAGGGAAAGCAGCAGTTGAACTGATGGAGCTAAATGACATTTATGTTTTCCAAATTGTGATGCATGGCTTGATAGGATGTCCTTGTTGTAAGAACAGCATAAATAATTTTTTAGCTTCTTGTTTAAAATTATCCAAGGAGGAACAAATCTAGTGGAGGGAAAATGAGTCAGCATAGGTTCAGCAAACAAAATCTAGCCTTAACATTAGCAGGTTGTTATTCAGCAGACATTAACCAAGTTGACGTCAAGCTTCCTAATATGATTTGATAACAACATTTTATCAGTTATTACCCAAATGCGAACACAATTATAATGTTAATTAGTAAGTTTTGGATGTTACTGAATTCTTTCTTTTTTAATATTTATTTTATTTTATTGCATTTGTATCCCACATTTTCCCACCTATTTGCAGGCTCAATGTGGCTTACAGAGTTTGGTTATGACATAGTCATTCCATGATGTCAGATACAATTAGTAATGTTCAAAGATTAGGTAAGGGAAGAGAGACGGAAGGTATTAGGCAGGATAGAGGTGGACTGTAGTGATTGTGTGGATTGGTGAGGTAGTTTTGTAGGCTATGGGTTCTCTTTGTAAGCCTTGTGGAAGAGATGTGTCTTCAGAGATGTGCGGAAGTTAGTTATTTCATCGATAGCTTTCAGGGCTGTAGGTAATGCATTCCACAGCTGCATGCTCATGTAAGAGAAGGTGGTGGCTTGTATCAGCTTGTATTTTAGTCCTTTACAGCTGGGGAAGTGCAGATTGAGAAATTTGCAGGATGATCTTATGGCGTTTCTGGGAGGCAAGTCCACAAGGTTCAGAATGTAGATTGGGGCGTCTGCGTGGATGATTTTGTGTACAATCGTGCAGATCTTGAACGCAACGCGTTCCTTGAGTGGGAGCCAGTGAAGTTTCTCTCTTAGGGGTTTTGCACTTTCATATTTCGTTTTTCCAAATATGAGTATGGCGGTGGTATTCTGGGCTGTTTGGAGTTTTTTGATAATCTGTTCTTTGCAGCCAGCGTACAGTGCATTACAGTAGTCCAGATGACTTATTACCATTGACTGTACCAGGGTATGGAAGATATATCTCGGGAAGAAAGGTTTTACTCTTTTGAGTTTCCACATGGAGTAGAACATCTTTTTCGTTGTGTTCTTCACGTGAGTATCGAGTGTGAGGTTTCGGTCTATGGTAACTCCAAGAAGTTTTAGATTTTGTGCGATGGGGAGAGAACAGTATGGTGCGGTTATTGTAGAGTAGTTGTTTTTGTTGTGTTGTGAGGTGAGTACAAGACATTGTGTTTTTTCAGCGTTGAGTTTTAGCTGAAATGCATCCGCCCAGGAGTGCATGATTTGGAGGCTTTGGTTGATCTCGTTGGTGATTTTGTTTAGATCATGTTTGAATGGGTTGTAGATCGTGACGTTGTCTGCATATATGTAGGGATTATGTATATATGTAGGGATTAAGGTTTTGATTGCCTAGAAGTTTGGCTAAAGGTATCATCATTAGGTTGAAAAGAGATGGTGATAGGGGGGGATCTTTGGGGAACTCCACATTCAGGTGTCCATGGGGGTGATATGTCTGCATTCGTTGTTACTTGGTATGATCTTTATCTTTATTGACACTAGAAACAGTATGAAATGCATAACAAACACAAACCAGTAATAGAAGAGTGAACAGAACTAAACATTCTGGTCATGAACACACAACACAACTTTCAGAAAGTTCTCAAAATCTAGTTACAATATGTCTCTGGTACTTTCCATAACAAAATAACCCCTTCCCCCCACCATCACCCCTCTTCTTGCCGAGTGGGATGAGGAAACAAATATGGAGTAAGTTCTCAACAGTTACATTGGATATAATTTCAGAAATTGCTTCCATATTGCACGTTATAGACCCCATCTCCCAGATAGAGACTGTGAGAAAATTGTGTCATCGCCCAGGCGGCCATGGCCATCTCACGCATAAAGGTAAGCCAGGCTGCAGAAGAGGGTGCCACAGGGTGATCCAGGACTGTAAAATACGTTTCTGAACCAAAAGAAGGGCTAACTGTACAAATTGACACTGGGCATCAGGCAATCCTTGGGCTCACAATGTACCTACATCTCCCAGGAGCAAAATACTATAAGCCCAAACAATATCCAACTGTAAGATATGGCCCATAACTTTTAAAGCAGCAGTCCACAATTCCTGTAATTGTGGGCATTCTAGAAAGGAATGCAACAGAGTCCCTACAGCTTTCTGACAGCTTAGGCAATGCGAGTCATTCCAAAGACCCATAGTCGCACTGCCCTCTTGGGTAATATACACCCAATGTAAGAGCTTATCCTGGATATCCTGAAGGGCTGCATTAGGAATAATCTGGTGAATAGCTTGAAAAACTTGTAACCTATGAGTCGAGACCAGCTTTGCTACATCTGTCTCCCACTATCGTACTAATTCGCTTAGATAAGGGGCTGATCTGGTCTCACAAATAATGCGATAGTGATACCATTGAGATAGCTTATTCATACGGGAGGGAAGTTGAAGAAAAATATGATCTAATTTGGAAAATGGCACTACAAAGGTTCCAGGAGGAGTGAGAGAAAAAAAAGTAATACACAAAGAAGTGCTGATGGGGGAGGTTCCAGGCCTTTTGCAGTTGTAAATAAGATGGAAACGAACCATCACCCAATTGTACAAAGTGCCCCCTCAAAATTTCCCTCTCTCGGAATACCACTGTCTAAAATCTCTTTGAGTTCATGCCCACTAGGAAGTCTGGGTTACCTTCTAAAGAGATGAAAGGGTCCACCCCCGATCTCACACCCTGGAAGTCTCGCCACCAGGACCATGCCTTCTCAAGTGCCCCAAAAAACAGGTTATTACGAAGTGTACCCAGATGTTTCTTGTCTCTGCAAGACAAAGCTGCAACAACGGAGTAGGGAGCACACCAATTAGACCAGAAGTCAGTTGGTGCAAAAAAGGAACAGGATCTGTACACTTTGTGTAGCCAGCGTGCTAAAGTAGCAACATTGTATGATCTAAGGTCCAGAAGGCGAACCTCACCCAAATGTACATCTAAGGTTAGTTTAGTAAGACTAATGCAGGGTCAAGGGTAAAGCAGCTTTGGCAGAAGAATCATTTTAACTAATGCCACCTTCCCCAGGAAATTAAGCGGTAAGTCCTTCCATTTAATACAAAGCTGACAAATAAATCTACAATATTTTTCCAGTATAGCCAGGTGTACTCAGCTCCCAGGAAGACTCCCAAGTACTTAATACCCACAGAGGCCCACGCCAAAGGGAAATTAGGATCCCTAGTACTTAGACAAGGGCAAGAAATTGGCAGAGCCTCGGATTTAGAGAAATTAATCTTTAAACTTGCAAAGGTCCCAAAGCAGCATATAAGGTCCATAATATAAGGCAAACTGATAGAAGTGTTGTCTATGAGAAGAAGCATATCATCAGCAAATAAATTTATCCTATATTCAGTCCCCCCAGTGGCAATTTCCCACACCCCTTGGTCTTGCCATAACTTGGCAGCAAGGGGCTCCAGGGAAAGAATGAACAGTAAGGGGGAAGAGGGCAACCACGTTGAGTTCCTTTTTGCAAGTGAAGAACCGAAGTAGTGCATCATTAATATTTGAGCTGTGGGGCAACTATATAGCACCCGGACCCAGTCCAAAAAGTGCCTATGAATGCCAAATCTCTTCAGAACCCAAAAGAGATATTGCCAAATGACCTTATCAAAGGCCTTTTTGACATCCAAGCTGGCCAGTATCGCATCACCTGGATCCCCTGCACCCTCTTGTAAAATGTGCAGGAGTTTCAAAATATTAGCTGATGCAAACCGGCCCGAGACAAAGCCCACCTGGTCAGGATGTACCAACTGGGGAAGGAATTTGTTCAGCCTGGACATCAGCACCGAAGCCAAGATCATGACATCTTGGTTCAGGAGAGATATGGGGCAATATGATCCAACCAACTTGGTATCTTTTCCAGGCTTTGAGAGTACTGTGATAAAAACATGAGTTAAAAAATTACCCATATCCTGAGCAACCCGTACATGCGTGCACATATCAATATATGGTGGAATAATCAGGTCTTGCAAGATTTTGTAAATCTTGATGCCCAGACCATCAGGCCCAGGAGCCTTGGCCAACTTTAATCTTTTAATTACCGCTTGCACTTCAGGTTTTGTAAGAGGTGCATTCAAAGAATGTACCTGAGAGGTAGACAGGCAAGACAGCTCAAGGGATTGAAAAAAAATGTTCACAAGTCGTCATATCAAAAGTGCCCCGATCGTAAAGAGATTCATAAATGTGAATTAAAGTCTGTTGGATATCAGTCTGCCAAGTATGGAGGACACCCTGGGGTCCCTTCATTGTATTAATATAATTCTTGCCAGAGCACTATTTAACTAAATTAGCCAGAAGTTTTCCAGTCTTATTCCTCCATCTCTGTAATTTATACTTATACAATTTAATACTAGAGAGTGCACGCTTGGCCATCAGGCCCTGCAATTCCTGTTTTGCAGGAAGGTATGCAGCCCTAGTTTGAGCAGTGGCCTTTGATAGGAAACCCCTCCTAGCCACCCCCAATTGTGTAGTCAATTCAATAAGGGTCCTCTTCTGATCCCTGTGAACCCTAGAGGAGTTTGCTATGATTTTACATCTGAGCACCACTTTGGCTGCTTCTCAGTACACCCAGGGACCCACTGCATCTACATCATTATCAGCTACATAATCTAACCATGCCTGGCAGAGATAAATCCAGAAATCTTGTTGGGTATAAAGAGTGGGATTCATACGCCAGTGCGGAGATCTAATTTCTTGTCTCATCCTCATATTAACCCCCACCATGGAATGATCAGAGTGAAGGGCTGGCTCAATGAAAGACTGTGACACCCGTCGCAACATCGATTGAGAAAGAATACAATCTATACTGGCACAGACCCCATAGGGGTGTGAAAAAATGTGAAATCCCTCCCTTCCCCATGCAATACTTGCCAAAAGTCAAGGAGAACCCCTCTACTTTCCTGGTCTTTGGCTGTTTTTTTAGCGGGGAGACAGTCTGTAGTGGGGTCACTTGTGGAATTAAAGTCACTAGCCACAATAAGTTCATACTCATCAAAAGAAGAGAGTTGAGTAGAAAGCTGAGCAAAAAATTTGTGGGAATAAACATTCAGGACATAGATACTGCAGCGAGCCACTTTAGTCCCCTGGAGTTCTCCAGTTATTTTATTTCTTTATTTATTTATTGCATTTTGTGAGAGGTTATTGAGTAGACAGCCTCAAGGAAAGCGAGAGCAGCCCCGGAGGGAGATGAGGAGGCATTCACAAAACTCTTAAAGAGGGGGAGGGCGCCCTCCGATGGACAAGAGATTTATTGGAATAAGGAATAGGCCCAGGGACCACCAGGCCCACAATGCACCTGACCCAATACAGGACTCACTGGAAGTGAAGAGGGAGGGGCAGGATTGGGAGATGGCTTCTAATCAGGGAGATGAGGAGCAGCTGGGGGAACCCTGGGAGGAGGAAGAAGAAATGGAATGGGATAAAAAGGAGGCTATAGAGGAGAGTGAGGAGGAGGGTATGGAGGTGGCTGCCTTAGCACGGACTGCTTGGGCTAAGGTGAGAGGTTTCCTGGCTGCTGTACTTCCTCCACTGTCTAAAGTGGATAAAACAGAATTGATGCAGCTGGGAAGGAATCTGTGGCAGCAAGTAACCCAGAAAGTTAAGCGTGGGGCAAAAGTTAAATACTGTGTGTGGTAAAGATCTGGTGATTAGCAAATTGATCAGTGACGAGCCCAGAAGGAGGAAGGGAAAATTAGGTTCTTACCGTGATAATTTTCTTTCCTTTAGTCATAGCAGATGCAGCCATTACAGATGGGATGTGTCCATCAACCAGCAGAGGGAGATAGAGAGCACACTTTTTCAGTGCCTCATACCAGCTTGCTCCACTGCCTCTCTTCAGTATTTGAAGCTTCCAAAGCAGTATGGCAAACCGCAATGGGAATAACATGAGCTTTCCTCACAGCGAACGATGGCCCTACAACAAAGGGCATTAACTCAGAGTGGAGGGAATGAAACATCCTCCTGGAGGGCATAAACTCATCCTCCACTGAGACATAACTGGCTGGAATAAACTCATCCTCCCGGAGGGAATAAACTCATCCTCCAAAACATGAAACTGGAGGGAATTAAGTCATCCTCCTTTAATTGAACAAGAATCCTGAAGACTGTTTTCCGACTTTCTCCCAAGGACGGAATCTACTACTACTTAGGAATCTCCAGGAAACATGAACAGAACCTGAAATAGATTTACAGCAGATAACAATCAGACAGGGAGGGATCATGGCTGCATCTGCTATGACTAAAGGAAAGAAAATTATCACGGTAAGAACCTAATTTTCCCTTCCTTGTCATCAAGCAGATGCAGCCATTACAGATGGGATGTATCAAAGCAATCCCTAGATAGGGTGGGAACAAGCCACACAACGCGCCAGCACTTGCGCTCCAAAATGTGCGTCCTTCCTGGCAGCCACATCCAGCCTGTAATGTCGGGCAAAAGAGCTTAGAAACCCATGTTGCTGCACTACAAATCTCTTGAAGAGAGAGTGCTCCAGTTTCAGCCCAAGAAGAGGAAAATCCTCTAGTGGAATGCGCCTTAAAGGCATCAGGCGGAGGCCGGCCGGCAAGCAAATAAGCTGAAAAGATAGATTCTTTGAGCCAGCGGGCAATAGTGGCTTTAGACGCTGGAGACCCTCTGCGTGGACCTGATAGCAAAACAAACAGATGATCAGAGGTCCTGAAAGAGTTAGTAACTCGCAGATACTGCAGCAGAGTCCTGCGCACATCCAACAGGTGCAATTGCCCAAAAGATTCTGGAAACTCCTCCTTGACAAAGGAGGGCAAGAAAATAGGTTGGTTTAGGTGAAACGCTGAAACCACCTTAGGCAAGAAGGAAGGCATGGTCCAAACCGTGACCCCGGACTCTGAAAATTGCAGAAAAGGGTCTCTACAGGACAGCGCCTGGAGCTCTGACACCCGTCTCGCCGAAGTAATGGCCACTAAAAAGATGGCCTTCAGTGTCAAATCTGTCTCTGAAGCACGCCGAAGCGGTTCAAAGGGAGCACCCTGAAGGGCTTTCAGCACTAGCCCCAGGTTCCAAGCTGGACAAGGTGCACGCACGGGAGGACGGAGCCGAAGCACCCCTCTAAGAAACAGTGCCACATCTGGATGAGCAGCTAAAGACACGCCTTCAACCTTGCCACGCAGGGAGGCCAACGCTGCCACTTGCACCCGCAGGGAATTATAGGCCAAGCCTTTTTGTACACCATCCTGCAAAAAGTCCAGAATCGGTGAGACAGGAGCCCGCAGGGGTGTGATCTCTTTGGAAGCACATCAGACTTCAAACTGGCGCCAAATCCTCGCATAAGCCACGGAAGTGGAACACTTGCGGGCTTGCAGGAGAGTGGTAATTACTTTATTGGAATAGCCTTTGTCTCTCAATTGCGCCCTCTCAATCGCCAGGCCATAAGACCAAATCGGCCGGTGTCCTCCATGGTCACCGGACCCTGTGACAACAGGTTGGGAACCAGAGGTAACTGAAGGGGATCCTCTACGAGCATCTGTCAGAGGTCCGCATACCAAGGCCTCCTGGGCCAATCCGGGGCGACGAGAACCACTTCTCCTGGATGCAGCCGAATCCGCAGGAGCACTCGTCCTAACAAGGGCCACGGAGGGAGCACATACAGTAGGCCCGGAGGCCAGGGTTGAGCCAAGGCATCCAACCCCGCCGAGCGAGGATCTCTCCGTCTGCTGAAAAAGCACGGGACTTTGGCATTGATGCTTGTTGCCATTAGATCCATCACGGGCTTGCCCCACTTGGCACATATCTGCAGGAATACTTCGTCTGCAAGTTCCCACTCTGCTGGATCGATCTGATGCCTGCTTAGATAATCGGCTTGCACGTTGCTCTGACCTGCAATGTGAGCTGCCGACAGAAACTGTAGATGCAGCTCGGCCCAGTGGCAAATTTGTTCGGCCTGCGTGGCTAGAGCTCTGCACTGAGTGCCGCCTTGTCGATTTATGTAGGCCACTGCTGTCGTGTTGCCCGACATCACTCTGACAGCCAATCCTTCCAGGGTCACTTGAAAAGCCAGAAACGCCTGAAACACCGCTTTCAACTCTAGGCGGTTGATGGACCACTCCGACTCCTCGGGTGTCCATAGACCCTGGGCATGCTTCACCTTGCAATGTGCACCCCAGCCTTTCAGGCTGGCATCTGTAACCACTAGGCACCAATCAGGGAGCGCCAGCGGCATTCCTCGCCGCAGCATGCTGTCTAAGAGCCACCACTCCATACTGAGTCGGGCCGCAGGGAGCCAAGAGAGTCTGCATTGATAATCCTGAGATACTGGAGACCATCTTTGGAGTAGAGCATACTGTAGAGGTCTCAGGTGCGCTCTCGCCCAGGGCACCAGTTCCATGGTGGCCGTCATCGATCCAAGCAGCTGGACAATGTCCCAAGCTCGCGGGCGGGGCATCCTCAGGAGCAGACGGACCTGATTCTGAAGCTTGCACCGCCTTTGCTCAGGTAGGTACACATACCCCGAGGCTGTGTCGAACCTGGCCCCCAAATATTCTAGAGACTGCGAGGGGGTCAGGTGACTTTTGGCCAAACTGACGACCCAGCCCAGAGATTGAAGTACTGAGACCACTCTGGCTGTTACATGCTGACTCTCTGCAGCAGTTTGCTCGAGTGAGCCAGTCTTCCAGGTACGGGTGAACCCGAATACCCTCTCGCCTTAGAAAGGCAGCTACTACCACCATAACCTTCGAAAAGGTGCGGGGAGCTGTGGCGAGGCCAAAAGGCAAGGCCCGGAACTGGAAATGCTTTCCCATCACTGCAAACCTCAGAAACTTCTGGTGCGGGGGCCAAATTGGTATGTGCAAGTAAGCTTCTTTCAGGTCCAGAGACGTGAGAAACTCTCCTGGCTGTACCGCCGCAATGACGGAGCGCAGGGTTTCCATGTGAAAATGCCCCACTCTCAGGGACTTGTTTAATTCTTGTAAGTCCAGAATAGGGCGAAAAGACCCTCCTTTTCGCGGCACCACAAAGTAGATGGAGTAGCGGCCGCAGCCGTGTTCGGTGGGAGGTACCGGAGACACGGCCCCTATCTGAATCAGACCTTGCAAAGTCTCCTCTACCGCCGCCCGTTTGGCGGCAGAACCGCATTGGGATTCCACAAACACGTCTCTTACAGGGGTGTCGAATTCTATTCTGAAACCGTCTCTGATCAGGTCCAAGACCCACTGATCTGAGGAAATGTTGGCCCACTTCTCGGCAAAGAGGGAAAGACATCCTCCGATGACAGGACTCGAGGAGAGGGCCAGCGCACCATCATTGAGAGGGTCACCCCTGAACTCCAGGCCTTGAGCCAGTGGCTGTGGAACGTTTGTCCGAGCGAAAGGAGTTCCTCTGCTGAAAACAGGCACGAGAAGTGAACCCAGCAGAACGCCCCGGGCGGTACCTTCGAGCTTCACGGAAGCGAGGTCTGTAAGAGGAGTGGACCGCCGCACCCTTAGAGGAAGGCCGAGGCCTATCTTCGGGCAAGCGCTGGGGTTTAGCCTCACCCAGGCCCTTCACAATTTTCTCCAACTCCTCACCAAACAGGAGAAGGCCTTGAAAGGGCAACTTCACCAACCTTTGCTTAGAGGCCATGTCCGCCGCCCAATGCTGTAGCCAAATGCCATGTGTTTAGCCGAAGCTCTGACAACATCATAAAGGACGTCAGCAAGAAAGGGCAAGGCCGACTCCATCCGTGGAGCCACATCTGAAAAGGGCTCCGCTCATAGGCGCCCAGTATAAGAGGCTTGGGGAGGCTAAGCCTCCCCAGCCGCAGGATCGGATCCTGATGACGTCATCAGCTGATCAGCTGTAGTTTCGGTCGGACCCACCATGATGCGACGACGCCAACACGACACAGTTCCGCCCGCCCGGGGCTTGCCGCTCGGCCCAGCCGCAGGATCAGCTGTTTCGGAACTACGCGACCCCATCATCAGCCGCCCAGTTGAGTTCCGCGGTCCTGTGTCTCTGCAGCCAGTGCTTCTTTCTTCGCCTCGCCGGCCTCAGGCAGCCAGAGCCAGTCAGCCTTCCCTACGAGTGCTCGCTCCTGGCGTCCAGTCATGTACTTCCTGTTCAGGAACGCGCAGGAGGGGCCTCACGTAGGGAAGGCTCAGGCTGGTTAAGAAGAAGAGAGTCAGTCATCAGAGTTCCCTCCCCCACTTCCTTCCAGTAGGCGCAGCGCACGTTGTACGTTGGATTTCAGCTCAGTAGACAGAGAGGTAGGTGCTGAGTTGACTGAAGGTTTAAAACAAGTCAAAAAAATAAATATTTTGTTTCATGCACATCTCTTTTGTTTTTAAACATAACTAAATGGGCTATGATTGCTCTTTCTTGGGCATACTTTTGATTATAATAAGGTAACTTGCCCAGAGCCACAGAAAATCCACCAGGGGAGCTGGACTTTTAAGGGCTGCCTTTCCTTTGGCATTTCTGTATCCTCACTGTTGGTACTGCCCCTCCTCCACCCTTTTCTACCTTGCATGAAGCCCAGTCAGGGGATTTTTGACTGCTGCTGTTGCTGGAGAACATCGAAAGCCTTTAAGATGGATTTTAACATTTCATGTAGGTGTGCTGTGTCTTATATACCAGACCCCCCCTCCTTTTGCAGTCTCCGTGCTGTATGAGCTTTATTATTGTAACCCACTTGGCAGCTGTTAGTGGAATATTAAGTGAAATGAATTGATTGATTCAAACTAAACTTTATATTAAATATTTGGTTTGTTGTCTTATTTCTTGGGCAGGGATTTCCATTTTCTTCGTAGCAGATTGCTGTCTGCAAAAGCCATCAGGTTTGCTGCAGCTTATATACATTTGAATGTGCCATGACCTAGTTTTGCAGATAAACCCAATTTTTGTATTCTGCTGTCTCCACTGATTGTAATAATCCATTTGGAGTGGAGGAATTACCTAATGGTTAGTGCAGTGGACTAAGAACCTGGGGAACTGGGTTCAGTTCCCCACTGTGGCTCCTTGTGATCTTGGGCAAGTCACTTAACCCTCCATTGCCCCTGGTACGAGAACTTAGGATGAGGGAGATGCAGTAAGCATTGAGGTAGTGACAGCTGTTCTATAAAATACTGCACGAAAAAAAAATACCATGGCATTCTTTAATCAGTGAGCATATAAATTACTGCCACATAATTGGCTCAGGCACCAACAGGAAGTGTGGTGTTAAAAGAAAACAAAACACACTGGCATCTTCCGTCCACCCTCCCAAGCCAGCATGATCAGGCAAAGGTAGAAAAGATCATTTTATTTTCATTGTAGTGTTTGGAATATGTCCACTTTGAGAATCAGGTGCTCAACATTCAAAGTTTATATTTATTTAATTATTTATGGCATTTTATCCCACATTAAACATGAATTAGGGTGTTTTGTGGCTCTACATGAGTATTGTGATGATATGATCCCTTGTTTCATATTGTTGACGGTCTGCATTTTCCGTATGCAGGGCCGGTCTTAGCAAGTGCGGAGCCCTATGCAGACCAATTTGGTGGGGCCCCATCCTAGCCCCACCCCACCATAGCCCCGCCCCACTGTAGCCCCGCCCCCACCCTAGTTCCACCCCATTGATAAAATTATTCCATTTTTAGAACATTTTTTTATTTATGAAATTTCAAAGACAAATGAAGCTAAACTTGTACAAAAAACTGATTGAAATAATAAGCACAATGCTATCATGAAACCTCCCCTCCCCAGAAATTATTCAGTTCAAGTCCACTACAATTAGTAGTTCCAATTCTCATAACAAAGGAGAATAAAGGAAAAATATTAAGAAAAGATTCAGTACTTTCAAATTCCCCTATTACTCTGTAACCCATATATGCAATAAAATAAAAATGAAATGAAAAGATATACAATAAAATTAAGTGATATGTAAAATATAATGTACAATATAAAAACATATAGACCACCAAGGTATTAAAATTGTTTTAAAATATATACCACAACTCTCTGACTCAAGAAGACTCCGACTCTGTCATCCATAATTGTCTGACAACACACAGAAAAAAAATAAGTTAAAAAAAAAAGTCACAATTAATACCTTATACACCAATATACCAGCCATATGGAAAATGCAGATTATCAACAATATGAAGCTAGCAAGGGATCATAATATCACAATTCTCATGTAGAGCCACAAAACACCCTTTTAGAGATAGTGTGTCATGATTTAGGCTCTACACCCTTTCCGATGTTTGGTGCCACCTTAGTAAGGCCAACACACAATCTCTCCACTGCAAAACACTATACACAAACGTGTGCAAAAACACACTCATAACCTTCACAAACCATAAACAGCACTAATTCCAAGGACAGGACGAGCTACAACCTTATGCGTGGCGTGGAAAGGCAACTGTAATTACACCGGGCTCTAAAACACCAGTGCACAACCTAGTGAAAAAAAACAAACAAAAAGGGCTGCAAACTATACGCTAGCAGAATACTGTACCTTCCTTGATCACACCTGAAAAACACATGAATGCAAAATACTGAACTGGAAAGTTACCTCAAGAAGTCAGACTCAGTATGTAGCAATACTACAAAAATTAAAACTTACATGAAAAATATCACAGATGCACATTTCCAAAAACTAACATATTCCAATTAATAAATCCTGAATAAAATAGTTTTTTCTACCTTTGTTGTCTGGTGACTTTGTTTTTCTGATCATGCTGGCTCAGTATCCGATTGTGCTGCTATCTGTCCTCTTAACTCCGTTTCCAGGGCTTCCTTTCCATTTATTTCTTTACTTTCTGCCTTTCTTCTTCATTTCTTGCCCTACATCCGTAAGTAAAAGCTGGGTCCTCCGCAGACTTGACTGTCCAGTGGATCCAGCTTCTGCCTATTTTCTATATCTATGTGCACTTTATCTCCTCTCTTCCTTTTCCCTCACCTCATCTCCTTCCTCACTCTTCCCTCGCCTCCATCCATGTCCAGCATTTCTTCTCTCCTCCATCCACCCATGTCCAGCGACCCTCCTGTCCCCTCTGCCATCCATGTCCAGCAACCCCCCCTGTCCCCTATGCCCTCCCCTGCCATCTACCCATGTCCAGCGACCCTCCTGTGCCCCCTGCCCTCCCCTGCCATCCATCTATGTCCAGAAACCCCTCCCCTGCCACCCACCCATGTCCAGCGCCCCTCCTGTCCTCCCTGCCCGCCCCTGCCATCCACCTATGTCCAGAAACCCCCTCCCCTGCCATCCACCCATGTCCAGCGACCCTCCTGTCCCTCCTGCCATCCATGTCCAGCAACCCCCCCGTCCCCTATCCTTTCCCCTGCCATCCACCCATGTCCAGTGACCCTCCTGTGCCCCCTGCCCTCCCCTGCCATCCACCTATGTCCAGAAACCCCCTCCCCTGCCATCCACCCATGTCCAGCGACCCTCCTGTCCCCCCTGCCATCCATGACCAGCAACCCCCCTGCCATCCACCCATGTCCAGTGACCCTCCTGTGCCCCCTGCCCTCCCCTATGTCCAGAAGCCCTCCTCCCCAACATCCACCCCATGTCCAGCGACCCTCCTGCCCCCCTTGCCAACTGCCATCCACCTATGTCCAGTAATCCCCCCCGTCCCCCCTGCCCTCCACCCACGTCCCGCGACGCAAGTCTCCTCGTTCCCCTGCTGCTCTCCCTCCCTCCAGCCACCTGAGACATCTCCCGTCTGACCCACCCCCCTCCCCGACCCGCCAAACGACCCTCTTCTTTCGCCCGCACCTCAACTGACCCGACCCAGCATTTAAAAAAACCTTCAAGCGGCGGTGCCGGTGCCTCGCGTCTGAGGGCAGAAAACTCGCTTTGTCGTTGGCCGGCCTTCCCTCCAGTCCCGCCCTTGCGGAAGTTACATCAGAGGGCGGGACTTGAGGGAAGGCCGGCCAACGACAAAGCGAGTTTTCTGCCCTCAGACGCGAGGCACCGGCACCGGCACCGCCGCTTGAAGGTTTTTTTAAATGCTGGGTCAGGTCAGTTGAGGTGCGGGTGAAAGAAGAGGGTCGTTTGGCGGGTCGGGGGGGGGTCAGACGGGAGATGTCTCAGGTGGCTGGAGGGAGGGAGAGCAGCAGGGGAACGAGGAGACTCGCGACGTGGGTGGAGGGCAGACGAGCGTGGTCGGCGAGGCAGAGGCGAGGCGAGGCACGGCGCGCGGGGCCCCCTTAGGCGCGGGGCCCTATGCGGCCGCCTCGGTCGCCTCTGCCTAAGACCGGCCCTGTCCGTATGGGTGGTATATTGGTGTATTAGGTTCTGCCCAGTGTAATATTTATGGTACAGTAAAGTTCTGAGTGTGTTTTTGCACAAAGTTGTGCATAGTGTTTTGCAGTTGAGCGATTGTGCTTAGAATATGCTTTGAGCAACCACTTTATTCTTTGACATATGATACATATCTAATATCTAAATTTAATAAAAGGTATTGTGACTCTTATTTTATTTATTTATTTTTTCTGTGTGTTATCAGACAATTATGGATTTAAGCTCCACCCCTAACCCCGCCCCCTTTAGCCTCCCCAAACAGTTGGGCCACCGACCGCCTATGGCTCCGCTCCATCACTGGGCTGTTCCACTGCCTGTTGCAACCAAGCCAGGCAGGCTCTAGCAGCATAACAACTGCATGCAGACGCCCGAATAGTGAGACCTGCAATTTCAAATGACCGTTTAAGTGCTGATTCCAGTCTACGGTCTTGAATATCCTTCAGGGTAACACCTCCTTCAACAGGGAGGGTAGTTCTCTTTGTCACAGCTGTGACTAGGGCATCCACTTTAAGCATAGCAAAGCGAGCCATATGCTCCTCACTCAGAGGGTATAATTGCCCCATAGACCTGGAAACTTTCAAAAGTCCCTCGGGGTCAGCCCATTGAGCCGAAATAAGCTCTTGGATGGAGTCATGCAAAGGAAAGGCTCGAGCAGGCTTTTTGGTACTAGCCATCCTAGGATTCACAGAGGAGGCTGTGCCACTGGCAGGGTCCTCAATAGAGAGAGCCTGCAGGGCATCAGAAATAAGCGCTAGCAGCTCATCACGGTGGAAAATCCTCACCGCAGAGGGATCGTCCAGATCCTGAGTCACTTCTGCACCAGACTCTGGCTCCTCAGACCATGAAGGCCTGCCAGAGTCCTCTGAATCCTCGCAGCCCGACCACGGGGGGGGGGGGGGGGGGGGGGGGGGGGGGAAATGGAGGTGCAGCACTCTCTGAAAGAGCCCTTCTGCATTTCATATTCTGCCAATTATCAGGGAATAACGCCTCAGAGGGCATACCCAGGCTAGAATCCACCGGGAGGGGGGGGGGGGCATTAGAAGAGGCCCCTGCAGGGCTTTGTGGGAGAGCTCTTTTAAGCATGTATGCTTTATGCATTAATAAGACAAAATCAGGGGAGAAAAACTCACCCTGGGCACCCGGATCTCTGCCGGGGCTAGTAGCTCTCATATCAGCCTCACTCCGAGGCCTCCCCCCGGGCTCAGGACTCTCCGTCCCAGCGGAGGTCGCGCCATGTGGTAAATTCAAAATGGCGTCCGCTGCCAGCTCAGAGCACGAAGAATCGTCGCTCGCCATGCTCGGGCCGGCTCTAACGTCTGTACAGCACGATTTACAGAGCCCCGCTGCTGATCTGCACTTGCCACACTTGGAACAGCGCTTTACTGTCTCCGCAGCCATCGCCGAAAACGGCGGTAAAATTCAAAATGGCGGTTCACGCCAAATCGCCCTGATCGCGGGCCCACCCCGGAGGAGTCAGAAAACACTCTTACCTCACTGGACCGAGTATCACAGCTCTGGTCCCACAGAAAAAGGCAAGGAAAAACCTCTGTTCCTTTTTTTTTTTTTTTAACGCTGTGAGGAAAGCAGAGGTAAATAGAACTCCGGAGGCTCAGGTGAGTGGGAAAGGCAGGGAAAGGGCGAATCTATGTGCCTTTAAAGTGAAGCTGCTATAGCCTCCAACACCCCTGCTAACAACTGGCAAAAGCACAGGAGCAACCTCCAGGCAGATTTTAGATGGAGCTCGGAGAAGCTGCAGCCACTCTGCTAGGGGAGATAGAGAATACTGAAGAGAGGCAGTGGAGCAAGCTGGTATGAGGCACTGAAAAAGTGTGCTCTCTATCCCCCTCTGCTGGTTGACGGACACAACCCATCTGTAATGGCTGCATCTGCTTGATGACAAGGAAGTGGTGGTTAAAAACATTGTAGTATGATCAGCAATGAACTCCTGTTTGGCATTGTGAATGTGAACAAAGATCAAGGAGTTTAAGGTGAGACAATATTCTGCACTGCTGAAATTACTACAACTGAACTGATGTAAATAAAAGAGCTTCCTTTATTATAAAACAATTGGAGTCTCTGTCCATTTGTTGGGATGTGTGGACTAAAGGCACAGTGATTCAAGGTAACCAGGCTGTGGAGATTGGCAAATAGGAGTAAGGCAGATACTACAAGGGACAGGAACCCTTTCAGCATATCTGCTAAGTAGGGTCAACCTGGACCAAAGAGTGGAAGGGTGACCTGCTTACAATTTGTATCCCACACTTTCCCACTGTATGGCAGGTTCAATGTGACTTACATATTGCTAAAAAGGCAATTACAAAATTTAGGTTTGTAGAAGTCTAGTACATAATACAGAAGTACATAAACGCTTAGGTTGATATATTAGCATACTAGTGAAAAAGGCCCGTTTCTGACAGGGTTTTCCTCGGAGTGTGTATGTTTGAGATAGTGTGTGTGAGATTGACTGTGTGAGAGTGAATGTGCGAGTGTGTGTGTGTGACAGAGAGAGAGTGAGACTGGGTGCGAGTGTGTCCGTGAGAGAAAGTGTGTGTGTGAGAATCAGAGTGTGTGCCAGGGGCCCCTCCCTGCTCCGTCCCAGTTCCAGGGTCCCCCCTCCATCCCTCCCTCCGAATTCCAGGGTCATCCCCCCCTCTGAGTTCCAGGGTCATCCCCCCTTCCTCCGAGTTCCAGGGTCCCCACCCTCCCAGTTCCAGGGTCACCTTCCCTCCCTCCTTCCCAGTTCCATAGTCCCCCTCCCAGTTCCAGGGTCCCCCTACCAGTTCAAGGGTCGCTCCCCCTCCCTCCCAGTTCCACGGTCCTGTCCCCTACCTTCCTCCCTCCCTCTGAAGTGCTTGTTGGGGGGGGGGGGCTGCTATTTGCTGTCAACCTAAGGAGACACTGCTTCTGGCATCCAGCAGCTAAGTCCTGTCGTGACCCACAGGCAGCTGGAGGTCCCTCATACTGTTTCAGTGACACACATTGACAGGAAACGGCGGGGCTGACGCAGCCATGGGCACCCTGAATAAACTTTGTATTGTTGACAAATGATTTGAAAATACAGAGTTTAAAATTGCTGTTTCTACCAGGTAGAATAATTTTTAAAGCTGTTTTAGTGATATTTAATTTAGATTTCATGATATTCATATGTACAGATGGGTAGCTTTCAAATTAAAAAGGTATGCAGTAAGAAAACAAAAACAAAAACCTTTTGTCCTTTACCTGTTAAGATGCAGTTTATCCAGTAGAAACAGCTTTAGACGTGTTTCAGATGTAAGAAGAAAAAAAAATGACAATGTGGATCAGCAGCTCCTAGGTGTGCTTGGTTTTGAGTGTATGGGAATGACGGCTGTGTTGGGGAGTGGAAACAGAGATTAACCAATGGGCTTCCTTGCTTATAGTGTAGTTGATTGGGTCACCTCCACTCGTGTGTAGTAATCGTCTTGCTGCATGGCCAGAGTCGGAGAGGAGAGGGGGTGCGGCGGAACGGTGAGCGAGCGGCTGCGGGAGGGTGGGTGAGGGGGACTGTGGGCGGGGGGATGGGGGTGCAGCGGCGATTTTGTTTGGTTTTGAGTATATGGGGATGATGGCTGCGTTGGGGAGTGGAAACAGAGATTAACCAATGGGCTTCCTTGATTCGTTGAGTATCTGTGCTCCGCCCTAATGTCATCAAGTTTGATGTGAGGGCGGGGCAGACACTCATGGGCAGTGTTGCCAGGTGGGCGGTTTTACCGCCCAATTGGGCGGTTTTCCGCGACCCGCCGCGGGAAATTTTTGCCCGCGGCGGGTTGCGGTTTTTTGGGCGGTTTTTAGGGCTTCCGGGCGGCTTTTTGGGCGGCTTTTTGATTTTTTTCGGCCGCGGGGGCGGGGTTAGTGACGTTTATGGGCGGGGTTAGTGACGTAGGAGGCGGGGCCGGTGACGTGGGAGGCGGGGCCGATGACGTGGGAGGCGGGGCTGATGACGGGGAGGCGGGCCCGATGACGTGGGAGGCGGGGCCGGTGACGGCGGGGGCGGGGCCGGTGACGGCGGGGGCGGGGCCGGTGATGCGGGGGTGGGGGTGTCAGGGGCGGGGTTTGTGTTTGGGCGGGTTTTGGGCTGGTTTCTGGCCTGGATTGGGCTGGAAAAAAAATTTCTACCTGGCAACCCTGCTCATGGGATCTACACAACTACAAATTTAGAAGGTTGAAATGTTGGAGGCTTCATTAGAACGTTGGGGTTGTGAATTATGTCTGGATGGGGTGTGGCTGAGGGTGGGTCTATGATGAGTGGTGCTGACAGCCTAGCCTACCAACAGTACAGGGCTTCAGTGTTTCCCTGCCACAGAGTGAGCTTCAGAACGTTGGAGGTGAGAATTATTTATGTAGATTGTGAGAGGAGTTAATATTATTGTTTTCCATTTCTGAACATTTTGTGATGTGTGGTGGTGTGGGATTAGGCAGATCCAAGGAGGAAAGACTTCTTGAAAAGATGTGTTTTCAGTTTTTTTCTGAATTATAGGTAGTTTTCTGTGAGTTTTAGGTCTTTGGGGTAGTGACTTCCAAAGTTGTGTGCTTATAAATGAGAGGCTGGTGGTATGTGAAGATTTGTATTTTATACTTTTTTTTTTACATTTGTACCCTGTGCTTTCCCACTCATGGCAGGCTCAATGTGGCTTACATGGGGCAATGGAGGGTTAAGTGACTTGCCCAGAGTCACAAGGAGCTGCCTGTGCTTGAAGTGGGAATCGAACTCAGTTCCCCAGGACCAAAGGCCACCACCCTAACCACTAGGCCACTCCTCCACCTTTGCAATTGGGGTAGTGAAGGGTTAGGTAGGTTCTTGCAGTTCTTGTCACGTTTCTTATTTGTAGATCGATAAGTTCTGTCATGTAATCTGGTGTGAGTCAGTAGATAATTCTGTGGACTATTGTGCATATTTTGAAAGTTATGCGAGTGTTGATAGGAAGCCAGTGTAAATTTCTTAGGAGGGGTTTCGTGGTTTCGAAGTGTGTTTTTCCGAAGATGAGTCTGGCAGCCGTGTTTTGTGCTGTCTGTAGTTTTCTTATGATTTGATCTTTGCAGCCTTTGTAAATACTATTGCAGTAGTCTACATGGGTGTAGCACCATGGTTTGGATCATGTTGTGGAATGAATCACTGGGAAAGTAAGGTTTTATACGTTTGAGCTTCCACATAGTGTGGAACATTTTATTGGTCGTGTTCTTAGCTTGACTTTCTAGCGTTAGGTTGCAGTCAATTGTTATGCCTAAGATTTTCAAGTGGTCTGAGATTGGGAAGGATGAACCCTGTGTGTTAATTGCCGAGGGGGAACATTATTGTATTGGGATGAGAGAATGAGACATTGGGTTTTATCTCTTTTGAGTTTTAACTTGTATGCTGATGCCCAGGATTCCATAATGGTCATGCCAGGGGCGTAGCTACGGGTGGGCATGGGTGGGCCCAGGTCCACCCAATTTCAGCTCAGGCAGTGGCGTTCCTAAGGTGGCTGACACCTGGGGCGGATTGCCGATGCGCCCCGGGTGCAGCGCGACACCCCCCCCGGCGAAAGGACACCTCCCCCGGCGAAATAACACCCCCCCGGGTGCATTTTTACCTGCTGGGGGGGAGGGGGGTGCCGCGCACCTGTCTGCTTCGCTCGTTCCCTGCTCCCTCTGCCCCGGAACAGGAAGTAACCTGTTCCGGGGCAGAGGGAGCAGGGAACGAGCATTGCCGACAGACGCGCAGCACCCCCCCAGCGGCGTGCACCCGGGGAAGAGCACCCCCACCGCCCCCCCTTGGTACACCACTGAGCTCAGGCCCGCCCACCCAAGTGCACACACACTGTGCAGCAGCCCAGCCAGCCTAGCGACCACGGCAGAAACGAAGAAATGGCACCCACTCGCTCTGGCTCAGCTGAGCTGAACTCTCCAGGCTCCAGCCCGATTTCGGCTCACGCCTGCTCACCCAAGCACACACACACTGCGTACCGTCGCGGGCACCCACTCAGGGCCGGCTCAGCTGATCTCTCCACGGCTCATCAGCCTACCTTCGGCTCGGCGCTGCTGAAAAATGCACTTCCAGCAGGTCCCATCGCAGCCGCGCAGCGTCATAGTTGTTGACTTGTTCCCTTCCCTCCATCCATACGCGGTAGCGGTACCGATGACATGGCTACTGTGCGCAGCGGCGTGCTCAGCCTCGCTCTCGCTCCGCTCACATGAGGGCAGGCTAAAAAAATAGCTGCACGTGCACGCAGGCCGGCGGGTTGAGTATTGAAGTTGAACTAGTGCGACGTGAGCCTCAGCCTGGCCCTGCCCTGTAGAAACGTGGGAATTGGCCGGGAAAGGTTCTTCGAGTCCGAGATCATCGAGAATCGAGTTCCTGCCAGCCCAGCCCAGCCCAGCCCAGCCCAGCCCAGCAGGTAATAAAATTGTAAATGCTTTTTTTTTTTTTTTTTTTTAAATCATCATCATGTAATTTTTTTTTAAATTAAGCTAGCTGGGGCCCGGGCACTATAATTAAAATTTATTGTTGTGGAATTTCTGGGTGGGGTAAGCACTTCACTGCCTAGGGCAAAATGTATATATTTAATGATTAAAATATACCTTTTTTTGCCCTGCAGTGAAGAGCCCACCCCCACCCAGAAGCCCCACCATGACCAGCCAGCATTTTGATTACTCTTTTGTAATCAAAATGACGGCTGTGGTCTGGTAGTTGGCTTCTGGATGGGGGGGGGGGGGGGGGTAGACGTTTCACTGCCAGTGCCTAGGGCAATGAGGAGCCCATCCTCAACCAAAAATTCCCCAACAATAAATTTTAATAGTGCCAAGCTAGCTTAATTTTTTAAAAAGTTGTCTTTCTCTCATTTTGGTGGGTTTTTGGGTGGGGATGGTCTCTGCAGTACCTAGTTTAAAATAAAAAAAAAAGTGTAGGCGCCGGCTGTTTTCTCTGGGTGGACCGGTGCGTGCAGAGGTGGGCATGAAAAAAAAGTCTTTTTTTTTTTTTTCATTCCATAGGGAGTGGGTAGGGAGTAGGACAGGGCTGATGCTAGGCTACAGGGAGGAGTAGGGTGGAAGAATAGAGCTGATGGATGGTGGGGAAGGGAAGGATTGATACTGGGCTACAGGGATGGATGGGGGGGAGGAGGTAAGGTAGGGAAGGGCTGATGCTGAGCTACGGGGATGGATAGAGAGTATTGAAGGGAAAAGCTGATGCCAGGCTGCTGGGATGGATGGGGTAGGGTAGGGAAGGTCTTTACGTTTTTGTAATATGTTTTAAAATTAATGTGTTTTGAATTGTAATCTGTTTAGAATTGCAGAGGTAATGTGGCATAAAAATTTAGAAAATAAATCAATAAATTTATAATTTTTGGTCCTTTATTCTGTAATTGATGAGGGTTGGTCTGTGGTCTGCACGTGACCACAAGCAGATGGCAGTTTCTGCTGGCAAGTGGTTTATATGGGGATCTATGAATCTGACTTGTCTGGCTTTTCCAATGGGATGTGTATTGCTGTTGTGTATATTCACTGTTGCCTTTTTAAAGGTACCGTTATTGGAACTGGTGTTATGGTTTGCAATATAGGCTCTAAGAAGCCTCTTTGCAGGATTTAGTGTTACTTCACAAAGTACCTGGAAGTGACGGGATTTTATTGCTATTATTGAGGTGCTACCAGAATTTGAATACATTGTTATATGTCATTGCTGTAATTATAATTCAGGATCCTGTTGTGTGCGTTGAGATGTTTGCCATTATAGTAGACTTATGTCTGGTCAAGTCTGATATGGCATAATGTAACTATAATTACAAATATTGGTTTATGTGGTTTCTATTGATGCAGGGCAGCTGTTGGGCAGCATTCTAAGGCATTATTTTATAGTATCCCCCCCAAAAAAAGAAACACTACTCATACCTATATACATAGTGCCCACCCATGTTAGCTCTGGGCCCACCCAAAAGTCAGGTCTGGCTACGCTACTGGTCATGCTGTTTAGTCCTTGGTGATTTCTGTGGGGTTCTGTTTGAAGGGAATATAGATGGTGATGTCATCTGTGTAGAGAAATGGATTGAGGCCTTATTTGGGTAGAGATTTAGCCAGTGGTGTCATTATTAGGTTGAATAATATAGGTGAAAGCGGTGATCCTTGTGGTACTCCACATTCTGCTTTCCAAGGTGGAGATATATCTGAGTTTGATTTGACTTGGTATGTTCTGGATGTCAGAAATCCCTTGATTCCGAAGAGTACTTTTCCTGTAATTCCTATCTTGTTGAGGATTCTCAGTAGTCTGTGGTGGTTGACCATATCGAATGCACTTGATAGGTCAAACTGGACTCTGATGATGTTATCCCTGACACGAGAAATGGGTTCTAGATAACCTGAGAAACTATACAAAGAAAGAACTTCAAAAACAAATTGGTGAAGCAAGTCTTAATTTATTATTTCAAAATACAATCTTGCAAGAATGGGTGTCTCTTATAGCAAGCAAGCACACCCATATCTTAATTCTTACAGCTTATATTCCTTTCTCTTGTAACATAGGTTTCTGCCCCTAAATTCTTCATTGGATACTAATTTCATATCTGTAACCTATTACATTAGTTCTAAGCATAGTATGTCTACCCCCACCCCTTATTCTGTTCCCTTTTTCTTTTCTTCTAAAAACTGTAAATTTGCCATGGCTACAGAGTTTCTATTTCGAGTATTATCTTACATGTGTCCACCCATGGGTAGCTCATATGCTTTGCATACATTCTCTTATCTCAGTCTTCAGACCTTCGTGTCCTGAAGACTTACATAAATGTCTGCATCAGCAGTTTCAGGCGTGGTAGGCTTCATCCCTCCTCCCCCCCCCCCCCCCCCCCCACCTACTGGTTATAGCTTATCTTGCTTTTCACATTGCTTGTTAGCTAGCAACATCCTGCTTTTCAAACTGCCAATTCTTAAAGCAAATTAATATGTTATATTAATTTCTATGTATTAATGTGGTGGTCCTTATTAGGAAGGGCATGCAATATTAGTACACAAACTCATACAAGTATAGTTACACCATTTATCCCCAAAGATTTTCCTTTTTAAAGGGGCATAAACTATGCATTTTACTTTTCAATTTTGTTAAGTGAAAATGCAATATATTTACATATTTTCACACTTGCCACCCCCCCACCATGCAGCTTCTTCCTTGCCCTCCCCCCCCCCCCCCCCCCCCCCCCCACTGTACAGCATCTCTCTCCCTCCCAAATACAGAATCCCTCTACTTTTAAAAGTTATTCTTGCCACGATCTATGCAGTGCTGGCACTCTCAATAGCAGGCTGCTTCAGCCAATCCCAGGGCCTTCCTTCAACAATGACAAAGCTTCCAGTAGCTCTTCCTCCTTCCTTCCTGGTTAGCTGCCATAATACAGCCTCTTGTTACCACAGATTGTAGTATGTAAAGAAACAATGATACAGTACTAACTCCTGTATGAAAGGAGTGGTTTTGCTTCTGTTCTGATATAGTTTATTTATTAGGATTTATTTATCGCCTTTTTGAAGGAATTCACTCAAGGCAGTGTACAGTAAGAATAGATCAAACATGAGCAGTAGGCAATTGGAGCAGTAAAAATATTCGAACAATACAAAGTATGGCATGGTATACTACTTCTACTTCATATTGTATTTACCACATGGTACTCAAAGTGTCCTGGTCCTTGCATGTGAATCCAATTATATGCAAAATATGCTAAATTTATTAAATGGACCTCAGAACTTCCCAGCTTGACTGTTCTATTCAGAACACAATTTGCACTCTATTTACATAAGTGCGCCGAAGCTGCTTCATGGAGGTAATTTTATCACTGGTCCAATGTTTATTATATAAATGTTTTCAGGCTCAGAATTCACAACTGTTTTTCACCCTCAAATGTCATACCCACCTCCCTGGCAGCAGTATGCAGGTCACTGGAGCAGTTATTAGGGGGTGCAGTGGACTTCAGGCAGGTGGACCCAGGCCCATCCCTCCCCTACCTGTTACAATTGTGCTGCTTAATGCTTATTAGTCGTCCAACCCCCCAAACCCACTGTACCCACATGTAGGTGCCCCCCTTCACCCCTTAGGGCTATAGTAATGGTGTAGACTTGTGGGCAGTGGGTTTTGAGGGGGATTTGGGGGGCTCAACACACAAGGGAAGGGTGCTATGCACCTGGGAGCTCTTTTACCTTTTGTTTTTGTAAAAGTGCCCCCTAGGGTGCCCGGTTGATGTCCTGGCATGTGAGGGGGGACAGTGCACTACGAATCCTGGCCCCTCCCACGAACAAATGCCTTGGATTTATTCGTTTTTGAGCTGGGCGCTTTCATTTTCCATTATCGCTGAAAAACAAAAACGCCCAGCTCACAAATTGTCGAATAAAACATGGACGTCTATTTTTTTTCGAAAATACGGTTCGGTCCGCCCCTTCACGGACCCGTTCTCGGAGATAAACGCCCATGGAGATAGACGTTTTCGTTCAATTATGCCCCTCAATGTGTACTAGAACATTATAATTGGTAGTGAGGGGTAAGACAAAGTTATAACATATAGATGAGTAAGAAAGTAGGAAGAATTAGAAAGTAAAGTGATTTGAAGAAAGTTGCACGTGAGGTCAGAGAGATGGTTAAATATTAGGGTAGGAGTGGATAAACATGTCCCACTGCAATATGTGCAGCCCGAGTCAATCCTTATGTGTGTGAGTGAGACTAACAAGTTAGTTACTTCTTCCATTAAAGGCTTGGTTGATGAGCCAAGCTTTCACCTGCTTACTGAAGTAGAGGTAATCTTGTCTTAAGCGGAGCCTTTCAGGCAATGCATTCCAGAGTGTGGGGGCTACTCCGGAGAAGGCTTGCTTGCGGGTATCACATCATGTAATGTCTTTTGGAGAGGGTGTAGTTAGTGAAAGTCCTTGGGACAACCTTAGTGTCCTTGGCGGTGTGTGGAGGATCACCCTATTCTTCAGATACTCCGGGCCTTTTCCTTTCAGGGCCTTGAAGATCAGACAGCCCTGTATTGTACTGGTAGCCAATGACGATTTTGCAAAAATGGTGTGATCTGTTCACATCGCTTGCAACCTTCTATGAGTCTTGCTGCTGCATTCTGAATCAACTGGAGCTGGTGCAGGCCCTTTGTAGTCAGGCCATTGTATAGTGCATTACAGTAATCCAATCTTGATGTTAACTTGACATGCACATAAGATTTACCTTCTCGATGTAACAGAGGGAATGTGGGTAAAGGGTTTGCATTTCCCCTCGGGGGTGGGGGTGGGGATTCAAACCAGATGAATCACTTGGCAATGAGAAAGCTCCCAGCTGTAATGTAGTCCCTCTTCACCATAGCCGGTATTATATACTGAAATGATAATATGGTACTGTATAACAGAAGTTTTGCTTTTACTCTGATATAGGTAAAAGGCTTGCATCTCCCCTTTGGGGAATATCCCAGCCTCCCGCATGACAGGTGGGGATACTCATCACTATGCTAATGAGGAGGAGCTGCTGCAGGAATTGATAGGTGCTCTCTGCTTTGTGAGCACAGGATTGCAGGAGCATTTGCCAGCTATGAAAAGTGATTTTAAACATGAGGGGAGAGGAAACTGGATAACTCTTTGCTTCTGCTTTTTCTGTCAAGTGATGCAGATTTTCCCTTATTATATATTTATTTTTACATTTATAGCCCATTTTAATCTCAAAGCAGCTTATATAAAAACATTCATAAAAATATCACAAAACACCAGATTAAAAAAGGGCTGTAGGACAGTCCATAAATCATAAACGCCTGTACAAAATAAAAAATCTTTAAAAATTTCTTATAAGTAAAACTGAGTTTGTTGTTGTTGTTTTTTTTAATTTGTCTTAATTATTAGTGAGTTATGCCTCACATTGTTTTGGTACTTATGACTCAATATTGGACCAGGGGTGTTCAAGATTGGAAACCCAATTGGCCTCCACAGGGCAGTAGTTAATATTTTCCTGCATCGTGTCTCAGCGTGAAACTGTCCAAGGAAGGCAAGAACAATACTACCATCCTGCTAGTGGTCACCTGGCAGCATTTAGGTCAGGATCGAGTTGGGATTCAGAGATGCCAAGTCTGTGGAATGTGTCACACTCATTTGAAAGCTTTCTCAATCTCACACTTTGAGCCCTTTTTCTCACTCATCAGAGCTTCAGTATCAGTGCACTGATCTTGATCACTGCTTTCATGAGAGGGAAGCCTTAGAGAAGTAAACCAAGTGGTCCAACCAGTAGGAAGAAATCTGAGCACTCCTTCCTGTCTACTGCTTCCCTTTGCCCTGTCCCTTTTCCCTTCATTGCAACTACATGTGCTCTGAAACTGATGTACGTACTTTTAACTATTGGGTAGAAGACAATTTTCAGCTCAAAAAATTTACCCAAATTGCTTCCCACTTTCTATTCTTTCAGAGGCTCCAAAGAAAAGCCAGTATCATCTAATGCTGCCTTGATTCATTTGCAAAGCAATACCACAGTTTATTTAGACTTTCTATAGGGAAAGGGGATGTGGAACAACTTTCCCTCCTCTCAGTTGATATGCCTCTGCAGTCATTTACCCCTGCATTCTATATAGTGCAACTTTAAATTCCATGCATAAATCCAGTCATATACTGGATTTGTGTGCGCAACTTAATTACTTAACAACCCAATGATTACCACTTAAGCAATTGACACTAATTGGCATTAATTAGAATTTACATGCAGAACTGTGTATTTTGTAACGTGATACATGTAAATTCTAAGTCACATAGGTGAAAAGGGGGCTTGGCCATGGGCATGGAATGGGTGGCTCATGTGCATTTCTAACATCCATGCACATTGTTATGGAATACACCCAGTCCACGCGTAATTTAAGCGTCAGCATTTTCACCAAATTTTACTTGGCGTAACTATCTGTGACTAAATTTAGTTGCGCAGATGGGCGCTCAGTGTATTCTATAAACCGTGTAGAAATTTAGGCTTATTCTATAAATTATGCCTAGGTGTATTTCATTTCAGCACCAATTTTTTTTTTACGCATGATATATAGAATCTAGTCCTTAAGGTCCTCCTCAAAACCTTCCTTTTCTCATCCTCTTTTTTTCCTCTACCAGATCTTAGATCTTTGCTCGCCCCTCTCGTCCCTCCCCCTGCCACCCTGCACCCCAGTACAGATGGCTTTGCTTTTAGCTTGTGGTAAACTGCATAGTTGCCTGTATGGGATCAATTTGCGGTATATCAAATGCCTGGAAATAGACTTAACATTGTCTTCTTGTTATTTTATACCAGTTTATTGTATTTATTTCCAATAAACTTTATTTTTTGAGACCACATAGCAATTCCTTTCTGTTGGAGATTCATTGATACTTCCCTACTTTTTGTTGGACTCCATTCCAGTAGGGAATTCATCTTCCCTTTTTCCTTTACAACAGCCCTAATGCCAACATCACCTTCCTGGCCCCCCCACAGCCTAGATTTTGAGAGGGTAATATTTAGTGCACCTAGTCTTCTGAAAACATCTGTTAAATTCTTCTGGATTTTAGAAGAGACGACATTAAAACGTCTTATAGTTTTTAATGGAAGAGGTTTGCTGCTCATCATGAGGGAAAGGACTCGGATTCATTTTCCTGTCTTGCACAAACCCTGTAAGAATACTTTCTAGATCATAGTCAGATTCCTCTCCGGTGCAACTCACTCACATAACCGCCAAGAGGGGGGGGGCATGGGGGACAAAATTCCCCAGGCCCAGGCCTCCAAGGGGGGCCCGGCGCCGCAGTCCCACCCACCCTCCGTCGTCGACCGTCTGCCAACGGGCCAGGCCCCTGGATTGAAATCACAGTGCCTCTCACCTCTGTGTGAAAGCGCTGCAGGCAGCAGGTCGCCTCCCTTCAGGCCTCCTTCCCTCCCTGTATCCCGCCCTCGTCTGATGTAACTTCTGCAAGGGCGGGACACAAGGAGGGAAGGAGGGCCGAAGGGAGGCGATCTGCTGCCCTTTCACACGGAGGTGAGAGGCGCTGTGATTTCAATGCAGGGGGCCTGGTGGCGGACGGAGGGGGAGAACGGTGGCGGTGACCTTGGGGGGGGGGGCGGCCTTGCCCCAGTCTCTCGGCGGCCCTGCCTGTGAGCTGAAGTACCTGATCTGGAAAGGACTATTTCTTGTGGTGGTCACTTTGACATGCAGAGCCAGTGAGATTCAGGCAGGGGTGTAGCCAGACAACATATTTTGGGTGGGCACAGGGAAGAACTGGGTGGGCACCAATTGTTCTCCTCTTCCCCCAACCACCACCCAAAAAATATCTCCGCTGATGGGAAAACGCTTCTTTCCACCTTGGCAGTCTGCAGCAGGCATACGCTGAAAACTGAACATATGCAGGTGCCGGTATCATGGAGAGTACCATTTTCGTTACCATCAGGAGGAAGTCTTCAGCTGGCTGAGCTTGGGATCCCACCAGCTACCACTAAACGTTTGCTACTGTTGGGTGGGCCTGAGCCCTAAGTGGGTGGGCCCTGGCCCACCCAGGTCCACCTGCGGCTACACCACTGGATTCATGACACAGTGAATGATCTAAACAAAGTGAGAGAGTTTCTGACGTTGTGAGAGATTGGTGAATAAAATTGAACTGAAGACTTGTTATTAGTGAGGAACAAACATATAATCTCACATACTGAAATCTGGTGATTTAGCTTAAAGCTGGAAGGAAACAAAGGGGCCCTTTACTAAGTACTACTACTACTATTTAGCATTTTTATAGCGCTACAAGGCGTACGCAGTGCTGCACAAACACTGCACTAAGAGGTCGCCTACGCTATAACTAGTGTGTGGATTTCCCCGCACGCAGAGGACACTTTTAGTGCGGCTGTAAAATGCCTGATTTTTCATTTCTTCAATTAATGACCACCCACTTCCCAATTAGCACGATTCCCATACCGACAGCTATTTTGTAGACGGGAAGGGCTCATGTGCTAATCAGTAGGCACGCGGCAATGTAGCTGCACTAACTGATTAGTGCTCTCCACCCCTTAAACACACCCTCACGGCTAAAATATAAAAAGTATTTTTTAGCATGTGGGAAGTGTACGCAGATGCCAAAACTACAGCAGGACACCTGAGTGTGTATTTTCCTGCACAGTAAGCACACGTTTTAGTTCTTACCACTGCTTAGTAAAAGGACCCCAAAGTCTGTTCTAACAGCTGTTGAAATCAGTGAAGCTATGGACTAAAGGGGGGTGGGGGATGGAGGTTGGGACGGGCAGAGGAGATGCTAAGCTACAAGAGAGGGTTGTCTTGTGCTCACCCACGTTAACTCTGGGGCCATAGCAAATGTCAGATCTGCCTAAAATTAAGAGAGAATGTGGTCACAGATAACAATATAGTTGTAGTTAAAAAAAAAAAAAAAAGATTTGGGTGCCTTTTGGGAGACAGGTCTATCAACAATTATTAGCTACCTAGGCTTGGAGATTGCCATTTCTGGTAACAAAAATAGGGAATGGATTACCTCATTCAGATCTGCCAGGTAGGTCTAGTGATCCAGATTGTTCACTGTCAGATATAGGATGATGGGCTTTATGGACTGCAGGCCTGACCAAGAATAGCATTTCTTATGCTCTTATATATGGAGTGGAGGAGTGGCCTTGTGGTTAGAGCACCGGTCTTGCAATCCAGAAGTGACCAGCTCCAGTGGTGTTCCTAGGGTGGCTGACACCCGGGGCGGATCGACGATGCACCCCCCCCCCCCCCGGGTGCAGCGCGACCCCCTACCCCCGGCGAAAGGACACCTCCCCCTGGCGAAAGGACACCCCCAGGTGCATTTTTACCTGCTGGGGGGTGCCGCGCGCCTGTCGGCTTCGCTCGTTCCATGCTCCCTCTGCCCCGGAACAGGAAGTAACCTGTTCCGGGGCAGAGGGAGCACGGAATGAGCGGAGCCGACAGGCGCGCGGCACCCCCCCAGCGGCGTGCACCCGGGGCGGACCGCCCCCCCCCCCCCTTGGTACGCCACTGGCCAGCTCAAATCCCATGGCTGCTCCTTGTAATCTTGGGCAAGTTACTTAACCCTCCATTGCCTCAGGTATAAACCTAGATTGTAAGCCCTCCTGAGACAGAAAAATATCCAGAGTACCTGAATGTAACTCACCTTGAGCTACTACTGAAAAAGGTGTGAGCAAAATCTAAATAAATAAATATATCCCATACAACAATTTTTTTTTAGAAAACTCTGACTTCTTTTTCCTTGGGGCCGCAGCCATCAAAATGAGTGCTCATTGAACTTACATTCACTTCTACATCTGCTTTGCTTATGACACATTGCAAAGTAGAACAGAAATCAATGGTTGGCACGTTCATCATGGTTACAGATCAGGCCCATTTTGGATATACTGGTTACAGGTTCAGATGTAAGTACATTAGTTTAGGCTTTCACATGAGCATATAATAATCCTCTGCCTTTGAGCTTAAGATAACTAAATACATTCAAATTAAATTCCATCCCCGCCAAGACAGGATAAAGGTGGGATGGTCACTTTGATTCAAGTTATGCAAGATGAAGACGGCTTTGCAAGAGATGGTTCCTATCCAGTGCTCAATCCTCCTCAGTGAGTCAAAAGCAAAGGGTGACCTCTAGCCAAGAAACTCATCGCTCTTCACCACTGTGCACTCACTGCCACAAATCACAGAATGTGGAAGAGCAAAGAGAGCTGTTAGGTCATCAGGTGGGGAGAGGAGCAAGAACATATATTTATGAACCAGGTATCGCTGAGCATTCATATTTCTCAAATACAGCAGATAATAAGCACACATATTTCATCTCTACCATTTTATAACTGGCTTGAAAGCCATGGGGTGAATACACCTGAACCAAAATCAGATCAAAAACACCTTCACCCATCCCTACTACCAGTGTTCATAATTTAAATTTGCTTGTTTTTCCTTTTCCCCAAATAAACATTTGGACCCTATGCATTCTAAAAACTAATGCAAAATGCAAGGGCTCTGATTTAAACAATATATACAGTGGGGGAAATAAGTATTTGATCCCTTGCTGATTTTGTAAGTTTGCCCACTGACAAAGACATGAGCAGCCCATAATTGAAGGGTAGGTTATTGGTAACAGTGAGAGATAGCACATCACAAATTAAATCCGGAAAATCACATTGTGGAAAGTATATGAATTTATTTGCATTCTGCAGAGGGAAATAAGTATTTGATCCCCCACCAACCAGTAAGAGATCTGGCCCCTACAGACCAGGTAGATGCTCCAAATCAACTCGTTACCTGCATGACAGACAGCTGTCGGCAATGGTCACCTGTATGAAAGACACCTGTCCACAGACTCAGTGAATCAGTCAGACTCTAACCTCTACAAAATGGCCAAGAGCAAGGAGCTGTCTAAGGATGTCAGGGACAAGACCATACACCTGCACAAGGCTGGAATGGGCTACAAAACCATCAGTAAGACGCTGGGCGAGAAGGAGACAACTGTTGGTGCCATAATAAGAAAATGGAAGAAGTACAAAATGACTGTCAATCGACAAAGATCTGGGGCTCCACGCAAAATCTCACCTCGTGGGGTATCCTTGATCATGAGGAAGGTTAGAAATCAGCCTACAACTACAAGGGGGGAACTTGTCAATGATCTCAAGGCAGCTGGGACCACTGTCACCACGAAAACTATTGGTAACACATTACGACATAACGGATTGCAATCCTGCAGTGCCCGCAAGGTCCCCCTGCTCCGGAAGGCACATGTGACGGCCCGTCTGAAGTTTGCCAGTGAACACCTGGATGATGCCGAGAGTGATTGGGAGAAGGTGCTGTGGTCAGATGAGACAAAAATTGAGCTCTTTGGCATGAACTCAACTCGCCGTGTTTGGAGGAAGAGAAATGCTGCCTATGACCCAAAGAACACCGTCCCCACTGTCAAGCATGGAGGTGGAAATGTTATGTTTTGGGGGTGTTTCTCTGCTAAGGGCACAGGACTACTTCACCGCATCAATGGGAGAATGGATGGGGCCATGTACCGTACAATTCTGAGTGACAACCTCCTTCCCTCCGCCAGGGCCTTAAAAATGGGTCGTGGCTGGGTCTTCCAGCACGACAATGACCCAAACATACAGCCAAGGCAACAAAGGAGTGGCTCAGGAAGAAGCACATTAGGGTCATGGAGTGGCCTAGCCAGTCACTAGACCTTAATCCCATTGAAAACTTATGGAGGGAGCTGAAGCTGCGAGTTGCCAAGCGACAGCCCAGAACTCTTAATGATTTAGAGATGATCTGCAAAGAGGAGTGGACCAAAATTCCTCCTGACATGTGTGCAAACCTCATCATCAACTACAGAAGACGTCTGACCGCTGTGCTTGCCAACAAGGGTTTTGCCACCAAGTATTAGGTCTTGTTTGCCAGAGGGATCAAATACTTATTTCCCTCTGCAGAATGCAAATAAATTCATATACTTTCCACAATGTGATTTTCCGGATTTAATTTGTGATGTGCTATCTCTCACTGTTACCAATAACCTACCCTTCAATTATGGGCTGCTCATGTCTTTGTCAGTGGGCAAACTTACAAAATCAGCAAGGGATCAAATACTTATTTCCCCCACTGTATATATATGTAAATCACAACTCACAATACCCCAGATGCAAACCACTGCTTCAGCCTAGAGTAGAGACACCTTCCATATCTGATGCAGCAGAGTGAAACTGGTCACTTTCTGTTCAGATCTGCAATTATCAGAGTAACCATAACATGCGGTATAAAAATTGCACAAAAAGAAATACTTAAATATGCTTAATATTTATCACTTTTCAAACAAGGCTGAATTCACCATAGCAGTACTTCAATTCAACCATCTGTCTGATTATTTCAGTGTAAATTGTCTGATCAGGCAAAATGTTATAGGGTTAAAGTGGGACATTGTCCTGGTACCTAACTTATTGAAAATGACCTCAATCTGAGATTATCTTCAACAAAGTTGAAAAGTGCTAGAATATCCAATGCTGACATGAAAGAGGTGAAAATAGGGCACTTGCCCTGGGCCCCAATGCTAAAAGGAACCACAAGCTTGCCCACAAAGCTTTGTGGCTTCCCTTGCAAATTTCTACCCTGGGCACCAGCATGTCTAACACCAGCTCTGTGAATATCCATGCGGGAGTGTATATTTGCAACTCTTCCTCTTTGCCAGTGTTGATTAAGTCTTGTTTTAATGTGATTTCCTACAAACATCCATGGAAATCAGCAAAGGATGAAGACTGATTCCTTAGTTCTAAGGCTTGGGGATACAGCCGTCAATCTGTATTTCTGCTGGCCAGCCACTGTACGGGTTTCTGCTGTCATCAGAATGGTTGATCTGTCAAAAGAATATTGAAGAGAGATGTTGAAGAGCAAATGTTCTATGGATCGATTCAGTCTATAGTATGGTGCACAAGGGAACCAATATCATTATCACAGCCCTGGTTCCTCTTCATGACCTAGCTATGGCTGGTGACATCTAATTTTTTGTTCTGCTAAACATAGTTCCCTCTGTCCTGTCTAGACTCTTTCCCTATACTATATGGTTCCATTAATAAACTTACCTCAACCAAACACTAAATATGAGGCAAGAAACTATCTCAGAGTACACCTTCCAAATTGCAGAAAAGTGATCTACAAAACTGTCCACTCAGCAGACTTCACTTACCTAGGAACCAAATGGTGGCACTCCTTACCACCCAAAATAAGAAATATACAGGAATATACTAGATTCTGCAAAATCCTCAAATCATTCCTATTCAAATGAACCCTCACAAAGAACAACGATATCTCAAACAACTAATTATTACTTGAATTGGTTATTACTCTGTTTACCATTAACTTTCTCTTTGCTTCATGTACAATTTCTCGTTCATAATAGATTTTATAAATGTTAAACATCCATAGTTATCGCAGTATGTTTATGATACTATATTGTAAAATTGGATTCTTACAGCAAATTACTTTCTTATGCATTATTGTTTGTTATGGATCCTATACTGTTTATTGTAAGCCACATTGAAGTACATAAGTACATACATAAGTACATAAGTAATGCCACACTGGGAAAAGACCAAGGGTCCATCGAGCCCAGCATCCTGTCCACGACAGCGGCCAATCCAGGCCAAGGGCACCTGGCAAGCTTCCCAAACGGACAAACATTCTATACATGTTATTCCCGGAATTGTGGATTTTTCCCAAGTCCATTTAGTAGCGGTTTATGGACTTGTCCTTTAGGAAACAGTCTAACCCCCTTTTAAACTCTGCCAAGCTAACCGCCTTCACCACGTTATCCGGCAACGAATTCCAGAGTTTAATTACGCGTTGGGTGAAAAAAAAGTTTCTCCAATTTGTTTTAAATTTACTACACTGTAGTTTCATTGCATGCTCCCTAGTCCTAGTATTTTTGGAAAGCGTGAACAGACGCTTCACATCCACCTGTTCCACTCCACTTATTATTTTATATACCTCTATCATGTCTCCCCTCAGCCGTCTCTTCTCCAAGCTGAAAAGCCCTAGCCTCCTTAGTCTTTCTTCATAGGGAAGTCGTCCCATCCCCGCTATCATTTTAGTCGCCCTTACACTGTTTATGTTTGGGATAATGTGGGATATAAATGTCACAAATAAATAAATTCTACTTCCAGCACTTTTTTGATGGCCAGAAATTGTTCTGGGGAGCCTGCTGTTTGAACCAGTCAATTAAAAAAATTTAAAAAAAAAGAATTTATTTTCCTTTCCCACTATTTTGACAGACACCACCTACTAACCACATCAAGTGACAGACACCACCTACTAACCATACCAATCTATATGACAGTGCAGAGTCAGGATTAGATAGAAAGGCACTTTTATGAGAGGGTTCATGTTTGTTAGGGACAGCTTTCTGGGTCTCAGATTTGAAAAGAAATGATTCTGAACAGTGGTGCATATTGACTTTTAAGAGTAAGCACACCGTTTTTTTGGGTCCTTTTACTAAGCCGAGGCCCAAGGGGGCTGTTTTTGATGCGCACTGAGGCCCCCTTTTACCGCAGCAGGTAAAAGGCTGTTTTGGGTTTTTTTTTTTAAGAAATGGCCGTGCAGCCATTTCAGAGGAAGCACTTACCACCACCCATTGAGGTGGCGGTAAGGGCTCCCGTGTTAACCCGGCGGTAACCAGGCAGTGAATACCGCCAGGTAAACACTCACACTACAAAAATAAACATTTTTTGTAGCACCAGAAATGGCACATGCTGGGGGTGGGAACTACCGCCATGCTGCTGCAGTAGCCCAGCGGTACTTCCAGTTTAGCAAGCTTAGTAAAAGAGACTCCCCCCCACCCAGGTGCATTACTTAATAAACACCACAAAGCAGTGAGCTGAGACGTCCACTAGATGTTACTGTTCCTTGAATATGATTTCAAGTCAAGAAACATTATGGGGCCCTTTTGCTGCTGCTGTAGGATCTTTGCCAGATCCCGTAGATCAGGTTGCGTCGGCGAGCTCATGGCTTTGGCTTCCTGTCCTGTTTGATGACCTTGTGAGCCCTTGGGTCCCGCAGGGGACAGTCGTCTTCCCCAAAGGACAGCCGAGCAACCCCTAGTCTTCACCCGCGGCGACCGCCGTTCACCAGGAGTTGAGCCCCCAGCTCCAGGCGGCCAGCGAGGCTTCCGGAACCTGGGGGTTGACGGACTGACCAGGCACCGAGGGACCAGAATCACGAACAGCAGCCGTGCGGCGGGTCCAGGCAGGTGGGAGCAGAACAGTCCAGGAACAGGCTGAAGATCAAAGCCGGCGGCAAACAGAGTAGTCCAGGAACAGGGAAAAGGTCAAGGCGGGCGGCAAGCAGAGAAGTCCAGGAACAGGCAAATGGTCAAGACAGAGCGTCAGGGAAAGCCACAAAAACAAAAGACTGCACACAAAGGCTGGAACCTCTGGAAACAGAAGCTGAAGCAACGTCCTGCCAGGAACCTGCTCCTTAAATACTGTCAGCTATCAGCAGCAGAACCCCAGCTGACGGGGGCGGCCACTTTGGACGACGTTGCCTAGGGAATCTCCCAGATTGGTTCAACCCTGGTCCGCAGGCAGAGCCTCCGCTCCATCGTCCCAATCTGGGTCCTCCAGGGCACAATTTCTGGTTCCCGCGCTCAGGATGTGGGGAAGACGCCGGCTCCTGCATTTTGGCGCCATCTTCCTTGTCAGTCTGGGCGCGGACTCCATAGCCGGCGATGGGAACATGGAGACTGTGAACGCCGGCCTCCGGTCACCGCCTCGGAAAGGCCGGCCATTGCCGCGACGGATCCTGGCCCTTAGCCGCGGTCTTGGAAAGGCCGGCCATCGCCGCAAAGGGTCACAGGCCGGCCTGTCCCGCTACCAAGATGGCCGGCCATCGGGGCAGGGACCAGGTAAGCTGCCCATGACTGCGGGGGCTCCCCCCTGGGAATCGCCTCCAGGGGAGGAGCAGACTGAGGGAGAGACGGACGTGACACTTAGTAAGATGCGGCCATCTTGGATCTGGCCCAGTTAATCTTTTAACTTATTAGTGGAACATAACCACAGAAGCATGGTATGGTCACATTTTCAATATGGTAATACTACAGCCCAACTAAGGAACAGGTTATTTTGACTTAGTCTTCACTGGACCAAACTTGCTTTCCTTGTGTCATCACCATCCAGCTGGATAGGCAGTGTATTAAAAGGTGGAGGATAAAGGATTTTTTTTTACATTTATATCATACATTATCCCAAGCAAACTCGGGTTCAATGTGGCTTACATTTGAAAATACAGTGAGACAGAATAATGGAATTCAGTTATATCATGGGAGCAAGTACATGGACATGTCTGAAACATTTGACAAAGTTGAGATTTGCATATATATCCAACTGGGCATTTAAAAGTCTGTCCTTTAATTATTCCACATGTTTAGAAATCACAGCCATAAGTGTAGACAGTTATTCAAATATTATCATATGCACACACCAGAACAGGCATCCATACACACATTGCAAAAGTAAACAACAACTTCTACAGAGTACATCCAAAATTTATTTTTTATTTTCTCATTTCCATCTTCCAAAATTCTAGACAGCAGATGTACATATCAGTAGGACCCGAAGCAGTCCAAAACAATTAGTCAGAAACAACACAGATTTTATCTAATTGTTCAACAACCCTTAGGATTCAACTTTGGGTTTAAAAAGCAAACCATGTGCATGTAGGAACTGGAAAAATGAATTAAAACAAATTGTTTAAAGCAAATGCCCTTAATATGTAATACTTGGTAGCAATAATGAAACAGTGATGGAATATTCACGTAGCAAGCAGCCTGAGCCAATAGATTTATTTTCCATTGAACATAATTAACTTTGTATGAACTTGGTGGCTAATAGTGTGCTGAACTGGACAATGCTGACACATTTAGACTGACTGGACAGAACTTCTGCATGAAAGAAGTCCATCCTTCATTATTTAATAGCTCTCTGTGAAATAGCTATAATAAAAAAGGCAAGTGCATTTTTATAATATACCACTGCAATCTACAAAACAAAAGAAGCAAGTTCCCACATGCCATCTTTTTCTTTTGATGTAGACACAGGAAAAAATATGTTAAATGCTCCCAGGTTTCAACCTAATAAATGCTTTTTAAAAATTGTACTTATAAATAGTAAGTCTGATTGTTGGCCACCAAAACAGACATCGTGTTATGAGAAGGTGCTTCTTTATTAGGTGAAAACATCTCTGCACGAATACAGGGAGTCCCTATAACCCTATAAAATGAAGAACAAATTAGTACTCTAACCAATGAAACCAATACTCCCCTCTGTGTACATCCCTATGCTGAACAAGGCATGTTTAAAAACCAATCAATACTTCCTCTGTGCACATCTGTATGCTACACAAGCCGGCATGTTTAAAAATAAAAATGCTACCAACGATAAAAAAACCCCACAACAACGTGGATAGAGCAGCTCCTAGATTTGCTTGCTTTGTTTTAGGTAAACAAGGATAATAACTGTGCGGAGGAGAGGGAAAGGGAGACTTCCTGGCTTCAAATTTTTGATATCAACCTCCTTGTTCACGCAGCTGCCTCCCCAACTTGGCTGCAACAAAAATTAAGCCGTGCGTGGGGCCATAGCCCTATGCACGCCACTGGCACCTCTGCCAGTTTCCTTCCTCAGCTCCACCCCTTCCAAACAGGAAGTTACATTTGTGGGGGTGGAGGAGGGAAATCAGCAGAGGCGGCAGTGGTACGCATAGTGCTATGGCCCGGCATGTGCCTTCATTTTTTTGCAGGCTACAGCCAAGTCGGGGAGGAGTGGCCTAGTGGTTAGGGTGGTGGACTTTGGTCCTGGGGAACTGAGCAACTGAGTTTGATTCCCACTTCAGGCACAGGCAGCTTCTTGTGACTCTGGGTAAGTCACTTAACCCTCCATTGCCCCAGGTACAAATAAGTACCTGTATACAATATGTAAGCCACATTGAGCCTGCCATGAGTGGGAAAGCGTGGGGTACAAATGTAACAACAACAAAAAAAATCAGTCAGTGAGGGGCAGAAAAGGGAAGCTCATGGTTCCTTCAGGCTGCCGTGGACTGAAGAAGGCAGCAGCCAGGAGGAAAAGTTAGGTAGCATAAGGCACCTTTGGTACATAGGTGCCATTTTTTCTGAAAATCTGTTTGGGGGAGCAGTAGCTCCCCCTGCACCACCCCAGGGAGCTCAAAAGAGCAATCACCCGGTCTGAAGCTCTGCCGCACTCTGCATAAGAGGGGGCTCGGATCAACCAGTCGTCCAGATAAGGATGGACTTGTACTCCTTCCTTGTGTAGGAAGGCCGCGATGACCACCATTACTTTGGAGAAGGTCCGCGGAGCAGTAGCCAACCCGAACGGGAGGGCTCTGAACTGGAAGTGTCGGCCCAGGGCTGCAAAACGCAGAAAGCGTTGATGAGGAGGCCAGATGGGAATACGCAAGTAAGCTTCCTTGATGTCCAAAGATGCCAGGAACTCCCCTGCCTTCACTGCCGCTATAACAGAGCGGAGAGTCTCCATTCGGAAGTGTCAACCTTTCAAGGCCCGATTGACCCCTTTGAGGTCGAGGATAGGCCGCACAGAACCTCCTTTCTTTGGTACCACAAAGTAAATGGAGTAACGTCCCTTGCCAAGCTGATCTTCTGGCACCGGTATGACCGCACCCAGGCGGATCAAATTGTCCAAAGTCTGCTGCACTGCCACAGCTTTGACCGGAGACTTGCAGGGAGAGTTTACAAACCCGTCTCTTAAGGGTCGGCAGAACTCTAGCTTGTAGCCGTCTCTGATGACTTCCAGCACCCAAGCGTCTGAAGTTACCCTGGTCCACTCGCCCAGAAACGAGGATAGGCGTCCTCCAATCTGCTCTGAGCCATGGACCAGGGCCCCGTCATTGGGTACGAGACCCTGGGGGAGGACCGGAGGACGCACCTCCGGGACGGCGGTCTCTGCGAAAGGAATGCTGCTTGGGGGAGAAGTTCCTTTTGAAGGAAGAGGGGGCAGAGGAGCCCGACTTGCCCGGGCGATACCGACGGGCTTCCTGAAACCATCCTTTGGAGGAACCAGGGCGGGCACCACTGGCCCGAGCCCTGACCTCCAGTAACCTCTTGCCCTTAGACGTGCCGAGATCAGTCACAATCTTGTCCAGCTCGACCCCAAAGAGCAGCTTGCCTTTAAAAGGCAACTTAGCCAGGCGAGACTTAAGAGGCGTGGTCAGCAGACCAATGCTTCAGCCAAAGCCAGTGCCGTGCAGAGACTGTCTGAGCCATACCTTTAGCCGAGGCTCTCAAGACATCATACAGCAAGTCTGCCAAGTAGGCCAAGCCCGATTCCTGGGCCGGCCAATCAGCCCTCAAGGAAGGATCCGAGGGGGAAGCCCGCTGCACAATTGTCAGGCACGCCCTGGCCACATAGGAGCCGCAAACTGAGGCCTGCAAACTTAAAGCAGCCGCCTCGAAGGACGACTTTAAAGCCACCTCCAATCTTCTGTCTTGGGCGTCCTTTAGGGCCGTGCCACCTTTCACCGGCAACGACGTTTTCTTAGTCACCGCAGTGATTAAAGAATCCACGGTAGGCCAAAGAAAGGCCTCCCGTTCACCTTCAGGCAGAAGATAGAGGCGGGACATAGCCCTAGCCACTTTAAGGCTCGCTTCTGGGAAATCCCATTGAGCCGAAATCAAGGTGTGCATGGCTTCATGCACGTGGAAGGTTCTAGGCGGGCGCTTCGTCCCCAGCATAATGGCAGAGCCAGCAGAGGCTGAGGGAGAGACGTCCTCCGGAGAGGAAATCTTCAAAATGCTCATGGCCTGCACTAACAGGTTGGGCAAATCCTCTGAGCGAAAAATCCGCGCTGCAGTGGGGTCATCCGCTCCATCAGAGCGGGAATCCATCTCCTCCAAGGAATCCCCAAAGGACCGTTGGGAGAACTCAGATACGCTGCCCTCATCTACATCAGAGGAGACAGAGTCCTCTAGGGCCTGGAAATCCACCCGAGGGCATTTGCTTCCGAAGGCCTCAACCCCTTTATCAGACAGGGGAGCAGGGGCAGCGTTTTGCATAAGAAAAGCCTGATGTAGCAGCAAAATGAACTCAGGGGAGAAACCCCCCAAACTGTGCACTTCTGCAGCCTGGGCCACAGCCCTAGACGCACCCTCAACCGGTGCTCACAAGAGCGGGAGAGAAACATGCTGCGCATCCAAAATGGCGTCCGGTGTGAAACTCCGAGAAGGAGCCGCGCGGGAAGAACGGCGCTTAACTTTTGCCACTTTCTTGCCGTCGCCCGAATCAAGGGCGGCCCAAGAAGAAGCTGTCCGAGCAGAGTGGCCGGCCAAAATGGAGGGGGCGAGCAGCGGGGGATGGGTGCTTATGGCGGGAAAAACCGCCGCACCGGAGGAAGAACTGGGACACTGACTGGACTCCAAACTGATGCCCAAAAAAGGCGATTCAGGCTTTGAAACCCCCGCATCCCCGCTAGACGCGCCCACGCTGTCCGGGGAGTGATTCTTTGCGCCCTCGCCCTCTGACGCCATTAGCCACGTGGAGACCGATCGGGGAACCCCCTGCCCACTACAAAAGGTAAAACTTACCTGCTTCTCGCTCCGAGCTGTAACGAACTGGTGTCCCAGTGAGCAGCTGCAATAAACGCTGATATAAACGTTGAAATAAACGCCCTTAAAGGACGTTCAAAAAATTTTTTTTTTTTAACGGAGCCAGCGGGAGGGGGGAGAAAAGGAGGGACCTGGCACCACCAGGTTTGCACTTGCTCAAGAAGAGCCCTCAACCCCAGGTACTCAACAAAACCTAAGAATTAGGCTTGGAGACCTAGCCAGAGCTGCTGCTGTGTGTGACCACCACCTGCTGAGATAGAGAACATACTGAGGAGTTTCTGGCAGCACATGACCACATATAGGGAGGCAAAAGGATTGCTCTCTATCTCCACCTGCTGGTAGATGGACACAACCCACCAGTCTATGGATTGATCAGCATGATGATATGGAACTGATCATTGTCTCCAGCATTTCTGGGATATAGACTGTAAAAGTCTGCCCAGGCCTTTCCTTAGGTTCCAACTACAGAAGTTGCCACTGAAGTCCACGCCAGCCTATCCAAATCCGTCTTGTCATCTGTGGGACACAGACTGTAAAAGTCTGCCCGGCACTGTCCTCACGTTCTAAATTACTGGAGTTTCCGTCGAAGCCCTCTCCAACTCATCCTAAACTAGATTGCCATATTCAGGACCTAGACTGTACAAGCTTGCTCAGCACCAGCCTTTGTTCCTCACAGCTGGAGTCACCATCTAAGTGCCACTTGACATGCAAACACACAAGCAACCATTTAAGCTTTTTTTTTTTTTAATATACCATTCATTTTCTATTAAGGGATCCTCTGTGTTCATGTCTTGCCTTTTTGAAGTCTGTCGCTATTTTTTTCTCTACCATCTCCCTCGGGAGGGCATTCCAGGCATCAACCACCCTCTCCATGAAAAAGAATTTCCTGACATTATTCCTAAGTCTAGCACCCCACAATCTCAATTCATGTCCTTTAGTTTTGCTGTTTTCCCTTCTCTGGAAAATATTTGTTTCTATATTAATACCTTTCAAGTATTTAAACATTTGTATCATATCTCCCCTGTACCTCCTCTCCTCTAGAGTATACATATTCAGGTCTCCCAATCTTTCTTCTCAAACATCTTTTGGTGCAAGCCCCATACCATTTTTGTCACCTTCTTCTGGAGTGCTTCAAGTCTTTTTACATCCTTAGCAAGTTACGGCCTACAAAACTGAACCCAGTACTTCAAGTAGGGCCTCACCAATCACTTGAACAGGGGCATCAACACCTTTCTTCTGCTGGATATGCCTCTCTCTATACAAGCCTAGCATCCTTCTGGCTACGGCCAGTGCCTTGTCACACTGTTTCATCATCTTCAGATCCTCAGGTGATGAAACAGTGCAACAAGGCGGTGGCAATTGCCAGAAGGATGCTAGGCTGTATAGAGCCTAGCATCTTTCCATCTATTCCACTGCTCCATATCCTCTCCAAGCCTATTCCTCAACTCCTCCCAAACCTGTAGTGTCCTTTTTAATGCAAGGTTATGTAAAAGCCTCCAAAGATCCAGTCATCCATTACATTACATTTGGGGCTTATATCCCGCTAACACCTGTTCAGTTCTAAGCGGTTTTCAAGCTTTTTGTAGTGATATAGCGATCAGGACATTCCTCTGAGAATTACAATGGTTGCTTTGGAGATATGCAGAATTCTAACTACAATACATATTTCTTAAATAAGGAAGTTTTTATCTTTTTTCAGAATGTGAGATAAGATTGTGTAGGGCAGTACATTCTGGCAATACCTTTCCAGAGTCTGGCAGCTTGAATGGCAAGGAATTTGTCAAAGAACGCTAGTCTCTTCTTGCCCTTAGATGAGGGGAAAGTGAAAGTCAACCATGGGAGCAAGTCACCAGGGGCGTAGCCAGACCTCGTGGTGAGAGGGGGCCAGAGCCCGAGGTGGGGGGGGGGGGCACATTTTAGTCTGCCGCCCCACTGCCTCACCCCCCCCCCGCCTCGCCGCTCCCCCACCGCCTCACCGCTCCCCCTGCCGCACCCCACAGTAGCAAATACCTTTGCTGGTGGGGGTCCCCTTCTTCAGTGCTGGTCTCGCGATTAAATTAACTTGGAAAAATTGCCTTCTTAGACAATAGTAGCAGATGCTATCAATTGCACACCAAGGTACTATAGGCTCTTTTTAGCCCACTGAAAATGGAAGGAACCTCTTGTTTGAGTGAGACATTCAGGGCTTCTGACGTCAAATAGCTTACTTTAAATCCTGAAACCCTTATTCCTCAATTTATTGCATGATGTTAGATAAAGTAATCAGTAATCCTAGGGTTGGCCACTTAACATCACTTCACCTGGAAATAAATTAATTTTATATTTTTCGCTCATCTCTCAGCAACCCACAGATCATCACTGTTATTTCTAATTCTCCAAGAAAATTTCCATGACCAAAGGGAAGAACAAAGGAAATGGGGACAACCTTCATAGGTATTCCTCTCCAATGTAAAAAATTTAGATAATCTCCCATTAACCTTTATAGCCACCTGTGGTCCACCATACATACCCCCCTTTTACTAAGCCATACGGCAATGTAGACATAGCCAGCGGCATACTGAGGACAGGGTGGTGGGGGCAGTCTGCCCCGGGTGCACGTTGCAGGAGGGGTGCAGGGAGCAGCCGCATGGTTGTCGGCTCCGCTGGTTCCCTGCTCCCTCTGCTGTTACTTCCTATTCTGGGGCCGAGGAAGCAGGGAACCAGCAAAGCCGACAGCCACACGGCTGCTTTCAGCACTCTAGCAGGTAAGAAGAATGCACCCGGGAGGCGATACACTGGAGGGGGGACGACACTGCATGTGGGGGATGTCATGTGCAGCAACAATCCGCCCCGGGTGGCAGCTGACTAAGGAACACCACTGGACACAGCCCATTCAAAGTGAATGGGCTGTGTTGGCATTATCCCACAGCAGCCGATAGCATGGCTTAGTAAACAGAGAAGATAGTATGCAGCCACCACAACTTATTACCAAACCCCTCTGCTTTAACTCTTTAAAGAGAAAACTCTGCCACATCATATCTGCTTTCACATTGTTCAAGTTTAAAAGCAATAGGGGTATTGGTTCTTTTTAGGCCACCCAAACCAAGTCTAAAAGTTTATAGATATTTTCTGGATTCTCCAAATTTTCTTGCCTAGTCAGGTGTCAATCAGTTAATCAGCTTGCACGTATCCCTGCTAAAATTTTGATATCAATATTGAGCAAGGAGATAGGGTTGCAGGAGTCACAAATGATGGGGTCCTTTCCCTTTTAAGCCACTGCTTGCCCTGGGATTGGTAGCATGGAATGGTGCTACTAATTGGGTTTCTGTCAGGTACTTGTGATCTGGATTGGCCACTGCTGGAAGCAGGATACTGGACTAGATGGACCATTGGTCTGACCCAGTATGGTTGTTCTTATGTTCTTAATAATTACTTGCTTGTTCCATAGATTGAGGAAACAGACCCCCCCCCCACCCCCCTCACCACCACCACACACACACACATACACACACACACACTTTCTATACAAAGTTTCTGCAAGCCTTATAAAATGAAGCTGAGAAGCTGTCCAATTCCAGGGCTTTGTCTGTAGCCAATTTATGCTCACAGCAATTTCTTTGGGAGTAATTTCAGTAACTAAAACGGATAGCTCCTCTGCTTCCATGAGTAGTAGAGAAACCGAGTTCAGATGCCACTCTTCACTGCCAGCCCCTTTGGGCCTATTCTCTCTGTAACGGCCCTGGTAAAATTCCAGAACACATTGCTGAATGCTCTCCATCATAAATCATTTTCCCCTCCTCAGTTTGTATCTCGGGAATATAATTGATAGCTTGCTTCTTTTTTTTTTTTTAATAAGGTAGCAACCTATCTGACTTGTTGGTGCCTTACCTTTTCTCGTTCGAGATTACTGGGTAGTTGACCACCTTTTAAAGCCAGAAAGGCCCAGCTACTCCTGAAGCGGAGATTCCGTATCTCCTTACTGCCAAACTCCTCCAGAGCCTTTTTTGCTTCCTCTTGCAACCTGGATATGAACAAGAATGTGTCCATCAGTTACAATGCAACTATGAAGATGCACTTTAAGTAATCACAATGCACCAAAATAAGGCACATGCAATGGAAGTCAACTGTAGGCTTTGTCAATGAAAATAAATGCTATCCAATCTTAACCAAATGGAACCTCAAACTGTAAATTTACAATTTATGGGAGTCTCTAAGTTTAGCTTTGCATGACCCCTCCCCCCAACAAATGCCCCTGCTCTTGGGCACTGAGAGGGAGCATTTTCATGGGGGTCACTAAGGCAACAAGGGTTGGGACTGCCAGCTTGGTGGGTGGATTTGGGAAGGGCCAGCCCATCTGGGTAGGGCCAGGAAGTGATAGAAAATATTGTGTCTGTGAAATTGAATTCTTTGGTTGCCCATCCCTGCCGAGACCCAAGCACCGAGGGGAAAGTCTTGGACACTAAAGGGAGGACTTCTGCAATAGCCAGCGAATGAAAACCCCTGCCACAGGGCAGAGGGTGTCTGCGGGGAGTTCCTGACTTGGGAATGGAAAGGAGTGCTTGTGGCAAAAGACACTCCAGGTAGAAGTGGGAGCGGGGGAGCTTCACTTCTGGCAGGACATTCAATGGGTGTTCAGTGGGGCATCCTGAACTGGGACGGGCAGAAGCTAAAGAGAAACCGTGCTGCTGATGTACATTGACTATTCATATTCATTTTGGCAATGAAAGGAGACTGTGTCTGAAGCTGATCTAAAATTGTTATGTGCCCTGACTGTACATATCAATTTATGAGTTTGGACCGTTTTCAAGTAATCGTTAATTAAAAACCAGTTTGGAGTTTAACCCAATAGCTGCTGGTAATTTTCTTTGAATGAGAGTATATTTGAGAGTATTCAGAGGGAGATAACCCCACACCCTACCGGGACTTTAGCCCGGTCCCAGCATGTGCCCCACTCAAAATCTAAACTCTGTTTGTATATTCTGATCCTGGGTGCCTGACCTTAGGAGTTCAGCCGGTGCCGGTGAGCCAAGTGAGTGAGACCATGGTTACACTTGCAAATACAAAGCAGTGGAGAACAGCTATAAGGCCTGGAACCTCTGTATTCTTATTTTTTCCTCTGCACATTACTTTCTCCTGAAATTGTGTTCAGGAAATACTTAAGAGGTCTTATTAATTTCTCAGGCAGAGCAACCCTTAGCAAATCTTTATCATTTGCTTTCTTATTTGTTAAAGAAAGGGAGTAGGGAGTGGGTTATAATACAATAGACTCCCCGTCAGAATCTGAATTTTTTTGAAACTTCTCAGGATCATATTGTTTCTGGGCAACTCTTTGTTTCGTATATAGATAACATATTTTTAAAAGAAAGCTTCATTCTCCAAGGACAAGCAGGCCATGTCATACTCATATGCGAGTGACATCATCCACATCACCTAGTGCAGAACACTTTCACAACATATATAGCTTTAAGAGCCCAAGCCAGTGCCCCTTTTGCGCATGCGTGAGTGTCTTCCCACTCACCACGAGAGCGTGGGATCAGCAGTACAGTAAACTAGCTATACAAAAACAAAGGGAGGTGGGAAGGTATGTGAGAATGACAGGCCTGCTGTCAGGTAAGTATCTTGGCTTTCTCCAAGGACAAGTAGGCCATGTCATACTCACATGTGGGAATCCCTAGCGACCAGGCTCACCGAAACCAACAGTAGAACAATTGGAACTTGCAATGGTGAGTGCAAATACTAATTAACCTGAAACTATATATATACTGTGTAAGAGTGCAGCCTGGAACAGAACAAAATGGGCCTAGGAGGGTGGAGTTGGATTCTTAATAAGTATGCACAGTGTTGTAGATTTCAGCGGCGCCATTGCTCCTGATACCGGTTGGAAGTTCGCCCTGCCAGAGTGGCTAAGATGATGTTCTAAAATTAAAAGTTAAAACCCCTGATAACGCATTCAGTGAAACACAGACTTGTGTAGGTTTTGATGGTGTTTGAAATGGAGTGGATAAATCTGTGATTTATGAGAACGACGGAGTGGTTATTGCCACATCAAGAACATTGTATCGGATCAGACGTCATCTGAGATTCGGACAAGATGTTATTTGAGATACATGTGGGAATCACAATCACTGGAATAAAAGCAATGCAGATAAGTGGACACTAATGTAAAGCAATTGAGATATAATGGACATTTATTAAGGAATGACCTATGGGATTACTGCTGAGAAAAAAAGTGTATTATTTGTATTTGAGTAGCAGTATACCCTAAAGGGAGTAAATATCAGAAGTATTAGATGTTTAAAAAGCTCCATGGTTGTTTGAACCCACATGATTGAATGAAGAATGAATGGTGAGGATGAGTTGGAGTATTGGGTTAATATTATTTAGAAGTTATATAAGATTTTACATCATTTTAATGTTGAGAGTTTTCAATAAAGAAATTTATAGAATTTTCATTAAAGAGTGAGGTAGTTACTTGATAGTTGATATTTTATATTGTAACTAGATTGAAAAAGAGATAGTGATTTGTATGCATATTAATATAAACCTGACTCATTGGTGGCCCTTGAGCACTAGGAGTGAATACCAGTGCTCCATGAAGAGTTAAAGAATTGCAATAGGTGCAGCAGCAGCAGGTTTTTGGAATACCTTGTTGCTCCAGTTATCCTTGAGCACAGAGAGGGGGCATATTTTTAAAAAAATGTATATATATATATTTTTTTTAAATCTCCCTCTCTGTCTTTTCAGACAGCTTGCTCTTGACAGAGGAAGGAATAATGAGTGAGAATTCCCACTTACGATGCTGCTGCTGTATGGAAGTCCTGAATTAGCTGAGAATCTGTAGGCTTTGGGGATTTCAAAAGTCAAAATAAATGTAGATATGGTACTGTTTTTTCTGAAGTGAGAATGGCACTCCCTTCAACCTATGTTGAAAGAATCTTGGGTGGAAGATGTGGTCTGCACCAGTCTGTTTAATCTGCCACAGCTAAGTGATTCATTGCATTGTATTTTATGAGAGACAGTTTGGATATTAGTTAATGCTTTATTTTGGTCACGTAATGAAACATATTTTTGCTTTATGGACACATTTTGAGGTGTGGAAACTGCATCACTTTAAGAAAAATGTTCACAAGCAGGATTACAAGGATGTGTGAACACGGTCACGAACTTAAGCAAAAGAAGCAAATTAAGGTCTATTTTGCTTTCCTGAGGTGCTTTTAGTACACATGAGTAGAGACACACTGAGTGATCCTATATTATATAAAAATTTTCTCTAGGACATAGTATTTGATTGCATTGCAGTGCCCTGCCCTATTACATAAGTACATAAGTACATAAGTAGTGCCATACTGGGAAAGACCAAAGGTCCATCTAGCCCAGCATCCTGTCACCGACAGTGGCCAATCCAGGTCAAGGGCACCTGGCACGCTCCCCAAACGTAAAAACATTCCAGACAAGTTATACCTAAAAATGAGGAATTTTTCCAGTCCATTTAATAGCGGTCTATGGACTTGTCCTTTAGGAATCTATCTAACCCCTTTTTAAACTCTGTCAAGCTAACCGCCCGTACCACGTTCTCCGGCAATGAATTCCAGAGTCTAATTACACGTTGGGTGAAGAAAAATTTTCTCCGATTCGTTTTAAATTTACCACACTGTAGCTTCAACTCATGCCCTCTAGTCCTAGTATTTTTGGATAGCGTGAACAGTCGCTTCACATCCACCCGATCCATTCCACTCATTATTTTATACACTTCTATCATATCTCCCCTCAGCCGTCTCTTCTCCAAGCTGAAAAGCCCTAGCCTTCTCAGCCTCTCTTCATAGGAAAGTCGTCCCATCCCCACTATCATTTTCGTCGCCCTTCGCTGTACCTTTTCCAATTCTACTATATCTTTTTTGAGATACGGAGACCAGTACTGAACACAATACTCCAGGTGTCCTTTAAAGCAATTTAGAACTTTATCAGAGAGTCTTTGTTGTTAATTACGCTATATTCTCTCTGTACAGAACATTGACTTTGTCAAAAAATGTTGAAATTTTGGCAAATCTTTGCAGTACCCCTTACCAAACTCACTGACCATCTGCTGCAGTAGCAAGCAAAGATGTTACAGAAGGGGCCAGGAAGCAGCCAGAGATGGTAGTGGAACTGGAATTGTAGACCTTGTGTATTGGTCCACTGGTTGTTATGGAGAAGAGGACTGAGTCTGAATTTGAAAGCCCATGCCACATCTGCCTACTAGTAGAGAAATATATTCTGCTCTGAAAAATGTGCAACTTATCTGTGTTGAAGGTCACAGGGCCAAAAGGGACAGAGATCAGAACATTTAGTAGCATCCTTTTGCTTCATAAGGATAGAATGGACTGCACTTACAGGACACACTTTGGAAGCTTCAGTGTAGATTTTGTACTTTTGATACCTTTGTGTGTTCTGAAGATGACCATTCTTTTGGAACTTTCTGACACCTGCTCCTTTGCATTTGGACTTCTTTTACTTATTTATTTAGTTAGTGATTTAGAATTTGAACTTTTACATCAAATCCAATAATCTGAATAGAAATGGAATCACCATGAAACAATATAACACATTTTAAAAAAGGCATTCCTTTAGAATTGAAATAAAAGAGAAAGGAGAGCCAAGAAAGGACATCAGGAGTATAATACAGAAGAAAAATATTAGACAAATTTAAAACAGGAAAAAGCCTATCTTTTCCCACTACCGAAATGAGCAAACCAAAAAGCTTACTATCCGAAGCAAACCCCAGTATTTTATCCCATGACAATCCTGGATGACCTCTAGCCTAGAGCCACCTCTTTTTATTATCAGTGAAACCCTAAAATTGTGAGGGGGAAGATAAGTTATCCAGCCAAGCCTCCTAAACCCCTGGAGTGCAAGCAGCCTTTAATACTACTTACTACTTAACATTTCTAGAGCGCTACTAGGGTTACGCAGCGCTGTACAAATTAACAAATAAGGACAGTCCCTGCTCAGAAGAGCTTACAATCTAAAGGACGAAATGTCAAGTTGGGGTAGTTTAGATTTCCTGAGAAAAGGTGTAGTGATTAGGTGCCGAAGGCGACATTGAAGAGGTGGGCTTTGAGCAATGATTTGAAGATGGGTAGGGAGGGGGCCCGGCGTATGGGCTCAGGGAGTTTGTTCCAAGCATGGGGTGAAGCGAGGCAGAAAGGGCGAAGCCTAGAGTTGGCGGTGGTGGAGAAGGGTACTGAAAGGAGGGATTTGTCAAGAGAGTGGAGGTTACGGGTGGGGACATAAGGGGAGATGAGAGTAGAGAGATAAGGAGGGGCTGCAGATCGAGTGCATTTGTAGGTGAGTAGGAGAAGCTTGAACTGTATGCGGTATCTGATCGGAAGCCAGTGAAGTGTCTTGAGGAGAGGGGTGATATGAGTATATCGGTTGAGGCGGAAGATAAGACGTGCGGCCGAGTTCTGGATGGACTGAAGGGGGGATAGATGGCTAAGTGGGAGGCCGGTGAGGAGTAGGTTGCAGTAGTCAAGGCGAGAGGTAATGAGAGAGTGGATGAGAGTTCCAGTGGTGTGCTCGGAGAGGAGGAGGCGAATTTTGCTAATGTTATAGAGAAAGAAGCGACAGGTCTTGGCTATCTGCTGGATATGCGCAGAGAAGGAGAGGGAGGAGTCGAAGATGACACCAAGGTTGCGGGCAGATGAGACAGGGACGATGAGGGTGTTATCAATTGAGATAGAGAGTGAAGGGAGAGGAGAAGTGGGTTTGGGTGGGAACACAATAAGTTCTGTCTTGGCCATGTTTAGTTTCAGGTGACGGTTGGACATCCAGGCAGCAATGTCGGATAGGCAGGCCAGTACTTTGGCCTGGGTTTCCGCAGTGATTTCTGGTGTGGAGAGATAAAGCTGGGTGTCGTCAGCATAAAGATGATAGTGGAAACCATGAGAAGAGATTAGGGAGCCTAAGGAAGAGGTGTAGATTGAAAAAAGAAGGGGCCCAAGGACAGAACCCTGGGGAACTCCGACAGAGAGCGGGATAGGGGAGGAGGATGAGCCATGAGAGTGCACTCTGAAGGTACGATGGGAGAGATAAGAGGAGAACCAGGAGAGGACAGAGCCCTGGAACCCAAAGGAGGACAGTGTGTCGAGAAGTAGGTTGTGATTGACAGTGTCAAAAGCGGCGGATAGGTCGAGGAGGATGAGGATTGAATAGTGACCTTTAGATTTGGCGAGGAACAGGTAATGACATCATTTGTTGCTTCTCCCCCAATAGCATCTCCAGAGCAAGAACTGATAGCAGAGAAGGATTTAGTTGAGCAACTCTTGAAGTGCTCTTTGAGCCCAAATACGCAGAGTCCACCTCCAGCGAGAGGAGACGCAGGGTGTCACCCTGATTGCTGAGAAGCAGATGGGTTGTGTGCAGCTTGAGCTGGATTCCAGAATTACAGGAAGCTCATTAGTTTTAGCATCTGCCTCAGGACAGAAAACAGCTGAGTTCCCCGTAAGAGCAGGGAGGCTCTATCTGCTGTTAATAATCAGAAAGGGAGCTGGGTAATTAGATAATCTGTCCCAGACTGTTAACACTGTTTCAAATAGTGGAAGCGTTTTGGCCCCGCCGATTAAGCCCCCCCCCCCCCCCCCCCGGTGGTAACTCTAGATGCTATCTGGCTGTACTAGTTCGGCTGGATACGTCAGTAACTAAAACTTCAGAGCAGCCTGCTGCAATTTCTAATAAGTTGGAAGTGAATAAAGCACAACAGGAGGGTACAATTAGTGAAATATCAAAAAAGGTGGCGAAATTGGAACAATCTGTAGAACATGCTAGTCTGCTTAATGTGGTTGTACACGACAGATTTTCCTCACAAAGGAGATTGGAAGTGATGGAAAATAAATTGAGAACTCTCAATTTGAGTTTTTTGACCTTCCCTGAAGTGTCTTTCCAGTTACCTAGGGACACTTTGAAGAAATACTTTGTAGAGTTGTTAAAGATTCCACCTGATTTGCACCCTCCTGTTGCAAGGGAAAATTAGGTTCTTACCTTGGTAATTTTCTTTCCTTTAGTCATAGCAGATGAAGCCATTACGTATAGGTTATGTCCATCAACCAGCAGGGGAGATAGAGAGCACTCAAACTTTCACAGTGCCCTCTTGGCCAGCTAGCTCCACTGCCTCTTCAGTATTTGAAGCTTCCAAAGCAGTATGGCAAACCGCAATGGGAATCACAAGAGCTTTCCTCACAGCGAACGATGGCCCATCACAAGGGCATGAACTCATAAAGGAGGGAATGCACATCCTCCTGGAGGGAATAAACTCATCCTCCTTATTGTATAAGTGGAGGGGAACACACGCGCCTCCTGGAGGGAATCACACATCCTCCCAACACACTGGAGGGAATGAACTCATCCTCCTATTTATAGAACTGGAGGGGAACACACGCGCCTCCTGGAGAGAATCAACACATCCTCCAAAAAAAACATGCTGGAGGGAATGAACACATCCTCCTAAATTTAAACTGAACATGAATCCTGAAGACTGTTTTCCAACTTTCTCCCAAGGAAGGAACTTCAGGAAATTAGAATAGAACCTGAAAAAACAGATTCACAGCATACAGACAATCATACAGGGAGGGCTCATGGCTTCATCTGCTATGACTAAAGGAAAGAAAATTACCAAGGTAAGAACCTAATTTTCCCTTCCTTGTCATCAAGCAGATGAAGCCATTACGTATGGGATGTAACAAAGCAATCCCTAGATAGGGTGGGAACAAGCCACACCACGCGCTAGCACTTGTGCACCAAAACGCGCATCCCTCCTGGCAGCCACATCCAGCCTGTAATGTCGGGCAAAGGAGAGCTTAGAAGCCCATGCTGCTGCACTGCATATCTCTTGAAGAGAGAGTGCTCCAGTTTCAGCCCAAGAGGAAGAAATCGCTCTAGTAGAATGTGCCTTAAAGGCTACAGGCGGAACCCTGCCGGCCAGCAGATAAGCTGAAAAGATAGTTTCTTTGAGCCAGCGGGCAATAGTGGCTTTAGACTCTGGAGACCCTCTGCGAGAACCGGATAGCAAAACAAACAGATGATCAGAAGTCCTGAAAGAGTTAGTAACTCGCAGATACTGCAGCAGAGTCCTGCGCACATCCAAAAGGTGCAGCTGCCCAAAAGATTCTGGAAACTCTTCCTCTGAAAAAGAGGGCAAGAAAATAGGCTGGTTTAGGTGAAAGCCTGAAAACACCTTAGGCATAAAGGAAGGCACGGTCCGAACCGTGACTCCGGACTCCGTGTCTCTACAGGACAGCGCCTGGAGCTCTGACACCCGTCTCGGCGCGGTAATGGCCACCAGAAAAACGGCCTTCAGTGTCAAATCTTTCTCCGATGCTCGCCGAAGCGGCTCAAAAGGAGATGCCTGCAGGGTTTTCAAAACTAGCCCCAGGTTCCAAGCTGGACAGGGTGCTCGCACTGGAGGTCGGAGCCGAAGCACCCCTCTAAGAAATCGTGCCACATATGGGTGAGCAGCCAAAGACACGCCTTCCACCTTACCACGAAGGGAGGCCAATGCTGCCACCTGCACCCGCAGGGAATTATAGGCCAAGCCTTTTTGTACACCTTCCTGCAAAAAGTCCAGAATCGGCGAGACAGGAGCCCGTATTGGAGCAATGGCTCTGGAAGCACACCAAGACTCAAACAGGCACCAAATCCTGGCATAAGCCACGGAAGTGGACCGCTTGCGGGCTTGCAGGAGAGTGGAAATAACTTTATTGGAATAACCTTTATCCCTCAATTGCGCCCTCTCAATAGCCATGCCGTAAGACCAAAGCGGCCGGCGTCCTCCATGGCTACCGGTCCCTGAGTCAACAGGTTCGGTACCAGAAGTAACGGCAGAGGAGCCTCCAGGAGCATCTGTCGGAGGTCTGCATACCAAGGTCTCCTTGGCCAATCCGGGGCAATGAGGACCACTTCTCCTGGGTGCAGCCGAATCCGCAAGAGCAGGCGCCCTATCAAGGGCCATGGGGGAAACACATAAAGAAGACCCGGAGGCCAGGGTTGAGCCAAGGCATCCAACCCCGCCGAGCGAGGATCTCTCCGTCTGCTGAAGAAGCACGGGACTTTGGTATTGGCACTTGTCACCATTAGATCCATCACGGGCTTGCCCCATTTGGCACAGATCTGCAGGAATACTTCGTCTGCCAGATTCCATTCTGCTGGATCGATCTGATGCCTGCTCAGATAATCGGCCTGCACATTGCTCTGACCTGCAATATGAGCTGCCGACAGACACTAAAGATGCAGCTCGGCCCAGTGGCAAATCAGTTCGGCCTGCGCAGCTAGTGCTCTGCACCTTGTTCCGCCTTGTCGATTTATATAGGCCACCGTTGTTGTGTTGTCCGACATCACTCTGACAGCCAATCCTTCCAGGGTCACTTGAAAGGCCAGAAGCGCCTGAAACACCGCTTTCAACTCTAGGCGGTTGATGGACCACTCCGACTCCTCGGGTGTCCATAGACCCTGGGCATGCTTCCCCTTGCAATGTGCGCCCCAGCCCTTCAGGCTGGCATCCGTTACCACTAGGCACCAAACGGGGAGCGTCAGCGGCATTCCTCGCCGCAGCATGCTGTCCAAGAGCCACCACTCCATGCTGAGTCGGGCCGCAGGGAGCCAAGTAAGTCTGCATTGGTAATCCTGAGAAATAGGAGACCATCTCCGGAGTAGGGAACACTGTAGAGGTCTCAGGTGCGCTCTCGCCCAGGGCACCACTTCCATCGTGGCTGTCATCGATCCTAGCAGCTGGACAATGTCCCAAGCTCGCGGGCGGGGCATCCTCAGGAGCAGACGGACCTGATTCTGAAGCTTGCACCGCCTTAGCTCGGGTAGGAACACATAGCCCGAGACTGTGTCGAACCTGGCCCCCAAAAATTCTAGAGATTGTGAAGGGGTCAGGTGACTTTTGGCCATATTGACGACCCAGCCTAGAGATTGCAGTACTGAGACCACTCTGGCTGTAGCTTGTAAGCTCTCTGTTGCAGAGTCTGCTCTGATGAGCCAGTCGTCTAGGTACGGGTGAACCCTGATACCTTCTCACCTGAGAAAAGCAGCTACTACCACCATTACCTTCGAAAAGGTTCGGGGAGCTGTGGCGAGGCCAAAAGGCAAGGCCCTGAACTGGAAATGTTTTCCCAACACCGCAAACCTCAGAAACTTCTGGTGCGGGGGCCAAATCGGTATGTGCAAGTAAGCTTCTTTCAGGTCTAGAGACGTGAGAAACTCTCCTGGCTGTACCGCCGCAATGACGGAGCGCAGGGATTCCATGTGAAAATGCCGCACTCTCAAGGGACTTGTTCACTTCTTTTAAGTCCAGAATAGGGCGAAAGGACCCACCTTTTCGCGGCACCACAAAGTAGATGGAGTATCGGCCACAGCCTTGCTCGGCGGGAGGCACCGGGGTCACTGCCCCTAACTGAATCAGACCTTGTAAAGTCTCCTCCACCGCCGCCTGCTTGACGGCAGAACCGCATCGGGACTCCACAAACACGTCTCTTACTGGGGCGTTGAATTCTATTCTGTATCCATCTCTGATCAGGTCCAGAACTCACTGATCTGAGGAAATCTTGGCCCACTCCTCGACAAAGAGGGAAAGCCGTCCTCCGATGACAGGCATCGAGGAGAGGGCCGGCGCACCATCATTGAGAGGGTCGCCCCTGAACTCCTGGTCTTGAGCCACCGGCTGCGGAACGCTTGTCCGAGCGAAAGGAGTTCCTCTGCTGACCACGGGCACGTGAAGTGAACCCAGCAGGACGCCCCGGGCGGTACCTTCTAGCTTCACGGAAGCGAGGTCTGTACGAGGAGTGGACCGCCTGGTCCTTAGAGGAAGGCCTCTGCCTATCTTCGGGCAAGCGCTGGGGTTTTGAATCACCCAGGCCTTTCACAATTTTCTCCAACTCCTCACCAAATAGGAGAAGTCCTTGAAAAGGCAACTTCACCAACCTTTGCTTAGAGGCCATGTCCGCTGCCCAGTGTCGTAGCCACAGAAGACGGCGAGCCGCCACTGCTACTGCCATTTGTTTAGCCGAAGCTCTGACAAGGTCATAAAGGGCATCAGCCAGAAAGGACAAGGCCACCTCCATCCGCGGAGCCACATCCAAGAAGGGCTCTGCTCCATCACCGGGCTGAGCCACTGCCTGTTGCAGCCAAGCTAGGCAGGCTCTAACAGCATAACAGCTGCATGCAGATGCCCGAACAGTGAGATCTGCAATTTCAAAGGACCGTTTCAATGCTGTTTCCAGCCTACGGTCTTGAACATCCTTCAGGGCAACACCTCCTTCAACAGGGAGGGTAGTTCTCTTTGTCACCGCAGTGACTAGGGCATCCACTGTAGGCATTTGAAAACGAGCCATATGTCCCTCACGCAGAGGGTATAACTGCCCCATAGCCCTGGAAACTCTCAAAGGTCCCTCGGGGTCAGCCCATTGAGCCGAAATAAGCTCTAGGATGGAGTCATGCAAAGGGAAGGCCCGAGCAGCTTTCTTGGTACTAGCCATCCTGGGATTACCCGAGGCCATGCCACTGTCAGGATCTTCAATCGAGAGGGCCTGCAGGGTATCTGAAATAAGCGCTGGCAGCTCATCACGGTGGAAAATCCTCACCGCGGAGGGATCATCCAGATCCTGTGGTAAATCCGCACCTGACTCTGGTTCCTCAGACCAAGAACGTCTGTCAGAGTTCTCCGAATCCTCACACCCCGACCACGGGGGGGAAAAAGGTGCACCACAATCTGAAGGGGGATTAACCCTTCTGCGCTTATCTTTAGGCCAAGCATCCTGGAAAAAAGCCTCACTGGGCAGTCCCAGGCCAGAATCCATCGGGGGGGGGGGGGGGGGGGGCAATCAGAGAAGCCTCAGGCGACCCTTGAGGAAGGGCTCTTTCATCATGTATGCTTTATGCAGCAAAAGCACAAAATCCGGGGAGAAAATCTCACCCTGGGCACCCAAATCCTGTCCGATGCTAGCCACTCCTGAAATAACCTCATCTCGAGGTGCCCCACCCGGCTCAGGTCTCTCCGTATTCACGGAGGCTGCGCCATGCGGTGTATGCAAAATGGCGCCCGCTGCCAGCTCAGAGCGGGAAGAAACATCGCTCGCCATGCTCGGGCCGGCTCCTACGCCAGAACAGCACGATTTACAGAGCCCTGCTACTGATTTGCGCTTGCCACAAGTGGAACAGCACTTTACATTGTCCGCAGCCATCGCCGAAAAACGGCAGTAAAATCCAAAATGGCGGTTTCGCTCCAAAATCGCCCCAATCGCTGGCCCACCCCAGAGGAGTTGGAAAACACTCTTACCTCAAAGGATCTAGTGTACAACTACGATCCTGCTGAAAATCAGGTCAAAAACCTCTGTTCCAGCGTCTCTGCGTTTAAAAAAACACGACGCGACTTTTTTTTTTTTTTTAAGCTGTGAGGAAAGCAGAGGTATTGAAGACTCCGGAGGCTCAGATGAGTGGGAAAGGGCGAACCTATATGCCTGCATCCACTGTTGGTGGGTAAGGACAGGGAAAGCAAGGCAATATGTCCACATCCACAGAGGTATGGGTAAGGCAGGGAAAGGGCTAACCTATGTGCCTTTAAAGGGAGGCTGCTATAGCCTCCAACACCCCGGTTAACAACTGGCAAGCCAGGAACCACCTCCCAGCAGATTTTTCTGGAGCTCGAACAAGCTGCAGCCACCCTGCTAGGGGAGATAGAGAATACTGAAGAGGCAGTGGAGCTAGCTGGCCAAGAGGGCACTGTGAAAGTTTGAGTGCTCTCTATCTCCCCTGCTGATTGATGGACATAACCCATACGTAATGGCTTCATCTGCTTGATGACAAGGAAAGTGTTATTTCTTGCTCGGTGAGATCTTGGCAAGGGAGCAATGAGAGAGCTGATATTTTCAACGATTGTCTTGATGTATGAGCCATCCTGGAATGATCTTTGGATGAAGAGACTAATAGAGCACCTTATTGGTAGCATTTGTGTTTGAGCAAGACAAAGATAAAATGTTTACTTTGGTCTCTCATAATCGGTCTGCTTTGTTTCTAGGTCAGAAATTGTGGTTATTTCTTGATTTGTGTAGAATAAAATGAGAAGGAAGAAATTCTTAGCTATAGCCCAGAAGGCGTGGAGGGGCATAATCGAAAGGGACGCCCAAGTTTTGTTGAGGACGTCCTTGCAAAACGTCGCGATGGAGGGGCGCAGAAACCCATATTATCAAAACAAGATGAATGTCCATCTTTTCTTTCGATAATACAGTCAGGGACGCCCAAATCTTGAAACTCAGGTCGTCCTTAGAGATGGTCGTTCCTAGACTTTGTCGTTTCTGATTTTTGGAGATAATGGAAACCAAGGACGCCCATCTCAGAAACGACCAAATGCAAGCCCTTTGGTCATGGGAGGAGCCAGCATTTGTAGTGCACTGGTCCCCCTGACATGCCAGGACACCAACCAGGCAACCTGCAGTGGACTTCATAAAATGCTCCCAGGAACATAGCTCCCTTACCTTGTGTGCTGAGCCCCCCCCCAACCCCCCTAAAACCCACTACCCAGAACTGTACACCACTACCATAGCCCTTACAGGTGAAGGGGGACACCTAGATGTGGGTACAGTGGGTTTCTGGTGAGTTTTGGAAGGCTCGCTGTTTCCTCCACAAATGTAACAGGTAGGGAAGGGGATGGGCCTGGGTCCGCCTGCCTGAAGTGCACTGCACACACTAAAACTACTCCACGGACCTGCATGCTGCTGTGATGGACCTGAGTATGACATCTGAGACTGGCAGGAAATATTTTAAAAGATGTTGTTTTGAGGGTGGGAGGGAGTTAGTGATCACTGGGGGAGTAAGGGGAGGTCATCCCGATTCTCTCCGGTGGTCATCTGGTCATTTCAGCCACCTTTTTGTGCCCTGGTCATAAGAAAAACAGGACCAGGTAACGTCGTCCAAGTGCGACGCCCTTTTTTCCATTATGGGTCGAGAACGTCCATGTGTTAGGCATGCACAAGTCCCGCCTTCACTACACTTCTGATATGCCCCCTTGAACTTTGGCCGTCCCTGCGATGGAAAGCAGTTGGGGACGTGCAAAATCGGCTTTCGATTATACCGATTTGGACAATCCTGTGAGAAGGACGCCCATCTTCCGATTTGTGTCGAAAGATGGGCGTCCTCTTTCAAAAAATGAGCCTGATTATGCGGAGAATGCAGGTGTTTATTATATTCTCTTGTAAGCGTATTGTGACTTATGATTCTCATAGGTATATTTTCTTTGGACCTGCATTTGTATTTTTAAAGCCACTGCACAGGGGAGGTGGATGAAAGTTCCACTAAACAGAATCTGCTGGAATGGGCAGTCAGCTGATCTCTGCACAGACTGAAGCCTTTCTTTCTTCATGCCTGGCTAAAAGCAGTCTCTTTTCCTCCTCTAGATGGCTTTAAAGTTTGAGAAGGCTTTCTCTCTGGGTTCATGGAAACATACAAGCACAGTGCTTATAAGCAGTTCACTTCTAATCAGATCCGAGCTAGATTAAACATACAAAGTGGAAAGAAAATGGCTTCTCTGGGGCATGTTTTGTGTTTGTATGTTGACTAAAAGTTTTTGGAGAACAGCAGTAGAATATTTAAGTGGTGGCTTAGGAAAAAGGGAGGTTGTAGTGCTGGGTCTACAACTATTTCATGATTTAAATTCAATGCCTGGTGTATGAAAGGGGGAAGGGTTGTTGCTGTTTTTATCTCACCCAGAATGTAAACTGCACTGAACCCTGGAAAGGGGATATTAGCGGTATACAAGAATTGATTTGATTATTGAAGAAGGCTTTTCTTCTAAGGCAAAAGTGTGTGTTGATCGAATAGAGAATGAAAGAATCCCCAAATCTTATACAATGGAAAAATGAACTGCTCCAATTATTGAAATATGAATAAATTGATACTTTAATGGGATCACCAGGTCAATAGAGGAATTTTAAGCAGATTTGGGCACCATTATGGAATAGCCTAAACAGTGGCGTAGCCAGACCTCGATGTAGAGGGAATCCAGATCCCAAAGTGTGTGTGTGTGTGTGTGGGGGGGGGGGGGGGGGCATTTTGGCCTGCCTCCCCGCTGCTGCCCCCCTCCCCGCCACCGCTTCCTCTTCACATACCTTGGCTGGCAGGGTTGGGGACCCCTGCCAGCTGAAGCATTTGACCAGTGCTGGTCTCTGCCGCATTGCCTGCCCTGCTCTTCCCCTTATGACACGTGCAGCCAAACCAGGGGCCCCAGAGCTAATTTTGGGGAACCCACGCCCCCATGCCCCCCCCCCCCCCCGTAGCTACACCACTGGCCTAACACAACTAGTGTGCAATCTCTTGTTGAATATATAATAGTAGATACGGAAAGGTAGGTAGGGATGAGATGGGAATAGGGAGGAAATACAATTCCAGTCACAGAGAAGCAGTATTTGGCTGATTTATGGTTCTTGTACTGTTGAAAGGGCAAGAGTAATAAGGAAGGTAGTAGGATATACTGGGAACAGGGGGAGAAATATAGAAGACAATGAAAGTAAAAATAAAAATATTATTTTTTTCCAACTATATAACAAAGAACTGGACTCTGGATGAATATTTAGAAAGATGTTTCATAATTGTATGTATTGCATGAGTTTCTGAGTACAGCAACTGGACTGTGTTTCTCTGTTTTTCTATATAATTAAAATATGATTTTAAAAAATCATACAGAGTGAGTATCAAAGTTCTGGATGTTTTTGCCACACTGCACCAGAGGCACATTCCTAACTCTGGTTAGAACATATCCAAAAACATAAAAATAATAATTTAATTCTACTGTATGAAAATGTTGAACAGCGTCGGAACACACAGAAGATGAACCTCTCAGTTTTGTAGAAAACTTTGTTTTCGTGTCTGTTCAGCAGAGGGGGCGGGGGGAACTGCTGCAAATGAGAAGGGCCGCAAATGCTCATAACTTTGCACTTGGCTCTGGGAGAACTGTTCTTTCCCAGCAACGTGTCATGACATCACCCACTTGTGCATGACTCAGTCCTGTTTATCAGTAGAAAACAGCTCTTTTCAACACATATGTAAGTGATATTGTATATGAGCTGTCAAGAAAGATTTGTCTTTTTGTGGTGGATTATATCAAAATCTGAAATAGGGCAGTCACTGAGGAAGGTGTGGAAAATATCACAAAGGATCTAGCAAGCAGGGGTTCTCAACCCAGACCTTAGGACACACCTAGTCAGTCATGTTTTCAGGATATCCACAATGAATATGCATTTGTCCTTAAGTAACCACTATACTAATTAGATACATTTGTAATTTATTGTATGCTTGTATCAAATCTTTACTGTGCAAAACCATTTACCATGATTATTATCATATCCTATTTTCCTCTAATGATACTATCCAATCATTCTATCCAATCATACCATGCCTAATTATACAGATCCCAATTATGATACAACTTTTCAAAGAATTTTAAGACCATGCGATTTAACATATGTTAACAATCTTTTTCTTATTGATTTTATGACCTGATAATTCAATGGTCCTACTATAGATTACTTTAGATATATTCAGTCAAATCTCCAAAAGCACTTTTCCAATCGTATATTCATCTGTCTCCACATTAGGCTGTTACCGTTGGGTTGTTGACATCAGAGATATCCCAAACTAGGAGGGATAATCTGTGTATTACCCAATGGACCAGGCATTTTTAAGATCAGAGATATAATCAATAAACATTGGCCCGTGTTGGGTATTTTGGATGGGTTTGAAGAAAAACCCAGATATGCATATACCAGGGGTAGAAACATTGGGGAATTACTAAAGACAGGTGAAGGCAGATGCAGGAGAAAAAGGGGGCCACTCTAGGTGCAAAGAGTGTGTGTATTGCCCGTATGCTTCACAGACAGAATGGATATTGATTCCAAATCAAATTCATGCTAAAAAATATTTCTTACAAGATAAAACTGACTGTGAATATGATATGGTTGAATATGCAGTAACTTGCCCGTGTGGCCTAAGGTATATCGGGCAAACAATAAAAAAAAAGTAAAATTACGTATGGCACAATATTTAAGTAACATTAGATTACTAAAAACGGATATGCCATTGGTAGAACATTGGATTACTGAGAGCCATTCTATAGAAGAGTTCAGATTTGTAGTGCTGGTACAATTTAGAGTAGGGGAAATGATGTGCAAGGAACAATGATTCATCTTTGAATGGCGCACAGTATACCCCATGGGTCTCAATAAAGAAGTGGATTGGGCAAGCCTGTGAATTGGATTAATGTGGGAGGAGCCATTGCTTTTTAGATGTAGTTAAATACAGTGAGCGCATGCGCTGGCGTTTCACGAACAGCGGCGCCATTGTTCACAGATTCTTGAGGAGGATTAAACCTGCATGAGCAGCTGGAGTGAAACTGGAGGTACATAATTTGTATAAGAAGGAACTATAGGGTGTAATGAGAGATGAATATTATTAGAATTGATGATATATGTTTACCATGACATCAGTTCTATTTTCCTCATAGTTAAAACCCTGATGATGCCTTCGGATGAAACGCATCGATTGCGTAGGGTTTGACGGTGCTGGAAGCTGTTATTAAATCAGCTGTTATTAAATCAATTGATGACATCAGGACAATCAGGAGACAAAGTATTTATTGTCCAAACGGTAACGACCTAATGTGGAGACAGATGAATATGCGATTGGAAAAGTGCTTTTGGAGATTTGACTGAATATATTTATAGTAATCTATAGTAGGACCATTGAATTATCAGGTCGTAAAATCAATAAGAAAAAGATTGTTAACATATGTTAAATCGCATGATCTTAAAATTCTGTGAAAAGTTGTATCATAATTAGGCATGGTATGATTGGATAGAATGATTGGATAGTATCATTAGAGGAAAATAGGATATGATAATAATCATGGTAAATGGTTTTGCACAGTAAAGATTTGATACAAGCATACAATAAATTACAAATGTATTTCATTAGTATGAGCAATGTCGGCAGCAGGAAGAGAGGCAGCCAAGTTCTCTCCTACTGAGGCAGCACTGGGGCAGTTCTGGCAGCAGATCTCATCAGCTGGCAGGGAGTAGGCATCCGAGTCAAAGGGTACTCCAGTAGTGGAGGGGTCCTGAGCCCAAAGTAGGGGGCCCAGGCCCCTAAGGTCCCCCACTGCTACACCACTGGTGTGGAGTGATCACATCTGATGACCTTAAGGTGGCCAAACAGGTAGATGACGGCAAAGCCATATATTTTGGTGTATTGGGAGAGCAAAGGCCAGTAGGAAAAAGGATGTAATAATGTCTCTATTTAAGTTTCTGGTGACCCGGCATTTGAAATACTGTGTGCAAACTGGACACTGCATCTTCAAAAGAATATAAACCAGATGGAGCTGGTCCAGATGGTGGCCATTAAAAGGGTCCATGAATTTTAACCTAAAGCTTATAAAGAAAGACTGTAAGATCTAAGTATGTATACTCTGGAAGAAAGGCATGATAGGGGAGATGAGAGAAAGATTTAAGTAACGCCAAGGTATAAATGCATAGTTATACTTCAACTGTAAGAGGTTCTGGAACAAGAACTCATAGAATGAGAGAGAAAGGGGCTAGACCCAGGAGTAATCCAGAAAAACAATTTCTTTATGGAAAGGTTGGAACAGCCTGCCACTGGAGATGGTGGAGATAAGGATACTATCTGAATTCAAGAAATCATGGGATAAGCACAGAGAATCGCTGAGGAAGAGACTGTATAGCTTAATAGTTACATAGTAACATAGTAGATGATGGCAGAAAAAGACCTGCACGGTCCATCCAGTCTGCCCAACAAGATAACTCATATTTGCTACTTTTTGTGTATACCCTACTTTGATTTGTACCTGTGCTCTTCAGGGCACAGACCGTGTAAGTCTGCCCAGCACTATCCCCGTCTCCCAACCACCGGCTCTGGCACAGACCGTATAAGTCTGCCCAGCAGTATCCTCGCCTCCCAACCACCAGCCCTGCCTCCCAACCACCGGCTCTGGCACAGACCGTACAAGTCTGCCCAGCACTATCCCTGCCTCCCAACCACCAGTCCCACTTCCCACCACCGGCTCTGGCACAGACCGTATAAGTCTACCCAGCACTATCCCCGCCTCCCAACCACCAGCCCCGCCTCCCGATCTTGACTAAGCTCCTGAGGATCCATTCCTTCGGCACAGGATTCCTTTATGCTTATCCCACGCATGTTTGAATTCCGTTACAGTTTTCATTTCCACCACCTCCCGTGGGAGGGCATTCCAACCATCCACTACTCTCTCCGTGAAAAAATACTTTCTGACATTTTTCTTGAGTCTGCCCCCCTTAAATCTCATTTCATGTCCTCTCGTTCTACCATCTTCCCATCTCCGGAAAAGGTTCGTTTGCGGATTAATACCTTTCAAATATTTGAACGTCTGTATCATATCACCCCTGTTTCTCCTTTCCTCCAGAGTATACATGTTTAGTTCAGCAAGTCTCTCCTCATACGTCTTGTAACGCAAATCCCATACCATTTTCGTAGCTTTTCTTTGCACCGCTTCAATTCTTTTTACATCCTTAACAAGATACGGCCTCCAAAACTGAACACAATACTCCAGGTGGGGCCTCACCAACGACTTATACAGGGGCATCAACACCCCCTTTCTTCTGCTGGTCACACCTCTCTCTATACAGCCTAACAACCTTCTAGCTAAGGCCACCGCCTTGTCACACTGTTTCGTCGCCTTCAAATCCTCAGATACTATCACCCCAAGATCCCTCTCTCCGCCCGTACCTATCAGACTCTCCCCGCCTAACACATACGTCTCCCATGGATTTCTATTCCCTAAGTGCATCACTTTGCATTTTGCATAGTTGATGTGGAGGGGCAGACTGGATAGGTTGTGTGGTTTTTAACTGTTGTCATTTTTGTTCTGTTATATAGGTTTTGATGCACTATTTCAGTAACCTCTCTCTGTTCATGACAAATAGCCAAAGTTCAAGGACAGAGGCCATAGTAACGCCAGCCTTGTCTATACTCTTACTTACTTGGTAGCTGCTTCATCATGGGTGACTATAAGGATGATGGCTTTTTCGGGAGTTTCTTTCAGGAATTTGACCACTTCTCCAGAGACTTCTATCAATGAAAAATTAAATTGTTATATCTTAATCTTTAATGCACGTGGATTTGCCTGCAGATCAGCACTATAACACTAGAAGTGTAAGCGGGCAGTTTTCAGCCTGCATCATCAAAGGCATGTTTCCTTAGTCGGTGAGAAAAACAAGGGGGAAAAAACACACACACACAGGATAGTTCCCTGCAGATATTCTTCACCTAACTCACATTCAAAAAATAATTTTGGCCATGGACATTGATTTCAGCAGTGGTTGGAGTCCAATATTTTAAACGAAATGGTAGATTAGAGACAGGTTGAAAACTTCTATAAATCTTGTGAATGCTCAAAATAATATCTGGAAGGCAGTGAAAGTTGGTTGTATTTGCACCATCAGATGTCACCCACTTGTGTGGCTGATTCATTTTGCTTATCAACATAAAATACCCAGGTGATATGATCAGAAATCTAATGTTATATTTTCATCAATTTCAAAGAAAAAGGGTGCTGCTGCTGGCAACTGTGGCAATTTCATCTGTTCCATTCCCCAACCTGCTTACCGTTTCCTCCTTGCTCTTTCCCAAGGCCTGAACTACTGCATCTGCCTTTTTTCTCTCTCCTGGGTTCTTTGCTTACACCCTATGCTGTCTATTAAAATGTTTTATTTATTTATTTCTTACATTTGTATCCCACATTTTCCCACCTATTTGTAGGCTCAATGTGGCTTACATAGTGCCGGGGCGGCATTTCCAGACTCCGGTGTAAACAAATACATTGTAGTATACTATGCCATACTTGTACTGTTATTTGAATATTTTTACTGCTGTAATTGCTTATCTGAATTCCTTCAAAAAGGTAGTAAATAAATTCTAATAAATAGATTTTTCCTTTTACTATTTGTAGCTTAACATAAGGCTCCTCCCATGTTCCAATCTGCTGCCACTGTCACCTCCACCTGTTCTCCTTCCTGAGCTCCAATCTGTGCCTAGTGACTCCTCCTGCCTTCTGTTCCAGTTCCATTCTGCAACTTCCCCTTCCTTCCCTCTCAGAACTTAATCATCCACTGCAGCCACTGCCACCTCTTCGTTCCTTACTGGACCACAATCTGCTGTTGCATCCTCCTTTCTTCCCTCAGCCTGATCAGTTACTGCGGTCAGAACTGCTGCTGCTGAATTCTCCACAGGCCCTTATTTGCTGCTGCCAGCAACTGTGTGGCAATTTCATCTCTACGATGCCCCAATCTCATATTGCTTCCTCCTTGCCAAGGCAACCATGTTTTGCATTGTTTTTGCAGTAGCTAGTAATTATGCATGTTTTCTTTGAACTAAACTGCTCATGATAATATTGAGTCCTCGTACATTATTCCAGGATTACACCACCACCAGTCAGCCTGATTAGTCTCAACATTTCCTTCTTCCACATGCCCCCTAGAGACCACAGCAGGAAGAACAATTCCCCTGGTCACTCCAGAACAAAAAATACTCATCTCTAAGGTTTCACCTTCCTATGTTCCTAGGGAAAACAGACTCATTCTTACCCTTTTCATATGTGTCAAAACATTTAGTTTGTATAACCTTTCCTGTTCCATCTGAAAGTAAAGTGAAAGAGACCATTTATAAAAATCACACTGTTATTTTTTAATCAGTCTTTATCCAATTTTATTCTAGCCAGGGCCACTGAGAGATTGAGCCAGGCCCGGGATAGGACAGCCGCTACTGCCCCCCCCCCCCAAGACTGTCTCTGTCAGCATCCCCCAGACCGCCACATAGCCAGACCACAAAAATTAGGGCTGGGGTGGGGGGGGGGGGGCACATTTTGCCCTACCTCACTGCCCCCCGCCGCAACTCCATATACCTTAGCTGGCGGGGGACCCAAGCCCGTCAGCAGAAGCCTTCCTCCAGCTCTGCTCTCCACTGCATTGCCTACCCTGTGGCTACATTTCCCCTCATGTCACGCATGAAGCACGATGTGAGGGGAAAAGTAGCCACAGGGCAGGCAATGTGGTGGAGAACAGCACTGGAGGAAAGCTTCTGCTGGCGGGGCTTGGGGAACCCCGCCAGCCAAACCAGAGACCCCAAAGCCCTATGTCTGCTCCTCCCCAGCCTCTAAATGGGGGCCCAGAACTGGAGTTTTCTCTCTCCTGCTCCTGATGGGACACGATCACCCGGGTCCCCTCAGGAGCAAGAGAGACAAAGACCCCGGCTCCAGCACCCTTTGGAGGCCGGACCCAGAGAATACTTGCCCCCCTGCACCCCCCCCCCCCCCCCCCCCCGCTTCTCGGTGGCAACTGAGCTATAGCTATGTGTTTGAGAGAAAAATAAAAGACATTTCAGGTTAGGAGCATTCACAAAACAGAGATCTGAAATAAATTGTGGAACATTTGTAGATAAGCAAAACTTGTAGACTGTAGGCCATCAAAACTAGAAAGAGAAATAAACACTGTGTAATGTTAAATATAGGAATTATCCTTATGTTTGTCTTAAAAGGCTGTGCACCCAATGCTCCTGCTTACTTATACAAACTTTTAGTCCCCTACTCTCCCTCACGACATCTTCAGTCCTCTTCAGGAAACCTCCTTTGTTTGCCACCTTCCTCCGCTCTTCACTTATCACTATCGTGTGCCACAGCTTTCAGTTACTTAGGTCCTAGGATGTGACATGATCTTCCCTCCTCTCAGAGTTGATATGGCTCTGCAATTATTTACCCCTGGATTCTATATAGCACAACCTAAGTTGCGCACACCAATCCAGTCATATTCTGGATTTGAATGTGCAACTTAATTAGTTAACAAGCCAACCTGCGCCAATAATTGCCACTTAAACAATTGACACTAATTGGCATTAATTAGAATTTACATGTAGAATTGTCTAAGCGTATTCTGCAATGTGATGTGCGTAAATTCTAAGTAACAGTTGAAAAGGGGGCGTGGCCATTGAATGGGTGGGTCGTGGGAGTTTCTAAAATCTATACATGTCATTATAGAATACACAAAGTCCACGCGTAATTTAAGCGTCAGCATTTACGCCAAATTTTACTTGGTGTAACTGCCCACGACTAAATTTAGTTGTGTAGACCAGCACTGGGCGCATTCTATAAACAGCACAGAAATTTAGGCTTATTCTATAAAATATGCATAGGTGTATTTCATTTCAGTGCTGAATTTTTTAGGCATGATATATATATATAATCTAGTCCTTAAGGTCTTCCTCAAAACCTTCCTTTTCTCATCCTCTTTTTCCTCTACCAGATCTTAGATCTTTGCTTGCCCCTCCTCCCCCCAGTTTCTTTCTGCTTTTAGCTTGTTATAAACCACTTAGTTGTCTGTATGGGATCAATTTGCGGTATATCAAATGCCTGGAAATAAATCCCCTCCCTCCACCTTTAAAAGCAAATTCTCTCCCTCCAAATTTACCCCCTTTTTCTTTTGAAGAAATGGGGATAAAAGCCAAGTTGTACATTAAACAGAGAGCACTTTGTTTCTTTCTAATCTTTTCTTCACCTTTGCCGAGCTCTATTGGTTCAATGTGAGAGACGAGGGCTTTGGGCATTATGGGAGCAACTCAATAACTTGGCACCTCTATTATGCTTTACTTCTATTACTCTTTCCGGCTGTACGTGATGTTAGGTTTAAGAGTCTGTTGTCAACTTCTATTTCTTACAAGGCAGTATTATTTTGGAATTTATTACCTTTACAACTTCGAATGATGAGAAATTATTTACTTTTTAGGAAGTCATTGAAGGCTTTTATTTCAGAAATATTTTAATGCATTATTTTGAGTATTGTGGTTCTTTAGTTTTCATGTTTATTGCACTTAGAAATGTTTGATTTGTTGATCTGAACATATGGTTCACTTCTTTTTTAAATTCTGTGATCCGCTTTGAACTATCACAGTATTAGCAGGATACAAGTCCAGTGTAAAGTAAAGAGATGTATGAAACTTACAGCTCTCTATGTCCCATCCATGCTCCTCCCCTGTGTAATATGCACTGTGTGAGTTTAAATGGGTATTTGCGGAATAGCACTTCAGAAGAATACTGGCATTTATATGTGTCTATGTAAACATACACACACATTATTATTCTAAACATTGATAGATCTCAGTTGGCTAATATTCAACTGGGCCAATATTCAGCCCACGGAAGGCAGCCTACATAAGTGTCGTGATCAGCGCTGACCCCGGCTATTCAATGCCAGGCTATTTCCAGTGACAGGCATTAAATATTTGGGTTTATTTTGGATGCTAAAAAGTTAACTGGCTATGCGGATAGTCAGCGCTAACCGGTTAACTTATTAGTGGTCAAAAATAGGCCTGTAGGCAGCCTATTATGAGCTAGCTGGTTTGGTGCTGAATATTAACCAGTTATCTCTCGCTGATCTTCGACTGAATATCCGCGGTTAGGTGCTTAAACGCTATTTGACCGGCCTATAGGTCAGTGAATTTATGAATTACTTCTCGTTGAACTGGTAGGTTTGGAAGACTAGAAGGTGTACTGCTTGTCAGTTTTCATGTTTCCTATATCTTGTCCTTTAAACCTTCTTTATCTATCCTCTCCTGTGTTAACTAAACAAAAAGAAGCCACAAAGTCTTCCACAAAACAGCAGCAAGCAAAAGCCAAGGAGATGGAAGTCACCAAACCCACAAGTTCAAAGACTACAAGTTCCGGCGGATGCAGTTAAGAAGTTCCAAAATATTTATTCACAAATAGTGGATACAGGCAAGACCCGACACGGGCTAGTATGCCAAAACACGGCCCATGTGGGATCTTGCCTGAATCCACTATTTGGGAATAAATATTTTGGAACATCTCAACTGCAGTGGATTTGGTGACTTTCACCTCCTTGGCTTTTGCTAACTGTCCTATTTATGACATGACATTCCTTTTCTAAACTGTGTAGAGCTTTTTATGTAATTGTAAACTGCTTGGATCAGATTCTGGAAGGATATATCAAACGCATGAATAAACATAAACATATAAGTTGATTATTCTAAACATTTACATGCATATAAATGTGAACACCTAGTTTATAGTACCAGTGGCGTACCAAGGGGGGGGGGGGGGGGCGGTCCGCCCTGGGTGTCAGTGGGTGGGGGGGGGGGGTGATCCGCATTGCTCCCGCTGCTCCCACTTTACCTTTAAAAAAATTTTTTGAAGCGTCGTTGCAGGCAGCGCCTTGCGTCTGCCCTGCTTGTTCTAAAAGAAGTAAATCTCTTCGCTTCGTCGTCGTCGGGCCTCATTATGTCCCACCCTCCTCTGAGGTAATTTCCGCGAGGGCGGGACATAGTGAGGCCCGACGACGACGAAGCGAAGAGATTTACTTCTTTTACAACAAGCAGGGCAGACGCAAGGCGCTGCCTGCAACGACGCTTCAAATTTTTTTTTTTTAAAGGTAGGGTGGGAGTAGGAGAGTCGGGTCGGGGTGGGCTCCTCAGATGGGAGAGGGGTGTTGTGGGGGTTCTCACATGGGGAGGGGAGGGGAGGGGAGGGGAGGGGGTTTTCATATGGTGAGAAGGGGACTGAGTGGGGAGGGGGTTCTCAGATGGAAGAGGGGTGTTGTGGGGGTTTTCATATGGGAGAAGGGGACTGAGTGGGGAGGGGGTTTTCAGAATGGGAGAGGGGTGTTGTGGGGGTTCTCACATGGGGAGGGGAGTGGGTTT